>NC_142888.1:24552954-24856590 GCF_051225735.1 Oryctolagus cuniculus
GCTCCCAGGTGCCACTGCTGCTGCTGCTGTGGAGACCACGCTTTGAGAAGCACTGCCCTCGTTGATTGTGTAATTCACTCTTTTCCAGGAGCTTTTGAGGGAGGTCCAGGCTGCTGCCAGCCCTCTCTCCAGATCCGCAGGACCGGTGGGGAGGATGATAAACAGAATGGCTCACTCGCTCGCTCCACCCCTCGCTCCTGCCCAGAGAAGCTCCTGCGCTACCCCTGACAGAGGAGACCCCGAGCTGGGTGGACCTTTGGTCTCCCTCACACAGCATCTCTGCTAATTCTTGTGTCTGCCCTTGTCCGAAAACAGTCATGACTGCAGCATCCCCAGGGTGCTTGCATCTTTCAAGTTCTGATCCCTTGTGCCCCTTCCCACCCTCCTCTCACCCAAATTGCCTTTGCCTGCTCAGATCCCTGATCTCTGGCTTTCCGCCGTCTGCTGCCAGTTGCTCCCAGCGAGCTCCTGGTACAGGATGGATGGGCCATCAAAATAACCCTGGCAGGCAGCTGTGGGCCAGGGCCTCCCCTTTAAGTCTGGTGCGTCTTTGATTTCTAGACAGATTAGCAGCACACAGAAGCGAAGCCCATGTAAAAGGCTGGAGTAAAAGAACCAGCTCTCCACATGACACATGCCTGTAGTGCACCCTGACTGGCAGGTAAGGGGGAAATCTATTTGCAGCGCCCAGCAAGCTAAGAGCTCATTCTGAAGAGCCCGTGTACCTAAAAATACCACAAAGGGTGGGAGGAAGAGATGGAAAACTTTAGCATGGAATATTTTCAAAAATGTAAAAATAGAAAAGGCCTTTGGCAAATGAGAGTCGCCAGTTGCAGTCCCGCTCATCACCTATGGGGCTTTTAGGATTCCCAGCAGCCAGCCAGCAGCCAGCATGACAGCAACAGTGACATTATTTCCGGGAACAGAGTCCGACCGCCAATAGATGGATGGCAGAGGCAAGTGTGGAAAGACGAAAGTGCCACGCGGTGGGCTGAATTGATTGGGATTGACAATAAACCAGTCTAGGAATTAATGAGATCCAATAGTTGTGGGGTTCGCCTCCGATTTGATGAACCACTTTGTCAGGGTTGCTTAACCTCGGTCTCAAATCAGTGAGATTGTGCAGTCTACAACAAGACTCTGATTCTACTTCTCTTCTTGTTAGGATGCTGCCTCAGATCTCTTGTACTCCTTCCTCCTAACTTTTCCCCTCCCCCACAGCCAATTCATTTACTCTAAGCTCTGGCGGATAAATGGTTTGGTTTGGCGTCATTCTTATTGCTTTTCTTAGAAAATGCCTGGATTAATGAAATAAACAAATGTCCTCTCCGTGAATGAGTTGCCCCAATCAGGATCTTGTATGTAGATGAAGTCTAGGTCTGGCAAGATCTTGGGGTGACAGATGCTGCGGCCTGTTAACAGAGTCCAGAAGATTTGCCTTGTATGTGTAGACAGTTCTAGGAGAAAAATACCATCTGAAAGGATACCAGGATTATGCGAGGGAGGAAACTGGATTTCTGCTCTCTGAGGGCTCAACAATTCAACCTACCAGGGCGGGCCCAGTTGGGAGGGGCTTAGAGTAGGGAACATGGTCTTGAAAAGACATTTCCCTGGGGAATCCAGGACAGAACTGTTGACTGCAGGTTCTGGAGGCAATTTGATTTGTTCCCCAGTTCCCTGTAACAGCTGAAGCAAGTATGGGCTGACTGAAGAAATGGGTAATGTACGGCACCGGCATTCACACCAAACTATGGTCATCACCACCAAGGCTGCTATATTTGGCTGGAGATTTTTCAGTAAGGGCTGCAATGAATTGCCATAGGGTGCTCTGGGGACTGGTTGGTTGTCCTATCAACTGTGCTCTGGTCACACATTCCCAACTGTCAAGTTACCAACTGCATGCCAGGGGTCAGGGCCAGCTCTACTCAAAGAGACAGTTGGCAGGGCCCCTAGGTCAACAGTGTCACATAGCTGAGCATGACCTTAAGCTGCCTTCACAGTGCAGCCATGTCCTTCTCAGCCCTTGAGCACTGTTACCAGGCCTGTGTGTTTCTGAAAACCTCTCCTCCCATATAAATTGGGTTAATAAAAGGCTGGCCAGCACCGTGGCTCAATAGGCTAATCCTCTGCCTGTGGCGCCGGCACACCGGGTTCTAGTCCCGGTCAGGGCGCCGGATTCTGTCCCGGTTGCCCCTCTTCCAGGCCAGCTCTCTGCTGTGGCCCGGGAGTGCAGTGGAGGATGGCCCAAGTGCTTGGGCCCTGCACCCCATGGGAGACCAGGATAAGTACCTGGCTCCTGCCTTCGGATCAGCACAGCACACCGGCCGCAGCGTGCTGGCCCTGGCGGCCATTGGAGGGAGAACCAACGGCAAAAGGAAGACCTTTCTCTCTGTCTCTCTCTCTCACTGTCCACTCTGCCTGTCAAAAAAACAAAACAAAACAAAACAAAACTGAAGGCTACTGGATTTCTATGGTGCTCTCTGAGAATTTCAGAAGGCTCCATATCACAGATATTCCTAAGATGCAAACTGTCACATCTCAGAAAATGTATCAAAAACCACCAAAGGTATACAGAAGCACTTAGGTAATCTGGGCAGTAAATAGCCCTCTGATGAGGTTGACTTGGGAGATTGAGCACTTGGGGACTTTCTAGTGTCCTTTGAGCAGTTTTGTCAATAGGGATTCAGAGACGCGGCATCTTGGGCAGAGGATTTTTTTTAAGGTATAGTTAAGACTAGGAAGCACCCATTTCAGTATATGAGGTTCAGACAATTTAAGTGACTTTCTCAAGGCTCATCACTAGTTTAAGGATTCACAACATCAGAATTAGCAACCCCAATTTAGAATGGAATAAAATATCACAGGCCTTTTCATGATACTATATTACAATTCCTTTTCATGTGTGGGTGTCCATGATTTCAAAAGCAGGATTGGTTAGGAATACTAGGGGAGAGAATATATTGAGTGTGTATGTGTATGTGTGTGTGTGTGTGTTTCTTGAATGGTGCCAGGTGCTTGCTTCCTATACATGAGCATATTTAATTCTTAAACTATTCCTTTTAAAAGGGTATTAAAAGCTGTATTTTCAGCTAAGGATACCATGATTCAAAGAAGTGGCTAGACCAGTACACCAGTTTTAGGCATGTTGACTGCAAAAACCATGCTTAGTCTACGTTACCCCACACCACACTGCCAACCAGATTAGCGCAGAGGGCTCAGTAGATAAGCCAGATCCTGCTCTTGTCAACTGCCAGAGTACAAAGGCACTGAGTTACAGGAAGAGAGATGTCACTGTGGCCTTGATACATAATAGAAGCCTGCACATTCCTTCTTTGATGATCAGTGGAGCCATAGCAAAATTAAAAATAGAAAAGTTACAAGTAAAGAATCACCAATTATAAAACCCCAGACATGAGACTGTGTTTGCTCCTCCCTAAATCCCCAGTGGCTGCTTCTGTCCTTCTTAATTCCCCTCATTCATGAGGACAGCTTTCTCCAGGGAGGAGAAGATTCCTATAATATTTGAGGAATGGCTAAATGAAAATAAAAGCTTATCTTCAGTATCCCCAGTGTGCCAAACAAGGGTCAATAGGTAGAAACTGAAAGAAAGTAGTTCAAGTTAACAAGAAAGAACAATTTTCTAGCAAATGGCTCTGTGACTGAAAGGTGAGTTGCTTAAAAATAAGCTACGTTCTCTTCCTTGAATGTGCTTAACCAGAGGTTTTGTACTTTGGAATTTGGCACTGGATAAATGTTGGATGGGATGATTTCTTAGGGCCTCAAAGGGTCTGAGAGTCCTTAACATAATGGCACCAACAGTGAGATCAATGGCTGACTGGTCTCTGACTTTTCTAACCTGACATTGTGTACCATACCTGCTTAGACTGCCCATCAATAATGATGGAATCTCGAGTGAGCATTAATGCATCTTCAATTGGAAACAGATTTAGTTCTCATCAAAGCCAACTCTGGTCTATGACTCAGTGCAAAAAGAAGGATATATTGGGGATGAAATACAAGCCAAGCAAGTATGTAGGAGCCTATTTGAGGCATGGAAGATTTTTAAAATTAATTAACTGATGAATTATTTATTATTTGAAAGGCAGAAAGTCAGAGTAGGAGAGACAGACAGAAGTCTTCTAATCAATGGTGCACTTCTTAAATTCCCACAACAGATGGGGCTAGGCAAAGTCACTCAATCAAGGTTTCCCACGTGACTGGCAGGGACCTAAGTACACCTGCTGCCTCCCAGGGTGCACATTAACAGAGCACTGGAATTGGGAGTGGAGCCAGGACTTGAATCCAAACACTCCGACATGGAATGCAAGCATCTCAAGCAGTTTTTAACTGCTGCCCTAAACACCACCCCAAGCCATGGACAATTTAAAGGCAAGAGTCAATGGAAGTCACAAGTCCTCTGGAGGTAGTGGTTTCTGCTTGTTGAAGGTGGCCCAGTCCAGGTCAGCCATGGACAGAACACAATTATCATGTGGGAGGTCAGGTCAGTGCCTCTTTCAGGTCCCTTCCGAACGCTCCATGACTCATTCTGAGGAGTCATTTAGGAACAGGAGCTTTGCTCTTTGACAGCAGTTTCCCCTTAGCAGCCTCTCCCAAGTAATGCTATATTACAATGCTATATTACAATGAGACATATACCCATCTGTGACCCAGAAATCCGCTTTTGGGCATGTAGCCAATGAAAGTTAAAGTTTTATATCCTCCAAAAGGCATACTTAAGAATGTTCATGAGGGGCCAGTGTTGTGGCACAGTGGGTTAAGCCACATACTGCAATGCCACCATCCCATATGGGCACTGGTTCCAGTCCCAGCGGCTCCACTTCTGATCCAGCTCCCTGCTAATGCACTTGGGTAAGCAGCAGAAGATGGTCCAAGTGCTTGGGCCACTGCACCTATGTGGGAGACCCAGATGAAACTCCTGGCTCCTGGTTTTGGCTTGGCCCAGCCCCAAGCCATTGTGGGCATTTGGGGAGTGAGTCAGCAGATGGAAAATCTCTCTATGTCTCTCCCCTCCACCACTCTCTCTGTAACCCTGCCTTTCAAATAAATAAAATAAATTAAAAGAAAAAAAGTGTTCATAGACCTTTTATTCATAATAACTAGTTGCGAACTGGAAACAATGTATAGTGTCTATCAACAGAGGAATAGTAAGTAAATTGTTCTATGTTCACACAATGGAATATCATGTAGCAACAAAAGAGCAGGTGTCTAGTCCAGCATTTAAGATATCCATGTCTCAATACCTGGGCTCAAAACCCAGCTCTGGCTCCTGACTCCAGCTTCCTGCCAGTGCAGCCCTGGGATGCAGTAGTGATGGATCAAATAATTGCTTTCTGTGACCCATATGGGAGCTTGGACTCTGTTTCCAGTTACTGACTTTGGTCCCCTCCCAGCCCCAACCCAGCCCTGGTGTTTCGGGCATTTGGGGAATGAGCCAGTGGGTGGGAATGTGTGTGTACTTGCTTTTTCACTCTCTCTTTCAAATAAAAAATAATAAAATAGTTATAAAAAAGTAGTGAGTACTGATATATAAAATAACACTAATGTGTCTTATAAATACAATATTGAGTAAAAGAAGTTAGAATCCACAGCAGTAGATACTGTATGATTCCAATCGTATGAAGGCCTAGACTAGGCAAAACAATCCATTGTGAGAGATGTCTTTTTAAAAGATTTATTTATTTATTGGAAAGGCAGAGTGAGAGAGGTAGAGAAAGAGACAGAGAGAGAGAGAGAGATTTTTTTATGTGCTAGCTCACTCCCCAAGTGATCACAACAACCAGGGCTGGGCCAGGCCAAAGTGTGGAGCCAGGAACTCTATCCAGGTCTCCCAACAGGGTGGCAGAAGCCAACCACTTTGCCATCAACCGTTACTCTCCAGGCACATTAGCAGGGAGCTGAATTGAAGTGGAGCGGCTGGGACTAGATTCAGCATTCTGGTATAGGGTGCCGAAGCCGCAAGCGGTGGCTTATCCTGGTGTGCCACAATGCTGGCCCTCCAACAACAGTTATTCTTTTTAGAAAGTAATACTTTTTAGAAAGGAATACTTACTGAAATGGACATGAAGACGATCTTGGAATTGCTGGAATTGTTCTGTGTCTTCATCTGATGCTGAAATTCAAGGAACTGTGTTTTATTTGCATTTTGTATGTAAATTATGTCTCAATTTTTAGAAAACTTTAAAAAATGGAAGAAAGATGGAAATGGTAGTTTCTTTCCTATGAAGACTGTGTTATATTTTTGATTCTGCCAGCATTCCATGTTACAGGAAAATATCCTAACCTGTTTTGATAAACTTGTCTGTGAACAAAAGAAATTACTGTACTGGTATTAGTGTAACCACTAATTATGGAAGATATTCAGTAAAACATACTATTGTAGAGATTCAAAATGCCCTGGATCAAATTTTGGCTCCCAGATCTGTTTTCTGCACCGCTAATTAGTTGTGTGTACTTAATGCTTTTATTTTTGGGGGGGCCTCAATTTTCTCCTGAATGAAATGGTGAGCCATTCATCCAACAAATATTTATTGAGTGCCTGCTATATGGAAGGCACTAGCTCAGCAAGTCTGTGAAACAGGTAAATCAGTTTCTCACAGAGGTGAGAGGTTTCATTGGGATCGTATGTGTCAAATCACACCACGATGGGGAAAGGCTGCAAGTAGCATGAGAAGTTGTTTTTAGGGCATGGGAATTACCCATTCAGTGTGACAGGATGATTCTTTATCTCAAGAAATTAACGCTTTGGCTCAAATATTATTCTTAGCCTTCTGTGTATATAAACATTTGCATCTAATTGGAAAATTGACTCTGTACTGAGATTTGCAATTGCAAAAGCCCTTTTGGATGTTCATGCGTTGTGAATTGAGAAAGATATAACATATAGTTTAGTGAGTTGGACATAATACGGTTACTCAACATTTGGGAAGCAAATATATTTTTTGCCTGCTTACTTTTCCATGTACTGTGGAATGAGTAAACAACTCACAAAAGTGAAAAGCACAAATAGTATGAAACTATTTTTAATATGATTTTAAAACATGAAAGAGAATATTACGGTTGTTCCTGGACACATCCAGGCATATCAGTAATTTTTATAAGCTATACATGCCTGCCTAAGCTCTACAAAATTGTAGGCAGGGCCGGCGTTGTGGCATAGCAGCTAAAGCCACCACCTGTGACTCTGCCATCCCATATTGGCTTCTGTTCGTGTCCCTGCTGCTCCGCTTCCTATCCAGCTTCCTGCTAATGGCCTGGGAGAAGCAGCAGAAGATGGCCCAAGTACTTGGGTACCTGTCACCCACACGGGAGACTGGAAGAAGCTCCTGGCTCCTTGGCTTTGGCCTAGTCCTGCCCCAGCTGTTGTGACCATCTGGGAAGTGAATCAGCAGATGAAGATCTCTCTGTCTCTTCTCTCTCTGTAGCTCTGACTTTCAAAGTAAATAAGTAAATCTTTTTTTTAAAAAAATTAGGGGCCAGCACTGTGGTGCTCTAGGTTGATCCTCTGCCTGCGGTGCCGGCATCCCGTATGGGCACTGGTTCTAGTCCCGGTTGCTCCTCTTCCAGTCCAGCTCTCTGCTGTGGCCCGGGAAGGCAGTGGAGGACGGCCAAAGTGCTTAAGCCCCTGCACCCCATGGGAGACCAGGAAGAGGCACCTGGCTCCTGGCTTCAAATCGGCGCAGCTCCGGCTGTTGTGGCCATTTGGGGGGTGAACCAAGGAAAGGAAGACCTCTCTCTCTCTCTCTCTCTCTCTCTCTCTCTCTCTGTAACTCTCCCTGTCAAATAAATAAATAAAATCTTTAAAAAAATTGTTGGAGAATGTATCTTAGACTGAGTGTCCCCACAGCAGAATTTGAGACCAGGACTTGTAAGATACAGTGTTTATGAGGAGGGGATCCTAGGGAACTTTGGGAGAGGGAGACAATAAAAGAGTAAAAGCCAAGAAAGGGTGTGTTGTTGAGGTCACTGCTGTGGGCAAGAGGGTTCAATGCCATTGGAAATTCTGAGAATTGTCTGTCCCTTAAGGGCTTACATACACACCTACACAGTCACCTCTCCACATCCGTGGGTTTTCACATCCACAGATTCCGTCAACCAGGGTAAAAAATATTCCGAAACAAAATTCTAGAAAGTTCAAACAGCAAAACTTGAATTTGCCACTCACTGATCATGGCACTTCATTCATGGGAAGGAAGTGCTGGGTAGGAACACCCTGCTGTAGCCTCCTGCCATTCCATAGTCCTCTCCAACACTCATTGCCCTAGCACTGTTTGTTTGCCTTGTGTCTCTTTGGTGTACCAGTAGTTAGGCCTATTATTATTATTATTCCTTAAACAATATCATGTAACAACTATTTTCACAGCATTTCTGTTGTGTTAGATATCACATGTAACCCTAGAGAGGTTGTGCAGAGCTTCTATGCAAATACTATGCCATTTTGTAGGAGGCGTATGAGCATCTGTGGGTCTTGGTATCACTGGGTTTTCCTGGAACCAGTTCCTGGAGGGTACTGCAGGATGACCGTGCACTGATTCTGTCCTCATTGGTTGATGTTTCTTCTGGGGAATGTTCAACTTGACATTATTCCTTGATTCGAAATCTTTGCACAGGAGAGGCCTTCCACAAGTTCATGAAAACTATGCATGGCTTTCAAAATTTTTTTCACCAAAATAAACTTATCCTTTAATTCCATTTTCCACACACTTGTTGAAATGCCCTCATTCAGGGAGCTTCACCTGGATTTCTGATGTGTTATTTCTTAAGAAAATGTGAGAAGAAAATATAGTAAAATGGGAATCTTCAACATAGCTGTTGGTAGGTATATGGGTGTTCATTAGATTATTCTTGGTACTTTTCTGTATTCTTGAACTATTTCAAATTTAAAAAAAAATTAGGTTGCATCAGCATTAATTTGTTTCAGGGGAGCTCTGATTGAATAATTATGCAGAGCAGTTATGTGTCAAATAGTAATATAATTTGCCACTAGTTCTTAAATTAAGTTAATATGCCTAAGTGTAATTTCGATGGAATTTGACTAACAAAATATTGAGTTTTATCCAAAATGTCATGGTTTAATTCTTATTCTAGTTGAGAGATCTCACTTGATGAACTTTTGATTATATTTCCAGTTGTCTTCCTAGAGCATTTCGTAAACAGGGGGTGATTTATCCATTTTCTGCTTGGGAAAACTATAACTCAGAGGAATTTAGTAATTTATTTGCGATCACTCAGCAGTAGAAAGGTAGAAGAATGATGCAGGAGCTTTTCTCTTTTATTTTAATCTGCGATTCCTTCCCTGTTTTACTCAAATCTTCACGAAATGATTTTAAAACTCCAGAGTACAATCTCGAGTAGACATACATGTGATGGCGTCATCGTAAGGCCTGGGGTAGGGATGCATGGGGTTTATATTCTCTACCCAAGGATTTCCTAATTTGGTGACTATACGAATAAACATTTCAGTCAGATCACCCCACATCTCTTTCTCAAGGGGCAGGGAAGGCCCACAGTGGATTTTGCCTACTGACTCTCAGAGGCAGCCACCGCCACCACCGTGCAGTTGTTTGCTGAGCGTCCATTGTGTGCAGGGACTATTGTTAGCACTGCTCATTCTCAGACTATCCCAAAGTTACTGAGTTCCTCTTAACCTTTCCTTGATGTGTGTACACTGCATTTTGTCCCCGGAGGTCGACAGCTCCTTGTCCAAGGACAATTTGTTTGCAGCAGGAGGTGCTTTGAGGAGCAAGCAAACTCAAATCTGGCAACCACAGTAACAACTACAAAAACCGGTAGAGCCCAACCTTGAGGAAAGCCTCCTTTGTAAGGTCACTTTTGAGACTTCACGGCTCCACTGAAGTCAAACACTTGAAGTGGTTGAACTTGGAACTTGGACTCAGAACCTTGTTTTCCGGAAGGAGTTTGATCTGCTGTTTAACTGGTCAGCGGGTAAATCCTGCAGAGTCACAGCTGCAGACCCCTGTGCCTTTGACACTGGTGACTGCTGGAAAAATGCCACGTGCACCCCTTGATTTACATGTAAAAAGCCCAGTGCAAAATTACAACTGAAGGGTTTGTTTTTCTTTCTGCCCCCCTCTCTCTGAATGGCATTTTAATTGAGGCATTCTTGCTGCATAAAGGCAAGTGGCTTGGCCTCTTCTATAGACTTTCCAGACCCATCATGGAACCTATGAATGCTTAAACATCCCCTTCAATGCTGCACCCCGAGACCTGAACCCTAATTTCCCAAACTGTTTTTCAGCTATTGGCAACCTAAGCTTTCTATTTGGTCTTTGAGTAGTCAGAGCAGACAGTATCAGAACTGGGGAGCTCAATTTTTACAGAAAAATCTGGCTCACTGACAGCTGTCAGTTCCTCAAGTGGATCCAGTGGGGACCCAGGAGGAGGAAGCTAGGTACCCTAAATGTCATGTCTGTGTGCCTTGATTATGTAGCATTGTTTTGATGTTTCTCATACTTCTGTGGCCATACCTTCTGCCATCTTGGTCCTCTTCAAACATATTCTCTGTGGCACAGGATGTTGGTGCCACAGCTGCGTCCCCTGGGCTCTGATCTCTGGAGGCAATCTGATGGCTTCACAAAGCAAACACCTGCAAATGTGTGCCGGAGGGTATTCTCTGACCACTGAGCCATGTTATTTTGGGGCCTGAAGGGGGTAGAGGTGAGGGGGAAATTGCTCCTAGGTAATTAGAAGAGCCAGAAAATTCATGCCCCCAAAGGTGGCTCTCTACCAGTGAGGGCTGGGAAGTGGCAGGAACATATCCCAGCTTCTTTGCACCTCGGTGAGATAATTCTAGGGCATAGTTTACAGGGCTTCTCAGAGGGATCCCAGCAAAATCGAACCCAGTTGCCCACACATTCACTGATGCGCCTGTAATGGCCTTTCTCCCTTCCCGGCTCCTTTGCTCATTTCTCCCCATCCTGTCCGTGTTTCCTGAGATAATTTCCCAAATGAAATTCTGGAATACAAATCTTTGTCCTGGATCTATTTTTTTTTTTGGGGGGGGGAACCCAAACTAAGACATGCCTCTGGAATTTCATGTAATTTTTTTCTGCAGAGTTGTCAATGTGGAGAGCCTGAATCAGCTTTTCAAAGGGTCTAGGATCAGAAAGAAGCCAAGAACGGGTACCAAGTTCACCCCAGGTCATCTTGGCTCCTCTGGAGATCCAAACAGATTCAGACACTTTCTTTTGTTTCCCCCTGCAAGTCTCCTACTCAAAAGTCTGTTGTAGCTACTTTGCTGTGCCACCCAGCACCCCCATTAGTCCTGAAGGACTCCCCCTCTCTGCTGCTGAGGGCTCAACCTTCAGCCCTCCCTAGGAGCTGCCCTCAGCTGAAGGGGACCCTAACATTCAAGGTTCTACACTGTTCCCAGTTATCTGTCTCTGAGGGCTGGTTGATGTGCGAGACAGAAGTCTGGCTCTCTTGTCTTGACTCAGGACAACTCTGCAAGGCCCTGGTAACTCCAGAGCTCTCTGTGGCTTTGACTGAGACCTTTGTTGAGATCGCCTCCAGGTTCAGCTTCTCACTTTGCCCCATCCTGCTTCCTTGCCTTTCCTCCAACAAGAATCACTGCTAAGAGCACTTCCCAGGGAATGAGACACGTGACAACATCCAGGAACCATCTCTGAACTCTCTCTTTACACACCCTTAGATAATGAATCAATCAAGTGATGAAAGCTTCATTCTTGCTGATTGTGACTTTGTAACATCACTTGACTCTTCATGTGACCTTGACCTTCATGATCTCCATTCCCTATAGATGACTCCAGCCTCTTCATGTTCTGCCATGGGTGTGCTGTGCTCCAGCTAAACTGGACCACTCTGCTATTTCCAAAATGGACTGTACCTTGGCTCTTGTTCCTCCCTGTGCTTACAGTTCTGTCTTTCCACTTCCATTGAACACACACACACACACCAAATTACTCCTTCTTAGAAGTGTTCTTAACTCAATGCCCCTCCCAGGGGCCTCCACAATTGCAGCATGCCTTAGGTTGGCTTTCATCAAAGTAGACCCTCAAGTGAAGGCTTCTGGCAAAGCCCTTTGTTAGGAAGTGTTTCCAGGAATAACAGGAGACAGAAGGGAAGGAAGCAGAGCCAGAACTCATTATTAAGCCAAATCCCCCAAGGACAGACGACTGTGGCTCACTTCCCGAGGGCAACTCCAGAGACAATAGAGGCCAGGTGTCAGTGCTGTCCCAAGATGGGGAGGAGGGAGTTGGAATACTTATACTTCATACACCACCCATCAATCATTGGTTAAGGGGAGGGAAAAGGAATTCCCATACATTTCTGGCTTTCTTTGGTGCGGAAACAGGAGGCTCCAGCAGCCCCAGGGCAGCTTTCTACCAAAGAGGCTGGCATGACCTCTGTGGTAGTGAAAGCCCCTTGAGCACAGACTCACAGGGAACTGAGAAAGAGGTCTCACGGGTGTGGGTGGAGACTGGCAAGTCTGACCATACAGGGCTGTAGTGGCCTGGTGACTACCTGGAGCCCCCTGCCCCTTCCACATATATGAGGCAGTTAGCTCCAAGCCAGCGAGGCACATATATTCTCCAAGGTAATCCTACACAGGGACTTGTTCCTCCTCCTGCTTACGGTTTTGCTCTTCTACTTCCATCACACACACACGCACACGCACACGCACACGCACACGCACACGCACATGCATGCGCACAAGCAGGTGCTCAGTGATGCTTGTCAAATGAGTAGATGAGGAGACAAATGGATGGAGGACTGAACAGGTATTTGAATAACATCCACATTCTAATAGCAGTCTTTGAAACAAGGATGTTCTCCAGTGAGAAACACTAACAGACAGGTGTGATTTTCCTACATTGAAAATACTTTGACTTGTGAAAGAAGACCCAGTATGTATTGGGAAAAGAGGAGCCTCTTTTTTTTTTTTCCTGCTGGGACCCAGGAAGACAGGTTTCTGCTTTAAGTCAACCACATGCCCCACAGAAGTCTCACTTGCCCAGTTAGGGCGGTCTGGTGCCAGCAGGCTGCAGGAACATTAGACCTTGTGATGAAAAAGCAATGGATGGCTCTGGATGTCTTCAAGTCTGAGGGCATGCAGGAGCCATGCTCTTGTTAACCCTGGAACGGACTGTTGAAAATCAATCTACCGCCTTCATTGTTGCATTAAGCTGAAAAGAGTTAATTTCCTTGCCCAAATCCTCACAGACTGCCTGAAGCTCTCAGAGTGACAAATGACAAAGTCAGGTAATCACCCAGACCCCGAAGTTCTCGCTCTTTGTCCCCTTTCCCCCATCCTCCATCACTTACCGTGCTATTCACCCAACCGCCTTTCTTGTCCTCTGAATTCCTGCCCTTTCTCAAAACACCTTTTTTCAACTTTACTGAGTATACATATTATTGATATAGAGTAAAACACGTCAATTTTAAGTATCCAGCTAGAAGGGCTTTGTCACGTTTCCATACCCACATGTGCTGTGTGTGACCACTAAAATCACGACATAGAACATTTCTATAACTCTTCAATTTCCCTTGTGTCTATTTGCAGCCAATCCCACTCCAACCCTCAGCCCTGGGCACCCATTGATCTGCTTTCTGTCATTACAGGTTAGTTTGATCTCTACTCAGATGTCATATAAGTAGAATCTACAGTGTAGTCTTCTCTGTTGTCTGGTCTCCTTCATTAAACATCATTATTTTGACATTCATCCATGGTATTACATGCCTCTGTGGGTTTTCTCCTTTTTACTGATGAGTATTATCTCAATGTAGGAACGTGACAAAAATAGTTCATCCATTCTTCCGTTGATGGACATTAGGGTTCTTGCTTGTCTTTGTTCTTAAGAAGAAAGCTGCTATGGGTGTCCCTCCACAAGTTGTTGTATGGATATATGTCTCTGTTTCTTTGGGAAAATTACCTAAAAGGGGCATGACTAAGTTACACAAGGGTACTTCAAAAGTTTGTGAAATATGGAATTAAAAAATAAGTTCATTTTGGTTCCAAAATATTGGAAACCCATACATATGGGGAGGTCTTCAAAAATTTAATGAAGAATGCATACTGTGGAAAAACTGCATATAGTTCAACATCTCTTTGCACCAAAATCAGCTTATCTTTCAGTTCATTGTTCCACAAAGTTTTTAAGCAATCTTGTATGATGGGTGTGCATCTAGCTTTATAAGAAGCAGCTAAACTAGTTTCTAAAGCGATTGCATCATTTCGTGGTCTCCTCAATAATGTAAGCAATCCTTGCCTCGCATCCTTATCAACACTTGATACTGTAAGACTTTTCAATTTTAGCCATTCTAGTAGACATGTAATTATATCTTGTGGTTTTGATTTGCATTCCAAATAATGGCATTGAGAACTTTTTCACCTGCTTGTTGGCTATTTGAATTTTTCTTTGAAGAAACTTCTGTTAAAATACCTTGTCTATTTTTAATTGACATATTTGTGCTATTATTGAGCTGTAAGAGTTATATATGATAGATATGTCATTTGTTAAATATATGTGTTGTATGTATTCTCTCCCAGTCTGCGGCTTTCTTTTTCCTAAAAATGTCTTTTAAAGAACGAAAGCATTATGTTCTTTGAAAAGATTTAGTTATTTATTTGGAAGTCAGAGCTACACAGAGAGAGAAGAGGCAGAGAGAGAGAGAGAAAGAGAGGTCTTCCATCCCCTGGTTCACTCTCTAATTGGCCTCAACGGCCGGAGCTGCACTGATCTGAAGCCAGGGACCAGAAGCTACTTCCGTGTCTCCAAAAGGGTTCAGGGGCCCAATAACTTGGACCATTTTCCACTGCTTTTCCAGGCAATAACAGGGAGCTGGATCGGAAGTGTAGCAACTGGGACTTGAACCAGCGCCCATATGGGATGCCGGCACTGCAGGCAGCGGCTTTACCTGATACGCCACAGCACTGGCCCTAGCATTATGTTTTAATGCAGACCAATTTATCTATTTTTTTAATCTTATGGTCCATGTGTTTTTGTCATCTGGTTTTTGTTGTCCATGTTTTTTTTTCCCCCTCTTATCTCAATGCTGTAAATATTTTCTTATTTTTTCTAGACATTTTATTATTGTGGATTTTTTATTTGGATCTATGCTCCAATCTTAAAGCCTTTAGCCTCCTAAAACTCATGGAGAAATTCCATGGCTCCAGCACTGTGGAGCAGAGGGTAAAGCCACCGCCTGCAGTGCCAGTATCCCATGTGGGCGCCGGTTCAAGACCCGGCTGCTCCACTTCCGATCCAGCTCTCTGCTATGGCCTGGGAAAGCAGTAGAAGATGGCCCAAGTCCTTGGGCCCCTGCACCCACATAGGAAACCTGGAAGAAGCTCCTGGCTCATGGCTTCAGATCAGTGCAGCTTCGGAAGTTGTAGCCATTTTGGGCATGAACCAACATTTGGAAGACCTCTCTGTCTCTCTCCCTCTCTGCCTCTGTCTGTAACTCTGCCTTTCAAATAAATAAATAAATAAATCTCAAAAAAAAAAAAAAAGGAGGAATTCCATGCTGATGGCTGAGGCACATTGATTCCATAGACCTAGGGACATGGGAGCAAGAATTTGCTAATGACTTTTTTTTTAAAAAAAGATTTATTTATTTGTTTGAAAGGCAGAGTTACAGAGAGGCAGAGGCAGAGAGAGAGGTTTTCCATCCACTGGTTCACGCCACAAATGGCCACAATGGCCAGAGCTGGGTCCTTCCAAAGCAAGGAGCCAGGAGCCAGGAGCTTCTTCCAGGTCTCCCACATGGGTGCAGGGGCCCAAGGACGTGGGCCATCCTCCACTGCTTTCCCAGGCCACAGCAGAGAGCTGGATCGGAAGTGGAGCAGCTGGGACTCGAACCGGCATCCACATGGGATACCGTCACTGCAAGCGGCTGGGACACTAACTGGCACCCATATGGGATGCCGGCACCACAGGCAGAGGCTTAGTCCACTATGGTACAGGGCTGGTCCCACTAATAAGTCTTCTCTCCTTTTAGGTCCTCAGTGCAGCCAGTATTAACTTCTAGTAGTACTAGCGTCATGTCCCTGGAAATAGAGATCTGCATAGTGACATTTGGTGAGTGTTCTCCGAAGCCGTGTAGATCACTGTGTACGTGGGTGCCAGGCGGCTGTCTGGCCTTTTTGAGTCTGTTTTTCATCTGTAAAATGGGAATAATAAACTCTACCTTGCAGCACCATCACCAGGACGAACTGAGAGAATAGATAGAAGATAGCGCTTGGCGGGGCCTCCCCCCTAGGAGGCCCTCACTTAGCAGGGGCTTCCATTTCGGCCACCACGGCTGCATTGCCTTAGCATGACTTGAATGTCGTGCCCAGGGCCTGGCCCAAGTTTGTATGAAACTGTTTTGGTGGCATGACTTGCTGGCTCTCTGCAAGCTCACTCGAACCTTTTTAAAAATAGGACCTCTACTATATTTGGTAGGTCACTGCTCTGGTATGAAGGGAGTTTTAGGGCCATGCTGATGAAGCAGCTGGGCATGGCTCAAGTGTGGCTGCCGGGCAGTGATGAGTCAGGCAGCCTCAGGCAAGCCTCCTGCAAGAGTTTTAAACATGAGCCCCTGTGGGAACCTTCTGCTTATTCTCAGGGGCAGCGACAGAAGGGAATTATGGGAAAGCCCTACTCTTGGCTGTGACAGCTTATGTGGTCATAGCATCTTCTCTCCAGTCCTCCATGAAGTCAGAGACTGAGCCCCTAAGTGAATGTCAATGGGGGAGACAGGATGGAAGTGCTTATTGGGTACATTTTAAGGATTGTAGTTTGACACTTTGGGCTTATTTTTCCTCTCTTTTTAAAAGATTGTGTTTATTTACTTGAGAGGCAATTACAGAGAGGCAGAGGCAGGGAGAGACAGAGAGAGAGAGGTCTTCCATCCCCTGGTTCACTCCCCAGATGGCCGCAATGGCCAGAGCTGCGCCGATCCAAAGCCAGGAAGTAGGAGCTTCTTCCGGATCTCCCACATGGCTGCAGGGGCCCAAGGACTTGGGCCGTCTTCTACTGCTTTCCCAGGCCACAGCAGAGAGCTGGATCAGAAGTGGAGCAGCTGGGACTAGAACCAGCATCCACATGGGATACCGGCACTGCAAGCGGAGGCTTTACCGGCTACACCACAGTGCCGGCCCCATTGTTATTTTCCTTTTTTTTTTTTTTTTTTTTTTTTGACAGGCAGAGTGGACAGTGAGAGAGAGACAGAGAGAAAGGTCTTCCTTTTGCCGTTGGTTCACCCTCCAATGGCCGCTGCGGCCAGAGCGCTGCGGCCAGTGCACTGCGCTGATCCGATGGCAGGAGCCAGGTACTTATCCTGGTCTCCCATGGGGTGCAGGGCCCACGCAATTGGGCCATCCTCCACTGCACTCCCTGGCCACAGCAGAGAGCTGGCCTGGAAGAGGGTCAACCGGGACAGAATCCGGTGCCCCAACCGGGACTAGAACCCGGTGTGCCAGTGCCGCAAGGCGGAGGATTAGCCTAGTGAGCTGCGGCGCCGGCGTTATTTTCCTTTAAACTTTGGTTTTGAAGCTGTTATCCTTTCCTTTCAAACCTGCTTCTGGAAAGTGATCTCTTAATATTAAGAATTCTTATTTGGTGACTGGTCTAGCTGGTCCTGTGTACACAATGACAACACACAAACCCATTACTCAAGCTAAGTTACCCCATGTGCCTCAGTTTTCTTATCTGTGAAGTGGGAATTGTAATATCTTGTGTATTTGTTGTGAGCAATAAATTGGTTACAAAAATAATAAGTTTTGAAGAGTGCAGGTATGGAGTAATAATACTGTGTTATCTATTATTCATTATGTTGTTTTATTCTCATTGAAATTCCCTTCTGCCCTTCTGTGAGTAGATGTGCACATATATTGGGGTAGCTAGGTGAGTGTTTGTGAAGGTCTTATCTGTCCTTAACATTTTTCCTTTGATCAACTGAGTGCCTATTTTGGAAGTCCTTAAGTAGTAGGTGACTGGCAATTAATACTAGCCAGTATTCCTCTCAACCTTTATTTAATGTACTGAAATTCTCCTTGCTTCAGTGACATTTTGGGGCTTCTCCACAACCTCCCTCCCCCCTCCAGCCCCCAATTTCTTCAGAGCATCAGGAAGTTTTGGTTAAAACATTAACCAAAAACACTAATCCCTAGCACCGGGGACTTCACAGAGGTGCAAAGCACCTCTTCAGCATTTTTAGCACTATTTGTCCTTCCATTGGGCTCTCCCTCCCCCTCCCCCCATTTCCTAGATCTGGTCATCTAAACGTTGCCCGCCTCCCCTACAGCCTTTAAGATGTTGTGCAAGCCACCATCCAATCAAAGTAGTTGGAGAAGTGGGAAAAAATGAAATGGATATTAGGAGTAACTGGAGGGGGGAGGGTGGTGACTTAACCCCCAAAATGTGGCCAAAAAGCAAGTGTATCAGCTAAGATCTAATGGCAAGGACAGGAGTGTTGGAGGGTGCTGCTACAACTCTCAGTCCACACTGCAATCAGGAAAACATGTTCACTGGAAGGAGGGGAATAAGGGCTAAGGGTTGTGTTCCTAGTCTCAACCAGGATGCTCTTACTGGAGGGTGGTAAAGGCAATGGCTGCCACTTTCCCATGGCTAAGAAGCCATGTATCTCTCACCAAACACAGGGCTGGCTTCATGAGCCTGCAACCAGTGCAAGGCTCTGTGCTCACACGGGCTTCATGCTTATCTGCCTTTACCATTTTGAAATTCTTAGCAATTTTGCCTTTAGATTTCTATTTGGTAAATGGAGTCGAATGGCACAGTGGAACACAATGATGCTGTGGGCTTGAAGTATCCACTGGCTTGTGGTCCTGACTTCTGCTGCCTCTCTGCTTCCCCAGAGTACATTCTTGACCTATTGCTGCCCTGCCCATGTCCTGCTGCCACAGCTGCCTTCTGTCCTCTGAGATCTAGAGGGGCCTGGGTACAGATGCAGGGAAGTTGGGTCTTGGTGTGGGGCACCGCTAGGGCTGCCTCTGCCCTGGACTTTCAGTGACCATGGTGTATTTGGCAGATGTGGCAAGGGTTGGCTATGGGCTGGAGTGATGGGGGCTCACGGGAAGAGGAGATGCTCGATTCAACTCACTTGTGTTGGTTCTGTGTTTGGCTGGAAGGGAAACTTGGAAGCCAGTGGGCTGTGCGCACATGGCACTAAGTACAAGGTGGAACAGCCTGGCCACCTGTGAGGGTATGCATTGTGCCACAGTTGCTTCTGTGCCCATTAAAAATAAATAAAACACCAGAACAGGTAAACAGAAAGACTGCAGAAGAAAGGATGATGCCTTCTATGTAGGATCTTTGATGGTCCTTATCCCTTCTGCTTTTGAATGGCGAGTCCTGCATATTCATTCCTCACCAGAGACCCCCCCCCCCCAACACACAAATTATGAAGCCAGTCCTGGTGTCCAAGTCTGAACAGTTTCCTCCTTGTTTTGGATTGCACACCTCGTAGACCATGGCATAGCTTATGTATTGTGTCCTGAGTATGATGGGAAGACACTGGAGGGTTTGGAGTGCAGGGAGGACATGATCAATTGGACACATTAGAAGGATCACTACGACTGAATGGACTGTGGGAATGGTGCCAGGGAGGAATCAGGAAGGCCATTGACCAGGTGTTGTGATCATTTATGGTAGGTGGACTAGTCTGGTGGCAGTGGGAGTGAAGGAATTGGTCAAATTGGTTGCATTTGAGGGTAGGGTCAATCCCGATAGTGACTTACTCATGCTAATAATGCATATCGATAGCTTCTTGGCGCCTTTGTTTGAGAAACAAAGTCTAAAATCATTACCAAGGTCTACAGGGCCCCCAAGACCTAGCCTCTATCTGCCTTTCCTCTTAGCACAGCATTCGCTCTGAGGTTCTATGTTTCACCTCCTCTTTTTATTACTCAGCCATACACACAGTCCCTTCCATCAGCATGTTTTTACCACTGCCCTGATCAACTCTTTGTTCAGATCTTCTCACAATCATCTGTTTTCTACATGACAGCTCTCCGACATCCCTTACAGTTAAATGGTACCTCTCTGATCTTACTATTGTTGCTCTCCTAATGCCACACCCAACCTCTTCTCCTTAGCACTCCTTTACATTATTTTGTGTGGTCATGTGAGTATCTTGTCTCCCCTAATAGGGGAGGAGGTCCTTAAGATATGAACCTCCGGAGCCATTAGCCAAATAAACCTGTTTTCTTTATAAGGTAGCATGCCTCAGACAGTTTGTTATAGTAACCAAAAGCTAACTAATACATAGCTCAATCACTGTTGGTGCATGAGGATACAAATAAGGAAGTCCTTTTTAGAAACACACATGAGTCAGCACCATGTGAGATTCCCAAAATATCATGGGGAAAGGAGAATGCTTTCAAGGGTATGAATTCTAACAATTAGATGAGTGCAGGTTAGTGCCCTAATATTGAGTCGAAGGTGGGGCTGTCAACTTATTTATAATCACAAGCTAACAAAGGCTTGTGCTATACATTATAACTTGTGCTTTATTCATATCTCTACTTATGTGGGTATGTAAGAAGAAAATAATTCATTTGTTATTCTTCTCTCTGATCAGGTACAAGTTCTCAGATAGGTCTTACTCCTGGATAGAATCTCAGGCAAGTCCCATAGGTTTTCAATCCCCTCCAGTCTCAAGTGCAACCTAATTTTGCTAAATATGTCCATCTAACCTGAAAACTTCGATCTTTTAGTCAGTTTCAAGTGCCTTCCCCACTCCATCTCCTACCCCACCCTGCATCTGACTAGGATGTGACACAAGAAGCACTATTAATATCTGCTCTTCTCTCTTTTCCTTCTTTAGTTGCCTTCCTCAGTCTCTAGCTACCATTTTCAGACTTCTATGGTTGGCACACAAGAAGAAAGAGAGGGCAGGGCAAAGAACCCATCACTAGATTGGTGTAGTTGTTATTGGCCAAGGAATTTGCCAGATGTGGAATATGTTCAAAGTTGGCTCTTGTTCTGCTTCCTCCAACAGTCCTTAGGCTCTTCGCATTGCTGGGAATCTCTCACTAGTGAACAGCATCTAGCTCGCTTCTCCTCCATCCCCTGATGGGGCCAACTGCCTCATAAGTAGTCCATAGGGACAGGGCCCTCTTGGGACCACACAGCCCAGATCACTCCGAGGTCCATATCTGGCTCAGGGGAAATGTGCTGGTGGTTCCTTGGGAAGTCACCTCTCTTGATGCTGCTTCCAGGGCAGCTGGTCAGCCAGAGGCTACACCTTCAGACTTCCCCAGGGAGGAGTCCAATGGCTGGTTTTCATCCCTCAAGCTCTAAGGAACATGTGTTAGTCTGCTTTTCATTATTTTAGCTAAAATACCCGAGAGGAGCTTCTTTGGGACAAAAAAGTTTATTTCAGCTGCTTACAATTTGGCGATTCACAGTCCAAAATCAACTGGCTTCCTGAATCTGGCATGTGGTAGAGGCTGCCAGTCACTGAGCGGATGTGGAGGAATGATCGCATGGCAAACCAGGAAACACACAGGGACACAGGGAACATACTGGCCTGATACAACTAACTCGTTCATGAGAACGACCCCCAGTGACCTAAAGAGGCAGAACCCCAGTGACCTAAAGACTTCCCACCAGGCCCACCTCTCAGATGCCATGATAAGATCACGTCTCCACTCTTAATGCATCAACCATTAACATAAGACTTAGAGGTTTAAACAGCTTCATGAGTTTGGGGAGACAGGTCCTGCTCAGTTCATAACAGAGCCTAAGCCAGGCTCTTCACTGGTTCTCTCAAGGACCTTATCACCTGATTTAAGTGAAGAGGAAGTACTTTATTCTGCTAAGACATAGTGACGGGGGCCACCAACACTCTTCTCTCTCCCTCTCTATCTTCAACTTTGAACAAATTACTTGGTTTCTCTTATTTAAGCCTGGAGTTGGGTAATAGGTAATTTTTAGTCCAGGAAGGGTTCACTTTGTTTTTGTGGATTTTGCCTATTTTTTTTTCGCTTTATAAAATTTTTAAAAACTGAAGTATAACATTCATACAGCAAAGTGAACAAATCACAATGTGCAGTTGATGAATTTTTGCAAACTGAGTATACCTATGTAGCCACACTTAGATCAAATAAACAGAAGATTCCCAACACCCTAGAACCTTCCCCATATTGTTGTCTGTCACTTCCTCTCCCTCAAGTAGAATCACTATCTTGATTTCTAAGACTTCAGATTTATTTTGCCAATCAGAAAAATTGTGAGAGCAAAAGTGGACATGTGGTACCTATCCCCCAGATTTTCACTATTATTTCTCATCCTGTAAATATATGTTATAGCACCATGTTTAGATGTGGTGACCATTCTTACACCCTGTTAAATTGGGGCTGACTTCTCATTACTTTGACCAATAGAATATTGGAGGAATTGGGCTTTGCCAGTTGTATTCCAAAAGGCAAGTAATTGATGCACTGCAAGGAAAATACTCTAAGGTACTCAAGGACAGAGGAGGCTAAGGAAGCCTTTCTCAAAGCTGGATGGAAGCTAATGGTAGACTCATTTCCACTCATCCTTTGGAGAAGAGCTATTTCTCTCCTACGAACTAAGAGTGTATGTTTGCTTATAGGGCTTTACATGATGCAGTACCATGTCTAGAATGGACTGCCAATTTTTCTCTTGGAATTGGGTCGTATAATTTATTCTCAAAATAATGTAAGAATTGCAGATTAATTATAGTTGAAATAGGCAAAATAGATACCAGGTATCAGCAGTTACCAGGATCTATCCTTCTGTACTGTCAGGTGAGAAGTACACATATTATATAAACCCTTATTCACTTATAACGGCATTCTGATCATGACTGGACTGCTTGCAGCTTTTATTCTAACACAGAACTTATCATTTATCAATATTTACATGCCTGCAGAATGTGACTATCACAGAATCTGGCTAGGAGGGGAGAAATTCACATCCAAAGTTCATTTGGCATTTTATCATTGGTTACACTTTCCTGAAGGCAAATAAATACTTTGTCTGTAGTGCATCAATGATTTCAAATATTGTGATTGCTCAGAGCACTGGTTGTGTCATGTATATTTGTATTCCATGATATGTTTCACCTATTTCCCCCTAATCAGAAGTAATTTCTTCTGAACTTCCTCTGGAAGACACGTTGGAAATGTGAAGAACATGGAAGAAAGGAAAGGGAGATGAGTAAAATGCGTTCTAATTATCTATTGCTACATAATAAACCACTATGAAAGTTACTGGGTTAAAACCATAACAATCTATTATATTTCAGGATTCTTTGGTTTGGCTGCACTTAGATGGGGTGTTCTTCCACTCCACCTGCTGTTGGTTGGAGTCACTCATGTGGCTCTGTTTGACAAATGGTAGAACTAAAGCTGTCAGTTTGGATGCTTTCATTGTTTTCCACATGGCCTCTTCATGTTTTTAATGGATTTCTTATGAAATGGTGGTCTCAGGGTTCCAAAAAGCTAAAGGTAGAAGGTATCTGGCTTTTTTTGAAAAATGTATTTATTTGTTTTGTTTGAAAGGCAGAGTTACAGAGAGGCAGAGGCAGAGAGAGAGAGAGAGAGAGAGAGAGGTCTTCCATCCACTGGTTCACTCCCCAGATGGCCGCAATGGCTGGAGCTGCGCCAATCTAAAGCCAGAAGCTGGGAGCTTCCTCTGGGTCTCCCACGCAGGTGCAGGGGCCCAAGGACTTGGGCCATCTTCTACTGCTTTCCCAGGCCATAGCAGAGAGCTGGATTGGAAGAGGAGCATCCAGGACTCGAACTGGCTCCCATATGGGATGCTGGCACTGCAAGCAGTGGCTTTACCTGCTACACCACAGCGCTGGCCCCAGGTATCAGGCTTTAAGAGTAGTCTAGATCCAGTGCTGTGGAATTAAACTATGTCAGTTTCACAACATGCTTTTGGTCAAAGCATTCCACAATGCTGGCATAGATAAATGGTAGGGGAAATAGATTCTGATTTTAAGTGAAAGCAACAGAATGTACATGTAGGATGCAAGGAATTGTTAACGGCCATCTTTAGTGAAAATGCATCAGTGATAATTAAAAAAATATATAAAGTAATAATGAAGAAAAATTAAAAAGAAACAATACATAAATTGAAAAACATACATGAATATAACAGGAATATTCTCCAAATATTTCATGTTTATATTCCCAACACTTAGCACAATGTCCGACATGAAGAAGGTTCTTGGTTAATATTTGTTAAATGAATATGATGAAGTTTCTGTGGCAGAGATTGGTTCACTATGAGCTAAACTAATTGTTCATCTTTCTGGGCACATAAGCACCACACTGTGGTCAGGAATAGCCTATGAATCCCAGCTGATGGGAATTCAGTGAGAACACCATTTACATTCCTGACCCTTAAGACTGTCACGTGTTATCCTCCATGTTCTTCTCCCCTTCTGGATTGCTGGAATGAAGACAATCTCCAGGGTGACCTTGAAACCCGTTATGAACAGAACTGAGCAATAGGATGGAAGGAGTCCAGAATCATCACTTTGAAGAATTTCCACTTTGAAGAGACCCAACTAATCAGGAGTACTCATACTGTATGATTATGTTAGTAATAAATAACTATTTGCATAAAGCAAGTGAAATTTGGGGGTATTTTTATTATAGCAGAAAGTGTTATCTGAACTAATACATCACTACCTCTCACCCCTTCTACAGTATGAAGGACTATGGACCTGATGTTAAGATCTAGTTGATAAAGTGAAAGGTAACAGACTTCTAAATTGCTCCCAGTGATTTCCATTTCTTGGGATTTGCAAATTTGCATAATCCCCTTCCCTGAACTGTGAACTGGACCTAATCATTTGATTCTAGCCAATAGAATATGGCAAAGGTGTTGGGTAGTCACCTCCACAAATATGCCACAGAAGAGTCTGAATTTTGTTTTGCTAGAGACTCTGTCTCTTGGTGGTTTTCACACAGCAAGCTGTCATGTTGGAGAGGCCCATGTAGCAAGGAATCAAGGATTGTCTCTAACTGACAGTCAATGAGAAACTGGGGCCCTCAGTTCAAGAGCCTTCAAGGTACTGGAGCCTGCCAACAACTCAATAAATGAGTTTGCAAATGGATTTTCCTCCAGTTGAACCATCACGTAAGACTACAACCTTGGCCAATACCTTGATTGCAGGTTATGAGAGACCCTACCACAGAGTACCCAGCTGAGCTGTGCCCAGATTCCTGACTAGGAAACTGTGATATAGTAAATGTGTTGTTTTAAGCTTCTAAAATGTGGGGCAATTTGTAATGTAGAAATAAACAACCAATAGACTCACAAACTTGGCTTTTAATCTGGAGTTTACATGAAATCTGTTGACACCGGTTACCTTCTAATTTCAAGTAGATTATTTTAGAGATAAATACATGTTGAACTGTTTCTGGCACTTACTTGCATTTTTAAGCCATGAACTTCTGGAAAAGTTGATGTGGCACACCCCTCTGGTTGCCTAATCCATTATTTACTGTGACGAAATCACAACATCATTGTTTGAAATCTATTTAGATTGATGTTGGAAATTATTGCAGGAAAAAAGTCTGCAAGAAGAGAAACAAGGAGAGGCCAAGAGAATTGAAAAAAGAGTGCTTTGTTCCAGATGACCTAGACTGGAGAAACGTGGAAATCTCTATTCTGAAGAATAGAAATATTAAGACAGTCAAAGATCAACAGGAAAGCTCTAGGAAAGTTATCAGTGTCTTCATCATGATTAGTAGTCTAGATTCAAGAGATGAATTAAGGTTTGTGAAAAGAGATGAAGTAGCCTATAGGTGAGGGGGAAGAGAAGTAAACACATTTGGAAACTTTGGCAGCAATGGATTCACAGCACTTTAAGCCATCTATTGACTGAAACTGGAGAGAGGATGAATCCTCTGGATAGAGCTTCTCCAGTTAGGTCTCTATTGACCTAACTAACAAAAAAAAAAAAAAGAGGGAGAAGAACCAAATCAATAAAATCAGAGATGAGAAAGGAGATCTAACAATACATATCCCAGAAATAACAATAATCATCAGGAATTACTACAAACAGCTATTTGCCAACAGATTGGAAAATATCCCAAGTGGGTGACAGGGACCCATGTACTTCAACCATCATCTGGGGCCTCACAGGATACACATTAATAAGAAGTCATGGGGGGTGGTGCTGAGGCATAGCAGGTTAAAGCCCTGGCCTGAAGCAGCAGCATCCCATATGGGTGCCGGTTCAAGACCCAGCTGCTCCTCTTCTGATCCAGCTCTCTGCTATGGCCTGGGATAGCAGTGGAAGATGGCCCAGGTCCTTGGGCCCCTGCACCCATGTAGGAGACCCGGAAGAAGCTCCTGGCTCCTGGCTTTGGATCGGCGCAGCTCCGGCCATTGTGGCCATCTGGGGAGTGAACCAGTGGATGGAAGACCTCTCTCTCTCTACCTCCCTCTGTAACTCTGTCTTTCAAGTAAATAAAATAAATCTTTAAAAAAAATAAGAAGTTGGACTGGAAGTGGAGGCAGGACTCAATCCCAGGCACTCAGATATGGGATACAGGCATCTCAAGTGGTGGCTGAACACACTACATCACAATGCCCACCCCAGCTGTGCTTTTCATATAACTGATAGCATTCTTGTTTGGCCAAGCAAAAGGGAACTTTCTCTGTTCTGGCAGATGAATCTCCTCCTAAGAAAAGATCAACTGGAACCAGCCTCCTTCTCAGTGACTCTGCATTTCCCAGATGCTGAGTCACTTGGAAAAGACTGAGGGTGCTGAAAATATCCGGTGTACCAGGCTTTGAAATATCAAAGTACCTTGTTAATTTGACACTCATCTAAGGGCAGCTCTTGACATGAGCTGTCCTTCTAAAGGGACTTTGTTGAAGTGTCTGTTGGGCCTATCATATTTCAATATCATCATGCACTTAAAAATAAAAAACAAATTCATGATCATATTATTTTGTTCTTCCTCTCAATTTTGTTTTAGTTCTCCAAATATCTCATATCTACCTGATACTTCGACACATAAATATCTTAATGTCTCTACTTGGTTGGTCAACAGGTATTGGACTGTTAATTTGTCTTGAGGATTCATTTTTCCTTTGCTTCTCTCTTCATTCACTATATTTTCCATGACTTATTTTATCCCATAGTTTCTTTATTATCTATATTCAAATATATCTTAAATGTATCTCTGTGTCTCTCCATTTTAGTCACCTCTAGACCCCTCAAACTCACCATGCCCTAAAGCAAAATTCATCATTTCCCAATTCAGGCTCCTCTTCCTGACTTGTCCGTTTTGGTTAATGACACTGTCATTGACCAGGAGTCAATGACATTGACCAAGAGTCTGCCTTTGCCTTTGCCGTTTCTGTTCCCGCACGTTGTCAGTTTTCTTTTTAACCATTTCTTGGATATGTCACCTCCTTTATTCTCTCTTCTTTGTTCCAACTCTTGTAATCTCTGAGCTATATTATTTCAGTGCATCCATGGACTTTCCCAGGCCACACGCCTTAAGGTGAGGATAAACATGAGTGAGAGAATATCCTTCATAAAGAAGCCTTGTACTATCCTAACCATCTACCAAAATTTCACATCTCCTCAAATGGATTCCATATTGTTTTGGCTTTCTCCAGGGGGTGTTTTCACGTATGACTGGGCCATTTCTTTTTATTTTCTTTCTTTCTTTCTTTTTTTTTTTTTTTTTGACAGGCAGAGTGGACAGTGAGAGAGAGAGAGAGAGACAGAGAGAAAGGTCTTCCTTTTCCGTTGGTTCACCCTCCAATGGCCGCTGTGGCCGGCACACGGCGCTGATCCGAAGCCAGGAGCCCGGTGCTTCCTCCTGGTCTCCCATGCGGGTGCAGGGCCCAAGCACTTGGGCCATCCTCCACTGCCCTCCCGGCCACAGCAGAGAGCTGGACTGGAAGAGGAGCAACCGGGACAGAATCCGGCGCCCTGACCAGGACTAGAACCCGGTGTGCCGGCGCTGTAGGTGGAGGATTAGCCAAGTGCGCCATGGCGCGGGCCTGGGCCATTTCTTAGCTGCTATGCAAGAGTCGTATAATATTATTGACTACTAAACAACAGTCACCATTTTTCTGTTCTTCTACTTCAACTTGCTCTAGCACTATGTATTGTCATTATCTCAAAAACACTGTTGCTGGTGTATCCTGATGCCCAAGACCATAGCCCATTGAGATGCAGCTATTTCTACTAATGTCAGAACAAAAAACATTGAACCCTATCCTTGTGGTTATTATATACACAAGTGCTGCTGAAAACTAAGTTCTTGATGCTCCATGAATATTTCAGTGAAATGGGTCTTTTTAAAAAGATTTCATTTGCTCTCTTTTTAAAAAAGATTTATTTTATTTATTTGAAAGACAGAGTAACAGAGAGGTAGAGACAGATAGAGAGGTCTTCCATGCACTGGTTCACTCCCCAGATGGCCACAATGGCCAGAGCTGCACCAATCCTAAGCCAGGAGCCAGGTGCTTCCTCCTGGTCTCCCATGCGGGTGCAGGGGCCAGGCATTTGGACCATCTTCCACTACTATCCCAGGCCATAGCAGAGAGCTGGATCAGAAGAGGAGCAGCCGGGACTAGAACCAGTGCCCTTATGGGGTGCCGGCACTGCAGGCCAGGGCTTTACCCCGCTGCACCACAGCACCGGCCCCTTATTTGTTCTTTATTGTGACCCTCTTATCTTAGGATCATGATATTTGAGACAGAAGGTAATTTGAATGATAGACTGATATTTCCTTAGAAATATTACTCTCCCACTATAACGTTGTCCCATATCTATTGCATGAACTTGGCACACACACATATATTCCTTTTTCCCCTAGAGAAGTTATTTCTGAGAATATACTTTGAGACCTCAGAAATATCCTAATATCCTAACTGTCTCCTAATCTAGCAGTTCCAATCCCTTCCACAGTCCTCTAAGAAAGTAGGTCTGAACCATGGGAAAAACACAGTGTATGCTCAACCTGGACCTTTCCGCAGTGCTAATGGGACCATTGTTGTAGAGGTCTAAACAACTCATGTTTAAAGTTCCCTGATTAAGCTATAGCCCAGAGAAAATCTTGGGCTTACAATGCCCAAAAAACAATCTAAAGTCTTCAACAAAGCATCTAAGATTCTTCAGAGTCCAATCACAGTCTTCATCACCAGTGTTGTTTCTGGAACCAGAAGTTCCTTAAAAGTTCCCACCGTGTGTTTGTCCGTGAACCTGCTGTAGTATCAAACAGAGATGAAGAATGCGGGTTATAGGTTCAGACTGGTCAATATTCAAGTCCTGACTCTGCCTTCACTAGTTCTGTGGTTTTAAGAAAGTTACTTAAGTGGGGCCGGCATTGTGGCGTGGCGGGTAAAAGCTGCTGCCTGCGATGCCGGCATCCCATATGGGCACTGGTTTGAGATCCAGCTGTTCCACTTCTGATCCAGCTCTCTGCTATGGCCTGCGAAAGCAGTGGAAGATGGCCCAAGTCCTTGGGCTCCTGCACCAGCATGGGAGACCCGGAAGAAGCTCCTGGCTTTGGATTGGTGCAGCTTTGGCCATTGCAGCTATCTGGGGAGTGAACCAGCGGATGGAAGATTCTCTCTCTCTCTCTCTGCATTTCTCTCTCTCTCTCTCTCTGTCTCTCCCTCGCTGTGTAACTCTGACTTTCAAGTAAAATAAATAAATCTTTAAAAAAAGAAAGTTACTTAAGCTCACTAAGCCTTAGTTAACACATCTATAAAGTGGGGATGATAATGGTACCAATGATGTGGGGTTGTGGTCAGGCATAAACACAACAGAAATAAATGCATATGAAGGCTGTTCCTGATATGTACAAAAAACTCACAAACATGCCATAAATTTTAAGTTAATGTGACTACCTGGAATTCTACATGAATTTTATCTTCTTTAATTGCTGAGCAATTACTCATTCTTCAAGATCAAATTGAGCAGCCTTATTAATAATAATTAAAATGTGGAAACACCCAAATATCCATCAATGAGTGAATAAGCAAACTGTGGCATATCCATGCAATGAAATATTACCCCATAAAAAGGAATGAAGTACTGATTCATGCTACAACATGGATGAAACTTGAAAACCTTAAGCTAAGTGAAAGGATCCAGACACAAAGGCTACATGTTCATGACTCAGTTCATATGAAATATCTAAGATATGTCCATAGAGATAGAAAGTATATTGGTGGGAAGGTCTTATTAGTTATTCAATCTCCACCTTGGTTATTGTTCTATTTTGGTTTTCTGTCTTCATGACTCAATTTTGGTAGATTGTTGTCTATCTAGAAATCTATCCATTTCTTCTAGATTTTCCAATTGGTTGGCATATAGCTGCCTATGATGACAGCATCCCATATGGGCACTAGTTTGAATCCCAGCTGCTCCACCTCCAATCCAGCTCCTTGCAAATGGCCTGGGAAAAAAAGCAGAAGATGGCCCATGTGCCTGGCCTCTGCAGCCATGTGGGCAAACCAGAAGATGCTCCTGTTCCTGACTTCAGCCTGACCCAGCCCTGATCATTTAGGTATTTTGGAGAGCGAGCCAGTGGATAGAAGGACTCTTTCTCTCTAACTCAGCTTTTAAAATATATAAGGTAAACATCTTTTAAAAAAGAAAATATACATGGTATTGTCGCTCCCCCTCTTCGTGGAGGAACGACACAGGACCCTGCGCTGTTCTTTCGTCTGCTCGGCCCTCCCCGGGTTTGCTGCTGGTTCTTCCCGGCTTGGCTACTATCCCTTCCACCTCCGTGGAAGGGCAGTTCCCCCTGGCCACATTCCCCACTTCCGCAGGGGAGCGGCACACCGCCGGCCGGCTCTTCTCGGGGGCTGCACAGGTGTTCCTTCAGCTAGATGTTCCCCATAGATGTTCCTGGTGCATGCCGTCTCTCTCCTCCTTTATAGTCCTCCTCTGCCAATCCCAACTCGGCTGCCCACACGCCGAGTACGCTGCTCTCCAATCAGGAGCAAGTCCTACAGTTTATTAGTTGAACTGGAGGCAGCTGTGCGGAAGCTGTTTACTTCTCTCCCAGCGCCATATTGTGGGAGAGCAGATGCATAGAATAAGTCTTAATTCCAGTAACTCAGTCCAGTCCGGATTGCTCCCCACAGGTATGATTTACTTTTTAAAAAATTTGTTGAGACTTGATTTATGGCTCAGCATATAATATATCCTAGAGAAAGTTCTATGCATTGATGAAAAGAATGTGTATTCTGCAGCTGTGGAATGAAATGCTCTGTAGATATCAGAACATTGGGTCCATTTGGTCCATAATGTAGATTAACCCTGTTATTTCTTTGTTGATTTTTTTCTAGTTGCTCTGTCCATTAATGAAAATAGGCATATTGAAGTCCGCCATTTTTACTCTATTTGTGCTGTACTCCTTATGCAAAAGTAAAAAATCAACATAAAATGGATCAATGATCTAAATATATGACATGATATCATCAAATTTCTAGAAAACATTGAAGAAACTCTGCAAGATATTGGTATAGAAAAAGACTTCTTGGAAAAGACCCCAAAAGCACAGGCAATCAAAGCAAAAATAGACAAATGGGATTACATCAAGCTAAGAAGCTTCTCCCTGCAAATGAAACACTCAGCAAAGTAAAGAGGCAACTGACAGAATGGGAGAAAATATTTGCAAACTATGCAGTTGATAAAGGATTAATATCCAGGATCTATAAAAAGCTCAAGAAACTCCAGAACAACAAAACAAACAGTTGAGTTAAGAAATGGACAAAGGACATGAATAGGCATTTTTCAAAGGATGAAATACAAATGCTAACAGACACATGAAAAAGTGTTCAATGTAACTAGACATCAGGAAAATGGAAATAAAAACTACAGTGAGGTTTCACCTCACACCAATTAGAATGGCAATCATCCAAAAATCAAAGAATAATAAATATTGGTGAGGATATGAGGGAAAAGTTACCCTAATACCTTATGGGTAGGAATGTAAACTAGTACAAACTTTATGGAAGACAGTATGGAGATTCCTCAGAAATCTGAAAATAGATCTACCATATGACCCAGCCTTTTTACTCCTGGGAATTTTACCCAAACAAAATAAAGTCAGCATGTGAAAGAATTATTTGTACCCCTATGTTTGTTGCAGCTCAATTTACAATTGCTAAGATGTGGAATCAACCCAAATGTCTATCAACTGATGACTGGATAAAGAAAATGGGATATATATACTTATGGAATACTACTCATCCATAAAAAAGAATTAAGTCATGTCTTTTGCAACAAAATGGATGCAACTGTAAACCATTATGCTTAGTGAAATAAGTCAGTCTCCCAAAGGCAAATATCATATGGTTTCTCTGATATGTGATAGTTAATATAGAATATAAAAATATATATAGGAGTGAAATAGACATCTTGTGATTTGATTGTTATTTTTAGCCCTTGTTTATACTCCTATGGAACTGTGGCCTGTCTACTTTTTTAGTTGTTGAACATGGTTAGTGGTGCATTACGCTTGTGATTATAAAGCATACTGAAATTATGTTTTAGTAAAACTTTAAAAAATAGAAAAGGAGGAGGGAGGTTGAGGGAAGGAGAGAGTGAGGGAGGTAAGTATGGTTATCTTCTTAGAATTGTACCTATGATATACATGAAGTCTGTTCTCTTTATATTAATAAAAATTTAAAAAGTAGATTAGTGGTTACCAGATCTACAGGGAGAGAGGAATGGGGTGTGACTGCTAATAAGTATGAAGCTTCTTTATGGGGTGATATAAATGTTCAGGAATTAAATAGAAGTGATGAATATACTAAAAACCACTGAACTGAATATTTTTAAAGGGTGAATTAGGTGGGCCTTTGGTGTAGTAGCTAATTTACAACTTTGGAGACCCTCATCCCATATCACAGTGCCTTGGTTTAAGTCCTTTCTCTGCTTCCAATTCCTGCTTCATGCTAATGTATACTTTGGGAGGCAACAGGTAATGGCTTAAGTACTTGGGTCCCTGCCACTCAGATGTGATACCTTAATTGAATTCTAGGTTCCTGGCTTCAGCCTGATTCAGCCCTAGATGTTGAAATTTGGGAAGCGAAGCAGCAAATGAAATTCTCTCTCTCTCTCTCTCTCTCTCTCTCTCTCTTTCTCTCTCTCTCTCTCTCTCTCTCTCTGTGTGTGTGTGTGTTCCTGCCTTTCACATAAATAAAAACATAAGAAAATGTTTTAAAAAGAATTAATTTTATGAAATGAGAATTTTATCCCATTTTTGGAAACAAAACAAATACACTCAATTGAAGTACTGTTTCCTTTGCCTTCCCCAAAAAGTCACTGCCTATTCTGTATCCTTCAGGAACTTAGTCCTTACCCTGTCTCATAGCCTTCATTCAGTAATGAATTGACTTCCATGGCTGCTGACTTCATTAATCTTTAAGCTCCCTAAGAGCAGAAGTGCTGCATATGTGGAAATTTTTGTCTGCTCAACATATTGTTTCCTTTGGGATTTGTCCCTTCCCTATTTTCTAGGTTGCTAATGATAACATCTCAATGCTTCTTCCACAGGATGGCTATAACACTGCAACTAGTCTACTGGAGTTCTCTATCCCACTGGCCATAGTAATTGGTTTGGGGATGAACATGTGACCCAAACCAGGCCAATCAGGGTCTCTGGCTCTTTTTTTATAATTGTGAACTGTAAGAATCATGGGAACCAATCATTAAAGTGTCTCCATTTGTCTCTTCATTGATAAAAATGAAGCCGGTGTGGAGAAAGACTGGGCTGAGCTAAGCGGTTATGACTGGTATTGTCCTTGTAAACTTTTTGATCACCAGAGACAATCAATTCCTATTTTTACTTGAAATTATTTGAGTTGGATTCAGTTGGTTTAAACTTAAGGAGTCCTGAACTAATAAAAGCAGGCCTTGTGTCTTAGTGTTTAATATGGATACCACATTGCCCGTAAGGAGTAGGCTCTCAATGTTTTTGAATGGGCATGGGATGCTCTTCTCAAGCCCCTTGTGCCTCTTATTTTAAAAAGGATGGGACATTGTTTTGTGGCCTTGATTATTTCTATTATTTATATCTTTCAGTTTGTTTTGTCTGTACATTCCTTGACAGGGGAAAAGCAGAGGAAGAGAATATAACATATCTCAAAATCTTAGCACTGTTTAGACACTTTTATTGTGAGAATCCAGAGTGGCATGCTCCCCTTTGCTCTCCTCATTGCAAATGCTGCCTTTTTTCTCTCTTTCCTCATATTTTCTCTCTTCATTCCAACGTATCAATGGTTGAGGAGAAAGGAATTTGGCCTCTCTTGAAGGAGGTGAGCAAGGGAAAATTTCTCAATTCTCATGAGTTCTTAAAGTTTGCTCACACTCTCTTCTCTTTCCACTGGCACATCTTGCAGCACATGGAGGAAAATTCTATCATGTCATTCTGCTGTCACCTACTTGGGGAAGCTCATGGATGCCCTTCCAAAAGTGAGCCAAAAAGTCCCCATGATGCCACTCACTAAATAAAATTTTCTAGGACTGATAGATCACCTACTGTCCGTCCATAAAGTCTGCTCTCTAATACTTTCTCTTTCTCATGTGTCACAAATTTTTAAAAAATTAATTGTTAAGTATTTTCAATTTCCTCTTCTATTGCCTCCTAGGTAGAAGGCTCTATTACTTAACTGACTCCTGGGGCCTCTGTCAACTATTTAAGGTAAGAAAGGAGATTTGACAGCACTATTGTGAGCACAGATGAGTTAGGGAGAGAATGAGAGTTGCACAAATCAGCATTAGGACAAGGGATACAATGAGAGTAGAGGGTGAAAGAGAGATTTTGAAAGAGTATTCTGTGAATTAGATTTTATTTGGTCTTTCTGAATGTTTCCTGATATAATTCCTCCACTACCATCATTTCAAAAGTTCATCAGTGCTGTTAAAGTTTATTGGAAATTAGATTTTTGTTTCTTTTGAATGTATTGAAATGCTGAGACAGAAACTGACCTCAAGGCAACCCAATTTTATTTAGGTTACACTTAGAATATTGAAGTTACCAAGGCCTACAAGGTAAATGACCAGTTTCTCTCCAGGAGAGGGACAAACTGTCATTGAGACAAATACAATTTCTCATTCAACAATTTCAGAAATCACCTGTATCTTCTAATTTAAGGGTTCAGAAAAAGTAATTCAGTATTAGAGTCAGGCTACCTATGTTCAGATCCCCACTGTTCCACTTAGAAGCTGTAAAAAGCTAAGTGGAGTATTTAAACTCTCTGTGCCTCTATTTCTTCATCTGTAAAATGGAAAAATAATAGTTTATCCCACAAAAGATTGTTGTGGGAATTAAATGAGTTAAAACATATGAAGAGCTTAGTGTGGGGAGCAATTCGGACTAGACTAAGTTACTGGAATTAAGACTTATTCTATGCATCTGCTCTCCCACAATATGGCGCTGGGAGAGAAGAAAACAGCTTTTACACAGCTGCCTCCAGTTCAACCAATAAACTGTAGGACTTGCTCCTGATTGGAGAGCAGTGTACTCGGCATGTGGGCAGCCGAGCACGGATTGGCGGAGGAGGACTATAAAGGAGGAGAGAGACGGCATGCACCAGGAACATCTAAGAGGAACATCTAAGGGGAACATCTGAGGGAACACCTGTGCAGCCCCCGAGAGAGCCGGCCGGCGGTGTGCCGCTCCCCTGCGGAAGTGGGGAATGTGGCCAGGGGGAACTGCCCTTCCACGGAGGTGGAAGGGACAGTAGCCAACCCGGGAAGAACCAGCAGCAAACCCGGGGAGGGCTGAGCAGACGAAAGAACAGCGCAGGGTCCTGTGTTGTTCCTCCACGAAGAGGGGGAGCGACACTTAGAAAATTTGTTGGCTTAAAATTCAGTACTTTGGGGGCCGCCCACTTTTGGGGCCAGCATTGGGGCACAGTGGCTAAGGCTGCTGCCTATGACACAGGCATCCCATATGGACACAAGTTTGAGTCCTGGTTGCTCCACTTCTAATCCAGCTCCTTACTAATGTGCCTGGGAAAGCAGCAGAGGATGGCTCAAGTGCTTGGGTCCCTGCACCCATGTGGGAGATCCAGAAGAAACTCCTGGTTCCTGGCTTTGGTCTGACCCATCCCTGACCATTGTGGCCATTTTGGGAGTAAACCAATAGATGGAAGATCTCATTCTGTGTGTGTGTCTGTCTGTCTGTCTGTGTCCCTTCCCCTCCCTCCCTCTCCCCCAACTCTGTAACTGCCTTTCAAATAAATTTTAAAAATTAGCACTTTTAGCTGTATTCCAAAATAGATATTTCCGTTCAGAGCACACAAAAGGCATTCAAACACACATGCACACACACACACACACACGGAGCGGGGGGACAGAGAGAGAGAGATGCATTAGTAATTACCCACAAGACAGATTTCCAACACTACTTTATTCATTCATTTAACAGATATTTGTAGCACATCTACCATAATCCCAGCTAAAATGGCAAGACTCTAAGTACATGCATACCAAGTATTGCACCTGCTGAAGTCAGCACCATCTCAGAGCTTAGAAAACGCTTCACGATGTTAACAGAAACACAAAGAAAGATCTGGGGAGAGGATGAAGTGAGATGATTTGCCGAGAGCCACATGTTTCACTAGCACAATTTTGAATACAGCAGGTCAAACTGCTAGTCCTTTATTCTCTCTGCTTTTCTATCGGTGGAAATGATCACAGCAGCTTCATAAAAGGATTGTGAGGATTTGCGTGTTAACTATGAACTCTTGCTGGCTCAAGGATCAGCCTCTATATTCCCTAAAACAACCTTGATTTTAAGGCAGAAGGATAATGACAGAGAGCACGTTTTCTGTGTGCCTTGCATAGGTGTTACAGTCAAGTCCTGTTTTCTATTAGCACTCATTCCAGAGTGCCCTTGGAACTCCCCTACTTGTTCTACAGTTGAGGTGATCTCTGCCAGGGGGTGGGAAGCTACAATGAAAACTCAAGGGTGAGGAGAGAAAAACAGGAATGAGAGTTCTGCAAACTATTGATGTGTTGAAGGCCAGTCACTTTAATAATGTATATGTGGAAGAAACCCAATTGGATAGTCCTCTGGCACATGAATCCTTTGTTTATCTGCATCCTGTCTCTTGGTGTGGTTGTGAAAATGTATGTGCAGGCATATTGTACTCAAAATTCTTGCTTTTGCACAGTGAGGTCTAAGACAACTCCCATCCCTGATTCATTCGGAATCAGGCTCAACCCTGTGATAGTGTAGTTGGAAAGCGAAAAATAAGAACTGTCTTTATATAATCTTGACCATGGCATCCTCCTGAAAAGATTGAATCGAAGAGAGCACAACCAATACTGCTTTTGCAATTTCACACCTGTAATGGGTATATTGTATGGGAAAGGGTGGCAGGGCAGTGTTTGTTATTGAGTGATATCAACGGTGAAACAAACCCATGGTCTCTCCTTACTTTCAATCAGTCCCTCAGCTGTTGCCACTTGTCTTCCTAAAATGAGAATCTCATGTGTGTCATTGCCCTGCACACAAACCTTCAATGGCTCCCTTTTGCTTTGGGAGTTAGAATTTCTTCTTATGGCTTTGCAATGCCTGGCCTTCCAGCATCATCTACTGTACCCCTCACACACTCCATGATGCAGCAAACCTGTATGATTTAGGAATTAAATGAGGCAATCCCCATGGTGGCTCAGATCATAGGTTTTGGACTAAATTCTCTTGATTTGAATCTAGGATCTCACTAGTTGTTGTGTAGCCACATGGAAGTTACTTACCTTTCTGTGTTTCAGTTTTTCCATCTAAAAAACAAGGGAAATGATAATATCCTAAGATGAGGAGTAATCAATGACACCCCTTTTCAGCATGAAGCAGCCAGGGCTATCATAGACCAGTTCCCCTAACAGAAGTTAGGGACCATTCTTCTGGAGGGGGGAATGTGAGAAATCAGATGGGTTAATAGGCAGTCAGGGTTGTTCCAGTGGAAATTTGAAGTGGCAAGATAACCCAAACAGGTTATCTTTAGCAAGGTCAAAAAGTGCCTGCTTTCCCACTCCTTGAAACCTTGCAGTTTTACCATAAGAATGGCAAGGGAGTGGGGATTCCGTCCTCTTGAGCTCACAGTTTACTGTAAACCAGTTATCTATCTCACCCTTCTGATGACACTTTGTTTTACCAGGAGCAAGCCAGATAGGATAAAAGATTGCAAATCAGCTCTTTTGATGGGTTTTGTCCTCACCTTATAACTGAATGTCAAGATTTTTTCTTCCCAAAGTTGTGCTTAAAAACCCCAGTACCACCAGCCTCTTTGGGTTTTTTTCTCCCTTGGAGTCCCCCTCCATGCCGCTCTTTCTGGAGATCTTTGATTCTAATAAATCTTGCTTTTAAATCTCAAAAAAAAGATGGAGGAGTAAATTAATTATTATAAGTGAAGTGTTTAGAGCCATGCTTAAAATAGCAAGCATCATACAGATTAGATAGCACTGATTTTATTAGCAATTACTAGAATATGTTGTTCTGTGACTCCTCTGTGTTCTTGCACATGTAGTTCCCATAGCCTATAGTTTGCTGTCTCTCATCTAAACCTATTGGCGAACTCACTTTCAACATCTCTTTCAAGTGTCAGCTTCTCTGCCTCTCTTTTTGCACATACCATTGTGTCACACTTATTACAGCAGATTGTCACAGCTTTATCAAAACATGTCATTCTTTCTCTATACGATTGTGACTTCCTTGAGAAAAACAGTGATCTTAATTTCTGTATCTCTAGGTTCCAGAAATTTTGGTATGAAACAGGCCTCAAAAATTGATCTACACAAAATTTTTTTAGCATTTACAAACATGTTTTATATGTTATGTATATATGTACATACATGTTATATGTTATAAACAAGTGTTTATAGCCGTATTATTCATAATCACCCCAAAATGGGAACAACTCAAAGATCTATCAGCAGATGAGTGGATAAATGTGAAATGTTCATGCAATAGAATATTACTCACCTGTTAATAGTAATAAAGTCCTGATGCGTGCTCGAACATGACTGATCTATGAAGACACTATGCTTGCTGAAAGAGGTCAGTCACAAAAGACCATGTATTATGATTCCACTCACATAACATATGAGATATCCAGTATAGGCAAATCTGGAGAGACAGAAAGTGGCGTGGTGGTTGTGTGGCATTGGGGAAAGGATAGAGGGATGGAGCAGATACAGATAAAGAATATGGAGATTCTTTTTGAGGTTTAGAAAATATTCTAAAATTGACTGTGGTGATTGTGCAATTCTGAATCCATAAGAAACCATCGAATTGTACATTTTAAATGGGTGAATTGTCTGGAATATCTTAATAAATCTGTTACAAAAAATGAAAAGTGTATTGATTGAGTAAATGAGTGAATGAATGAGGTTGTTTTCTGTCCTTGTTTCGTGGAAGCACATTCAAGCATTCAAGACCCAAATTTCAAGCTGTCACCTCCCTGAGTAGGGGCCAGGGCTAAAATCCCCGATTCCTGGGGCTGGTTCCTTTTCTCAAGGACCTGCTTCTCTATTTGCTCCCCTTGGATCCTTGCTCCCTCCAGTCTTTCCTCTGCTCTCCTCCCTAGAGTTTCTGTTCCTCCTTCATGTGCTAGCAGCCCCTCAAGACAGTAGACATGAGGTTGTAGAGGAGATGAGGACTTTGTTGGGAAAGCCGAATAAGGGAATACTAAAGGACACAGGGAACAACCTCTCATGGGATGACTTTGTTTTACAGATTAAAAGATGGACACTCAGAAAGGTTGAGGGAGTTGATTAATGTTATGCATTAACATGGCACCAGAACTGAAATTGGGATCCAGATCTTGCATCTGCCTGTTCACTGTAATTCCTTCCACAATACCTGTCTTCTTCAACTCCCACGGTTCTAGCTCCAGGGTGGAATGGTCCACATGCCAAAACAGGTGGAACTAATGAGGATCCAAAAACCACATACTGAATGGCTCACTATTTATCAGGTACTTTCTGTTCATTTTCTTTTCTTTCTTTCTTTCTTTCTTTCTTTCTTTCTTTCTTTCTTTTCTTTTCTTTTCTTTTCTTTTCTTTTCTTTTCTTTTTTTGACAGGCAGAGTGGGCAGTGAGAGATAGAGACAGAGAGAAAGGTCTTCCTTTTGCCGTTGGTTTACCCTCCAATGGCTGCCGCGCCCGGCGCGCTGCGGCTGGCGCACCGCGCTGATCCGAAGGCAGGAGCCAGGTGCTTCTCTTGGTCTCCCATGGGGTGCAGGGCCCACGCACTTTGGCCATCCTCCACTGCCCTCCCTGGCCACAGCAGAGAGCTGGCCTGGAAGAGGGGCAACCGGGACAGAATCCGGCGCCCCGACCGGGACTAGAACCCGGTGTGCCAGCGCCAAAGGCAGAGGATTAGCTTATTGAGCCGTGGCGCCGGCCTGTTCATTTTCAATATGGATAACAGCTCATCACATTGAATTCCTAAAGGTTTTTTAAAATTTCTTTTTATTTCTCCTGCACTTCGGTTTTATTAGTAGAAAACACATGATACAGTAGAGAGAACACAAGATTGGGAGCCTGGATATTTAGAACCCAGTTTCTACTCTGTCATTAACTGTGTGATTTCTGCAAGACATTCAACTACTCTAGGTCTCACCGTCCTCACTGTGAAATTCAGGGTTGGATTACATGACTTTTTTGCTTCCTTCCACTTCTGTCTATGGTTCCATAATTTGATAACAATAGTTGGAAATAAAGAGACTATCATCTTAGACTTAGAGCTCTTTTCAATGTAGAGATTTTCTTCCCGAGATACTTGTGGTAATTGATTCTGACCAGTCTGAACAGTTCTTCAGCAGCCTACGAACACAGGAATAATTGAAGAAGCATTTTTGTTCAATCTGAATATCATTATGCTATTTTGGGACACAGCCATTATAATAATAAGGGAATTAGAATCAAGACATGTTGAGATGAAGACCAGAGATATGTATGTCAGGAACTTTCATTTCCCATTTTAATTCCCACAGCAACCTTATAAGGAAAGGAGTACTGACCCTCTGCCTACAAGTGAAAAGTGAGGATCACAAGATAAACTAACTTGTCCAGAGTCACAGAAAATTATAGGGGCCACAGGGATGTGGCCCCAGATCTGCCAGACTCCCTTGACTTAACATTTTTGTGTCCTATTGGCTTCTCAGAAGAGCAACTTTCTAAGTATTGAGTCAGGGAGGGAAAAGACTTGCATTTGGAGAATGGATCCCTACCACTCTAATTGCTTCTAATGCTTCAGTCCTGGTAAAATCCTTAATCAGTTGGGTGTGTTCCTTGGGCCCAGCTAATTTCTAATTTGAGATAACCTCTCTGTGGCATTGATTGACCTCATTTGTTTGGCAGGGTTTCTGATTTAAATATGAGCCAGAAGCAACCTACTGGAGCCCATCATAAATTAACATCTGTAATCCTGTAGGCTACTTGAGGCTCTTGGGCTGGCTGCGATTGTAGACCTAACATGAGAACTGCTTATTGGAGACAGGTAATCTGAATAAGAAGAGAGCATGGGGAATTTTCTAAAAACTGGAAATTTCTTTCTGAATGGGCCAAAAAATCACAGCACACATTTGAGTAGTTGTTGTCATCTTGTAGCTTAACCTAGGACACACAGAGGGGCTTCTGATGACTTGTGAGGCTCTTGAAAGAATATGCATATTTTCCTTGTGCACGTGAGTTTGGTTCTGAGGGAGAGGATCTATCTACAGTTTCCCACAGATTCTTAAAGGATTCTCCCAACCAAGAAAGGCTAAAACTTCCTGGCTAGCATCACGAAGCCTCCCATGTCCTTTGTCATTTAGGGCCATTTGTCTTGCAAAGTACATGGCTTCTTTCTTCTCTGGGAAGGGAACCCAAGCCTGTAGCAGGCCTGTCTGGTGGAGAAGGAAGTTGGAATTCAGACAGATGTGCACCAATCCCCAGTGCACTACTTCCTTGTATGTCTGTGGGCAAGTTGCTGGAATGAAGTACCTTGGGCAGCAGACACACCTCGGCCTAGTCATCCTGGCTATGAAAACATTAAAAAACCGTGTGCTTTGATTGTGCACTGCTGCTTTGTCTTCCTCTTGGCCTTCCTTGGCTCCTCTGCAGACCTTTTGCTAATCCAGTAATGAAAGGGATTTTGTGATTCACATCTGATTCTCAGTGTGGTCCAAGAACTGCTGGTGGCCTAGATAAGTGAATGCCTTCATAAGGCTTAAGCTAATATATAACTCTTTTCTCATATGTACTTTCTATAACACACTGCTGGCACTTGGCCTATGTCCCCTTGGCACTCTCTATCCTGTCCACCCTATAGCATCCCACTGGACTGGCCGGGGGCTCTCTATCACAAGGCTTTTTCTCAGGCCCTGCTCATGGCAGGAAGATTGGATGTGCATGGGGGTTAACACCGGGGAAATTTCCTCAGCCAATATCGGATAAAAGTTCATTATAAGTATGCTAGTGTCCTGCTTCTCAGGTGAGACTAACATCCAAACTGTCTCCTAGAGGTCTCTAACAGGATTGACCCCTGCTTTCCCACTGTGGTAGTGAATAAGCCCTGTATTGGCTCCCCTTCCCTGTCTTACCCCCTACCACTTCCCAGCAAGTGCACCCATGCTTTCTGGGATCACCTTCCAAATAAACTCTCTGCACCCCAGTCCTTGTCTTATGCTCAGCTTCAGGGGAAACTCAGCCTGTGACACATTTAAAAATAAATATTTACACATATGTTAATATATACACAATATTTTATAAGTGTTGAGAGAAGAAAATTTTCATATACGACCTCCTCCCCAACATCAATAAAAAGGCAAATTGAGAAATGTGAGATTTAATATTCCACAGTGGGCTGTCAGCAATTTCAAAGCCCAAAGATGTCTGATAAAACATGTAATTTATTCAACCTCATTTCCTATGATCCGCCAATATTTGCTTAACTGTATTAATACTGTGGGACTCATCTGCTTTAGTTGGAAACCCTCTCCTTAAATTCTTTTTTAAATTAACAAAAACTTCTAACAAAACCCTCTGTCTCTGAAATGCGTATCGTATTATTCTACGCTCTGGAAGAAACATGTGAAACAGGCCTGCATTCCTCACAGTATAAGAGAGAATTTCTTTACTACTTTTCTCACCATTGTGCCTAGCCCTTGTAAACTTCCCCCAGCCTTTCCTTCACATCTTTCTATTTGCCTGGAGAGATGTACAAGTTGACATTTTTTATCCATGTCTTAAAAGCTGTATTACCCATGGTTGCACAATTTGGCCATGGTGACCGAAACCAGCTCATTCCTCCTGGGAAATTCATCTCTAGATTTTCATGGTTGATGGGGCTGCTATGACTACATTAGAATCAGCACCATGCTTGCGCTTTTCTGAAGGAGCCATGGATTTTAATCCAGAGCCACAAGAAGGGGTGTTGTGCACTGGATGAGCTTTGGGATGCTATTCCTCATTCTTTGTACTCTGAAGATATCCATGAAACGTTAATACAGGGGCCCTGCATTGCCTCAACCCAACCCAACCCAAAGTCTGATTTATAACACTGGCAATGGCAACAATTCCTACAACTGTTCTTTGCAGTATGAAGGTAGTTCAGAAAGTTCACAGAAAATGGGATTAAAAGATTAGTTTATTTTGATGCAAAAAAAAAAAAAATGAAAGCCATGACTATAAGGAAGTCTTCAAAAAGTTAGTGGAAAATGCATATTATTGAAAAATCATGCCTGGATTTCAAAATTATTTACATCAAAATGAGTATTGTTTAATTTCATTTTCCATGACCTTTTTGAAGTGATTTCTGATGTGCTTATGTGTTTAGTGGAGGGTGTGTGGGGAGACAATTCTGGCAGAAAAAAAGTCACAACCAATTTTTATTCCTGTTTTTCCCTGTCACACCCATCATGGCCCATCTCACACAGCCATTGTCACAGTGTTGCACAACAATTCACCCTTCTCCAAAAACTTGGTGGCTTAGCACAATCCCTTTTTCTTGCTTAAGTGTATGTAGGTTGGCTAAAGGTTAGCTGACCCAGGCAGAGTTCAGCTGAGTTTGGTTCCAGGTTGTGGGCTGGAATCGAGTCTGTTCTCATTTCTCTTTCTGCTTGGACCTGTGAAAATAGACATGGTATAATGTTTTCATGGCAATGAAAAGCACAAGAAGGCAAAGGCATTCAAGCTTCTGCTTGTGGCACATCTGTTGATCTCATTGACCTATGCCAAGCATATTGTTAAACTGAAGGTCCAAGGGCAGGGAAGTACTCTGCCTCCAGTGACGCCATGGCAACATTGGATGTGTAGGTGTATAATAACAGAGTTAGGAAAAATTGGGGCCAACAATTCGGTCAACCGATGTCCTCATCTGGATACCTTAGCACTTCAGGACTTCTAAAGGTGCTACCACAGTGCCTTAGTAATTTATGTTCATATCTTTGAATCAGCCTCGACATTGAAAGGCTATGGATCGGATTTGTAAATCTTTGATCTCCAGGACCTAGCAAAGTCCTTAGCACATAAGACCAAAGCAGTCGAACACGAACATGTTCATGCTCAGTAAATGAGGTCTTCAGAAGAGAAGAGAATTGAACTGAAATAATCTGAGGAGAGCCTTACAAAATGTGTCTTTTATCTACCCATTAGACATTTTCTCCTATGCATAAAGCGCCTACAAGTTTCATTTGAATCTTCTTACATTCACAGTGAGATGCAATTTTAAATCATCTATCAACTAATCTTTCTTTTAAACATGATATATTTGAATGGCAACATAAAAGAGTAATTGTTAATGTTGACTTTCCCAGTCTAATCTCATTGTTCAATTTGGCCTCCAATTCTCTTTTTATTCCCTTTTGGTAAGAACTATCATTCTTCACTCCTTAGTAGTCAAAATTCTATAGTTTATCCTTTTTCAAACAATTCTTTTAGTGTGTCAAATATATTTCTAAACTATATTCCATTATATTGATCTCAGAATGCTTTGGTATCCAATGCATTAATTCATCCACATTAATTCATCTATTCTCATGTGTATTGACTTACATAATCCATATGCCCTTAAAACTATAATGACTTCATTGAATGAGAACTGACTATGTGCTAGGCAGGGACCTCTATCATATGCATTATCTCATTGCATGATGGAAAGGCTGAGAATGGAGTATGCCAGGTGCCTACCCCAGCCAGGGAGAGGTGGTTGCAGACCCTTGGATGTCTGATTTCAAGCCCACACACCTGATCACTAGACTATATTGGCTCTAGTGCTTTCATCTCACATATTGGCAAGAACAAGAGACAGAAGACCTCAGCTCAAGTTGTTTTTCCTTTCTGATTTCCTTTGTGACCATGGGAAAAGCATTTGACCTATGTGAGCCTCACTTTATTTTTTATAAGTGGGAACTCACAATTACCTTCGTTACCATGCAAGAGAGTTAGTTGTATGTGGAAACCCTTCAGAAACATTGCATCCTGTTCAAATTCTAGGGCATCTTGATTGTGTTTTCTTCCAGTGTTCCCTGAACTCTTGTACTGAGCCATTTCCTCAGAAGTGATTTGACTTCTGTGTTTCCACTCCACAATTGCTGACAAGGCACACTTGCTCTTCCGTCCTGAGAAATTTCATTTCCCTTGAGCCTTCCTATTTGTTTGTTGAACAAACCACACATCACTAGCAATGTCATACTCCCAGACCTTCTCGATATTTCTTGATTAGCCCTGCCCCCATCCTTATGAATTCACTGTTTTCTCAGGCCCCTCTCAGAAGAGCTGCAGACTGTGTCTGATTGTGTCTATGCTTGCAAAGGCCAAATGGGAATTTGAGAGCTTTGGGATTTTTTTTCCTCAAAGCTGGCATTTTGTCTAACTGTCCCCAAATATTTGATTGTTTTCAAATGATACTAATAGTCTCATTTTAAAAAATGACCAAAGAATTCAGTTTTTGTATGGGGCCTTCAACCCTCTCCCCATATCTCACTTGCTAGAGGTAAAACGGTGAGACCAAACAATCACAGACCTTGCCCCCTTTTTTTACAATCTGTGTGTGTGTGTGTGTTCGTGATTGAGTTAATGATGAATAGTTTGACTGACCTTGTCTTTGCCTAATTTAAAAAAATCACAAACACAGACCGTTATATGTAAATGAAGCATTTGTACTTGCTGCTCATTGCTTGAGCTTAGGTTTCCTAGTGATTTGAAGATAATTTGCAAAGAACTGGGCAAACGAAGCCATTGTTTGACCTGTGGTTGTGTTGGCATAATGCCCCCTCTCATACTCTTACTGCCAGTTGCAGTTTAGTTTCAGCAAAACAATATTATTCCTTATTTTAAATCAATTTTGTTAATTAGAATTGTACTGGTGTTATAGTTCTATTTACATTTATTTGTAAATGTTTAAGGACTTTAAGGATGCACATGAGCTGAGCTACAATATAAAGAGTCTGTGGCCTTCTGTTTGCATGCAATAAAGAAGCACTTTAATTAAATATTTTTATAATTTTATTCAAGGATATTCTTCTTCAATTAACATTTGCATGTTATTTATGGAAAACATGGAAGCTTTAGATTTTTCTCTAAATCATCACCAAGAGAAGATAACAGTGAAGGTATTACCCATCCACTCCACCCCCATGTCATTTTGGTGAGTTTGGGGAAATGGCTTGAATGAAAACTTGACCCGTCTTTGAAATTTCTGACCGCATTGCCAAAGTCGTTTTTGAAAATGTGTTTGTTAACACATAACGGAATCACATCCTATACTCATTTACACTCCTTGAATTTCACTATATGTATTAGGCAACCTTACTTGGAAAAGTAAAAGTGGTAGACATGCACACACACAAACACACACACACAGGTAGGGACAGAAAGAGAAATTGCCTTTTGAATAACTGTGAATGATGTGTAGACACTTTCTGGGTATTACTTCAAATTCCTTTTGGCCCCATGTCTTGATTCAATCCCTGGTGCAACACCCAGTTCTTTGCTGGCTTTGTGTAGCTCTCAGCAGGTGCAATGAGACAATGCCTGGCCTCCTCAGCTCATGAAATATACCTGGTGCAGGCCTTCTGTGATGCTGCCGTGTGGGACACTTGTGGGGGCCCAGTCCATGCTCACACATGCACTGTGGAAAATATGGTGGAACCTTTGGAATACCTTTGGCCAGAGGGCAGGGGGCCCAAGAGATAGATGCTCATTCTCTATCCCATGGGCAGGGAGTTCTGAGTTGTGTATGCCATAAGGCTCAAAAGTCCAGCAGACTAGAGCACTTGACACCTGTTACGGTTGCCAACTTTATAGTAGATCCTTGTTAAGGCTCGCCCACCTTCTCTCTCTCATTCCCTGTTTCCTTCATTTCTGCTCCCAATAAACTACCTGTACACAAGCCTTTGTCCCAGGCTGTTCTCCTTCTGGGTGTAGGAAGGAAAGATCTAGGCTAATGCGGTTAATAAAACCAAAACACCTGGGGCCAGCACTGTGGCACAGCCAGTTAAGTTGTGGCCTATGATGCAGGTATCTCAGAGTGCCTGTTTGAGTCCTGGCTGCTCCACTTCTTATACAGCTCCCTGCTAATGAACCAGGGGAAGCAGAAGAAGATAGCCCAAATACTCAGGCCCCTGCCACCCATGAGGGAGACCAGGATGGGGTTCCAGCTCCTGGCTTCAGGCTGGACCTGTCCTGGCCTTTGTGATCATTTGAGGAGTAAACCAGGGAAAGAAGATCTCTCTCTCTCTCTCTCTCTCTCTCTCTCTCTCTTTCTCCCTCTCTGTGTGTGACTTTGTCTTTCAAGTAAATTAAATCAATCTTAAAAGAAAACAAAGCAACCACTTAATCTGGTGCTCAAATAAAGAAAAGATTCTTTAAACACTATTTGATAATCTTTTATTTTTATTATTACATCTGTATCTTTTACCACATAGAATGATATGGGACATATGTAGTTACTTATTACTATAAATAATAAATAAATACACATACATATTGATATACAATATGTAAGCATACCTACACATATGATACAGAGTTGCGAGCCCCAAAACATATGTGTGGTATTTTGAGTGATTGATTCACTAAGAAAGTTCTCATGGACAATTGATTGGTTTACATACTGTATGTGGGATGTGGCTCAATTCCATCTGCATCTACATCAATGCTAGTGGGAATGTAAAATGGTTGAACCTCTTTGGAAAGTAGTTTGACAATTTCTCATGAAATTAAACATAAACTCACCATAAGACCCAGCAATCTCGCCCCTAGGTATTTAGCTAAGAGAAATGGAAGCTTGTCTACACCAACAATTATACACAAGCATTCTAAGAGCTTTATTTACAACAACAAAAACTTGAAACAACTTAAATGTTCATCAACGGAAGAGTGATTTAAGAATTCTGCTCTGTCCATACATTGGACTGCCGAACTATGTAAAGGAAACCAACATCACGGATGAATCTCAAAACTGTTATGTTGAGCAAAAGAAACCATACACGAGTACATGAGTACATGCTGAACGATTCCATTCATATGAACCTCTGACAAAGGCAAAGCTAACTCCTAGTCGTCGACAGTGACTCAGCGCTTGCTAAGGGCTAGAGAGCACATTAGCTGTGAAAGAACAGAAGGAAAATTTGGGGAATGATGAAAATGTGCTATATCTTGATGATGGCGTTGTTTGCACAGGTGTATACATTTGCTAAAACTCACGTACCTTTACAATGCTGTTTTATATCTCACAAGTCAATTTTAAAATGGAAAACAGTTTCCAGGTTAAAAAGGAAACATGATTTGAAATAGTTGCGATGAAGATCTACGGTTCTGCAGATATGCTACACTTGTTCCCACGGTTCCCACGCCACTGACATCTCCTGCTTTCCCTTGTCACAGATGCAAGCCTAATGTTTCCCTGTCTTTTCACAAACAACAAAGCTAATGGCTAAGGTAAGTCTAGAACCCCTGGCACTTTTTCCCCATGATTTCTCATTTTTGTCTTTGTAAATCATTTTCCTGCTTTGTGAACTAATAGCAGCATAGGCCTTTGGGAACTAAAGCTCAAATGTCTCCCATTTCACTTCAGCTTAGGAATTCACAGGATATGTGTGTGGATGTGCATTTGAAACCTGCATTTTTCATTAGATTCATCCTAATAGACTTCCTAAAATTCCCTTTCTATACCAACCATATTGTGTAGGAGTCTCTGGACCCAGGGTAAGTGGCTCCAGGGTTCCTTGCTGCTAGGTTTGTATGTGAGTCCAGTCATAATGGAACCATACTGATGTGCACGTCCCTTGATAGGGGAAAGTAAACTGCTTGTGCGTCGCATGCCATATTTTCTTTTGCTTGCTGTCTTCTCCAGCAGGGAGGATTGCTGACAGCTGAGCAGGCTACCTCATTAGAATTCACTGGGTGAGCGGAGCCTGCATTTAACTGTTGAGGGAATTCTTGCACCAGAGGGTTGGAACGATGTACATTCTCTCAGAAAGCTGCTTGCTTCCTGCTTTGCTGTTGTAAGGAGGGGATGGCTGATACCCACTCTACAATGGCCCATACCAGGACATCAGGAAACACCAAACCACTCCCCGACCAGGAAACAGCAAAACTCCTGTCCAAGATCTGCCTATTTCAGGATATCACACACCTTCCAAAATGGTGATTGTACTTTATTCCTCTCAGAATCCAAAGTCTGTGCCAAGCTGGCATTCCTTTTCTCCTAAAAGCTCTGCTAGGGTTTGTATAGGGTTTGTCACCCAAGGGTTCATTACTGGAAGCTTAGGTCCCAATGTGAAACTATTAGGCAGTGGTGGGAACTTTAAGAGCTAAAGCCCAATGGGAGGTAGTTAAATCATGAGGGGCCTTGACCTCAAAAGGGACTACTGCTGGTCTTGCAGTTTGGGTTAGCTTCCTAGAGAGTGGGTTCTTTTAAAAAAGCAAGAGCAGCCCCTCTCTGCTCTCTGACTTCCTGTCTCCTGATGTGACCTCTCTCTTTCACAGGTGCTCCTCCCATGATGCCATGTTCTGATACAGCCAGCGGAGCCGTCACCAGAGGATGAACTCACGGGGCCTTCAATCTTGGCCTTCTAGTTTCCGACATGGTAAGCTAAATAAACTTCTTGTTCTTATAAAGTCTCTAGCTTTGGGCATTTTGCTATATGTGAATTCAACTGATGATATCAGAAATGGATTAACACAAGCTCCTAACACGCAGGAATTTGACCCTTTACTAAAAGGGTTGGAGGAAGGACGAATGTTCCTTTAGTTCCCCCTGAACCTTTGGCATTCTGCCTGTGATCACACCGTAGACAACGCCTTTCCACTGTTGATTTATCTGACATGTTCCAAAGCAATATTGGGGCCTTTGCCCTAGCCTCAATCCTGACTACAGGAGGTCTTCAAGATCATCAAGTCACACCTCTTTGTTCTATGGAGACAGAAGCCAAGAGGTGATATGACCCACTGCCCGCTCTCCAGCTCTCCAGTCGCACAACAGAGGACTCCCTGAGATTGTGATCTAAGATCCTAAAGACCATATTCCTCACAGGGGAGCTTGATCTTTCCCTCAGGTCGCACCACAAGAGATTCCAGCTTCCAGGCGCTAAAGCAATGGCGCCCCTTTGTTTTTAGCTAGGTTTGAGTCAAATCAATTTATGAATAATGGCATGGCAAACTGCATGTGGGGACAGATGCAGAATGATTTATCAACCCCGAGGGAGATGGAGCTCATGTCTTAGAATCTCAGAGGCGCTTTGCCCCGTGCTGGCAGCTGTTAGGAACAGGTTCTATGTTTCATGAGATGACAAGAGGTATCAAATGGTGATTTTCTTCAGAAGAGGCCGAATAGCCTGTTGCAATCCAAGTTAAGTAAAGAGTAAGGAAAGGTTGCTGTAGAGGCTAGTAACATGAAGAGTGCAGACGTTTCCTCTGTCTAGAAAGGCTTTTGTCTCCTTTAAGTTTCTCTTTCATTTTTCCCTTTTATTTTCAAACTAAAGGGGAAACATGTGTTGGTTGTAAAAAAAAAAATTCAGACAATAAAGAAATGTATTTTCTACCAGGTATGCATTTCTGTGTAACAAACTATCCCAAAACTTAACAGCACAAAAAATTGGCACATACTTTTTAAATTTTATTTGACAGGTAGAGTTACAGACAGTGAGAGGGAGAGAGAGAGAGAGACAGGTCTTCCTTCCATTGGTTCAGCACCCCCCCTCAATGGCCACTACGGCCGGTGCGCTGCGCCGATCTGAAGCCAGGAGCCAGGTGTTTCCTCCTGGTCTCCCATGGGGTGCAGGGCCCAAGCACTTGGGCCATCCTCCACTGCCTTCCCGGGCCACAGCAGAGAGCTGGACTGGAAGAGGAGTAACCGCGACTGAATCTGGCACCCATATGGGATGCCGATACTGCAAGCAGAGGATTAACCTAGTGTGCCACGGTGCCGGCCCCACATATTTTGTTTTGAAGCTGAAATTTAAGTAGGGCTGTGCAGGGACAACCTGATTCTCCCCCTTGAGATGTCTGAGACATCGGCTGAGAATGGTGCAAAGGCCTGAGGCTGGCCAGGCACTTCTCTCTCTTTCCTCGTGTGCTCGCCAGGCCTCTCCATGTACTTACTTCTTATCCTTTCTAGTGTGCTAGCCTCTGGGTAGTGAGACTCTACATGGTGAGGGGCTTCCACACAGTATCCTGGGCAGAATCTGAACGTCTTCTCGTGGCTTTAGCTTTGGAAGTTCCAGAACATCATGTCCACTGTATGCTATCGGCCAAGAAAGTCACTAAGGTGAGCCCAGATCCAACAAGAGACACACTGGACTCCATCTCTTGATAGGAGAAGTAGCAAAGAATTTTTTACCATCTTCAGTCAAGCACAAGGTCACACTCACAGAAGCTTAATCATATGCCCTCGATGTGACTTCTGTCAGCACATGAGTGTGTATATTCTAATAAATGGAGATACCACTATATTCCTTGCAGGAACCAATGCATTTGGATCTGGGTTCGACTTTGTCTTGTATTGTGTTGTGTTAAGGGGTGGAGGGGTATGTGCTGTAAACTCTGCAATTCTGTTGCAAGCTTTGGATTCCTCAACCACAAAGTTCTGCTTCAACAGTGTAGTTCTCTTTGGGAGTTTTATCTATGTGTGAGCACTAAAAAAATGCATGATGAGTGTTCTCAGTGCTCTTTGGGGTGTTCCAAATAACTCGGAGAGCTGTAACCACATACCTTGTCTCCTTTTATCTTCCCAGATACCCCATGAGGTCAGTACAGTAGAATTGCGTGGCACCCACGTAAGCAAATTCAACCGATAATACTTTTATCTGCACTTATTAGATGAGTTCAAAGAGGTTGGGTAACCCACCGAGGGCACACAGCCAGAAACTAAAAAGCCCAGCTTCCAATCCCAGTCAGTTTGGTATCCAAACTCATGCCCTGAACCCCTTCCATTCATTCGGATTTTATAGAAGACAAAACTAAAGGTTAAAAAGTCATCTGGCATGTTTCACTCCCCAGAGTGGTTGCAATAGGCACAGAAACATGACCAGCCAATTCCCATATTCTGGAGTGTTAACCTCTCATAAAGTGTATTTTGTGTTGCCTGTAGCAACAAAGTTTATTGCTGCTTCCATTTGCAGAGACTACTTCTACAAGCTTAACTTCTCGAGAAATCTAAGAGCAGTGGGAACAATATTGAGTGGAGAGGGTTGGAAACAACCCAGTCCATTTTCCAGCAAACTAAAAGATAAACAAAGAACAACTGGAATTGACATTTGAAATATGATTTCAAGACGTCATGACTGGGTGGATTTTTGTATTATTTCTCACTTCCCTGCCATTAGAGCTACGAAGAAGCCACGGGTGCATCCAAGGGTTGACTCTAGAATAGGTCTTCTTTACCTTTTGTCATCTGCTTCTGCATTTGGTTTTGACCTGATTCAACAGCTGTGCCACCAGTCCCATCCAGACCGAAGCTGGGCTGGTCACGGCCCTACTGACAAGTCGAGCCATTGCGATCAGGCAGCTTTCTGGTCCTTTGCTAGCAACTGTGCAATGTTCAGAGCAGAGACCTTCTGCTTTGTTCTGCATGGACTTCTCCAACTGTGTTTTTATTGCCCTGGCTCTCTCTGTCCCCATGCACTTTTGCTTAAATCCACACAGGACTGGAGTGTAGCTCTCAGTGCAACCACAATCTACAAAGGTAATGAACACAGCTGGAGTCTTCTGCGAAATGCTTTCTAACAAAATGTCTGCTGCCTCTGGATGTCTATAAATGGCCTTGACCCATGAACGTCTGTCATTGCGAAGATGGAATGAGTTTTGGTAGATACCTTGGGCTTGAAGAGAGAGAAAAGAAAACCTTCAAACCAGAATGATGCCGTGGAATCTTTTGCTCCATTATTCATTATTCCTTTTACTTATAGCGTGTTCTTTTGTGACTGCATCATTCAATAAACATTTGCTGAGGGCTTCTCCTACGCCAGGGACTGACTGGACATGTGCAAGCATGTACAAGATCAAATAGAAAATGGTCCCTGGATCTACTCCCTGAGAGCTTTCAGCGCAGTGCCAAAGCTTCTATACTCCTGCTGTTAGGTATTTCTTTCTTTCTTTTTCTCCCCTAGCCTCTTTCCACTGCCCATTTTTGTGAAGTTGTTTCACTTGGGTTTTACTTTCAAATTAATAAATTCACTCTTAATGTCAACTATTGTTCTTACAAGTTGTTATTATTATTGTTATTTTAAGTTTGTTATTATTTCAACTAAGGTTGGTTTTATTCATATTATCCTTTAAATTCACTATGATGCCCATTTTTTATCTCTTTAATCATTTTTAGGGTCTTTATTTTGTATTCTTTAGATTTTTCAGTTATTTCAGTTTTAAGCTGTCTTCTTCTTGTTGCATTTGCTCACTATCCCTTATGGTATTTAATTTCCTTGTGTAGCTAGTATATTTTTTATTATGAGTTTATCTTTAGCTTTTGTTTCCTTCTGTGGGAGTCCCTATGGTCTCAGACCCTAGGGTTTCTCATGCCTTGGACCAGATTTTATGTTAATTTCTCAACTTGGGTTTTCTATACCCACAGGTAGTATCAATTAAAATCCACATCTACCAGCAACAGAGGCCTAGAGTTTTGATTTTTCAAAGATGTCTTTTTAATTCCCCTGCTCAAGGATCAAAATACACAGCAAGTATCCTTATTGCTTCGCTGAGCCTGTGGACAGAGTAATTCTTTGCTTTTTTAATGAACACGATATTTCTGTGCCTCCAAGCTCTACGCAGGTGGCTCAGTTGGAGCTCTCACTTTTTATGGGCCCAAGGCGACAGTTTCTCCATGTGAAAGCATTTTAAAGTCCCTGTGTCTGTCCCTGGAACCTATATCTGGGCTGAAGCTCCTGAGGGACACCATGGCACCAATGTGTATTTACAGCTCTGGTTTGCATTTCTCTTCTCATTCGGAATATGGGTGTTCCTCTTTCTCTCAAGCCAAATCTCTTGATGTCTTTCTCTTTAACAATTTGGGAGGGATAGTTCTGTGTCCTTCCCAGAATTTCCATACACCATAAGAGAAAAGTTTTCTTTTACTTAGTTTTTAATATTTTGGAAATTGTATTTGGAGCACCTATACCATTTCATGAACTGTGCCCCCTTATATATTGTGATCACTGAGAGTCTATGTGGTTTTTTCAATGATTCATTAGAAATACTAGAAGGTAAAGTGGCCGGTGCTACTGAAGATGGGTACAGCAACACCAGAAAGTAGAACTTAGAGCTAGTAACACTGAAGAAGTGAGAAGAAAAGTATTAAGTAGACACACAGAAGCTCAAAAAGCATGAGGTTCTAAGGCCAGAGCTTCTGAACAAACTGATTGACACACCTCTATCACACAATTACCACAGCTTATTACATCACAGTATAATAGTTCCTACGCAGGATGATGTCCCTGCTGAGGATTCGTCCTCCATGGAAACTACAGCTACTGCTGTCATTGTGTGTTTGAAGCATTTTGACATTGTATGTCAACCACATTTTGACACTATATGTCAACTGCATTTTGACATTGTATGCCAAGCTCTTCAGGACTGTGAGATGCCACACATCTAGGGGTGGGAGATGATGAACATGTATGGCCACGGTTGAGAAACTTGAATGAGTCACCTGCAAGAATACAAGTGGGAGACTATTGGTTGATGCTCATTCAATAGGATTGAATTATGTTAGTTGTATCTGTCTTGCAAATGAATGGAGGACTAGATACTTCCCATTACCTGGAAACTGGAAGTGAGTGAGAGGCCCAATAGGGGCACTGGTTTTAAAATAAGAAGAGATGGAATGGGAGGTAGGTCAGAAAAAGGAGCTGGGCGCAGCCTCAAAGATTGTAGGGAATGTGGCGAAGCTGTCATTAAAGTCTCAGGCTGCCAGCAAGGCTGGGACGGTAGCTTAAAATAATAGGCAAGAAGCCCAGCTTCAGCTAATGTTAGAGCAGCCTTGGTTATTTTCAAATGAACTTTTTTTCAGGCAACTGGAACAAGATAGTCAGAAGGGGTCAAGGCGGGAAGCAAAGGCTTCCAGAGTCCAGAGGATCATTGACCTCGGGGGAGCGAAGATGATCCCTGTGAAAGCTTTGGCAATGAAGTTCACGGTGCCGTCTGAGACGGAGAGAAAGCCGGCGAGCATGCGAAGCCCCTCACTGAGAGAAAAGGGAAGAGAAAACAGCTCTGGTGACTGGGTGAGCTTGACTCTAGGTGATCTTTTAGAGTGGATAAAGATTGTTTTCAGCAACTTCCATTTCTGCTCTTCTATCTCTCAGAGTCCTGCCTTCCCATCCTTAGTTCAGCTCCCGACCTTTCTCTCTGGCTGGATTAAACTCCTTCCCACCCTCACCACTTCACTGGAACACTCCTCTCTAACATCACCAATGGATGCCAGCTCCAGGGAAACCTTCACCACGTTCATCTTAGTTAACACTGTGCTGAAATTAGCAACAGGATTGAAGTGGGTTGGGAAGATAGCGGGAGGTGAGAGTGTAGCGATAAAGGTATTTTTTATGCATTTCTAATAGGCCAGAAGAGATTTCTTTTAAAAAAAATTTATTTTTCTATTTCATCTGAAAGGTAGAGCAAGACAGAGGGGAAGAGAGGAAGAGAGGAGAGAGAAAGAGAGAGATCCCCCTCCACCAGCTGGCTCACTCCCCAAATGGCCCCAACAGATAGGTCTTGTCAGGGCAAAGCCGGGAACCAGGAACTCCCACATGGGTGGCAACAGCCCAGGCATCTGGGCCAGCCTCTTGGGCACATCATCAGGAAGCTGGTTTGGAAGTGGACCACCATAACGCTGGCCTCAGAAGGGTTTTTTTTTTTTCTTGTGGTTGGAAAACGGGGATCTCATGGACACCAGGGTCTTGAGGTTAGCATGGCTTTAGGTGGGTTGCTTCCTTGTCTAAAACCTGTGGAGGAAGTGAGAAATACAGTAGGGAGTAACTTCCTGCTGGGGAGAACAAGACTCAGAGACCACAGTTATACGTGTATTCCTCCTTCCTAGACCCCAAGTGACATTAAATACTAATTGTTCTCATTTGTGTAAATGATTTCTGTCTCATACCTTGAGAGGCAATAAAACTGATATACGTGTTAAATGTGAATCAGATTAGGTTGTTTTGATTTCTGCTCTAAACCCTGCCACTTAGCAAAGTAAGCCACTTGAGGGGGTTCACCACATGGAAGTAGAATATATGAGTACACAGGTCTGTTTCACTCACACCTGTCATCAACTCATATATTTCCATCAAGCCAAAATTATTCATGAACATGAAAAGAATGCCACTTTTGAAACAGCCAAAATATTCATCAACAAGTGAATAGATACACAAATTATGATATTTAACACTGTGAAATACTATTCAGCAATAATAAAGAATGAGCTACTGATAGGCGTGACAGCATGGATGAATTGTAAGTATAGTATGGTAAATTTGCAAATAATATGACTTTCTATAATCTACAAAACCAATCCATGGTGCAAAATACAATCTGAACAAAGTTTTTTTTTTTTTTTTTTTTTTTTTTCTGAGGGTTGGGGCTGGGATTTACTGGGAAGGGATATGATGGAACTTTCTGGATGATGGTCTTGTTTTTGTCTTGATAGAGGTTAGGATAGTCTGGCTTTATGCCTTTGTCAGAATTCATCAAATGGTATATTTAGGATATGTGTTTGTGTTTCATTACATGTAAATTTAGCCTCAAGAGAAAAAGAAGCCATAATCAAATATTGAACTTTAGTTGATGATATGCATACAAGATGCATCTGGGGAGAAGTCCTTTAGAAATGCATCCAAAACTAAAGTTGGATGATGGGAAGATAAAAGGATGGACATGTAACAAAGCACCTGTACCAACGTATTCGTGATGGGAACCAGGTGTTGGGTATATGGGTGCTCATTGTAAAATTTCCTCAACTTTATAGTATGTTTGCCAATTTTTTTCATGTTAAGCAGAGAAAAGCAAACCAATTTAAAGTGAGTAAGATTCAGGGACAGTTTGAGTCTGGAATTTTGAACCCATCCCTGACTGAGTCACCCTTGTTATAAAGTTCAGTGTATGCATGTATCTTTTGGTCCATAATTCCTTTCAGTCACCCACCTAGTCAGCCTCTTTAAGCCTTTATCAACAAGCCTGCTTGAGGGGTCCTGCCTACCCTCCTTCCAGTGGAGTTTTAGATATCTTACAAATGTCCAATTATTGAATGGAAATTATTGGGACACGACCTATGATCATTCTCGATTGCAGAAATAGATAGATGCGGGGACTTAGACCCTGATACATCAGCATACACAACTCTCACTTCCTTTCCTCCCTGCCCACTCCCTTAAGCTCTATTGAATTTGTAATGACACGATCTCTCACTTCCCCAAATTGTATTGTAAAACCAGAAAACATATACATTTATCTGGAATGGAACTTCCCTTCTCAGGACCTTATTTGCCCAGAGGACAGGCTGCTATTTGCCTGTGGGATGGGCTGACACCACCTGACCTTCCCACCATCACAATATCTTGCACGTGTACATTACATAGAATGCCAAGTGTAGGTCAAAAGAGGTTGCCAGGAAAACAAACAATAAAAAGCTTCCTCATTTTCCAGGCTTGGTAGCTTGAAGACAGAATGCTGCATTTGATGGTTTTCCATTGCTATGTTAAACATTTTTGTGCCAGGAGATGAGACATAAATAAGTGCACACAGAAGTTAACCTTAATTTTGAGGCAGAGAATTATTTAAGTTCATTCCTGCTATAGAACATAAAGTAGTTTCTACCGAACGATTTAGTTGAAATGGAGGACACTTTATTTATTCAATTTCTTCTGGGCCAAAGTCACTTGAAGTCAAAGCTGATGGTCCACATTTCAGTTTTTAAGGTAATCAGAAAGCATTGGTAGGGGGACTGATGTTGTGTCATAGTGGGTTAAGCCGCCGCCTGCAACACCGGCATCCCATGTGGGTGCTGGTTCAAGTCCTAGTTGCTTCACTTCTGATCCAGATCCCTGATAATGCTCCTGGGAAAGCAGCAGAGGATGGCCCAAGTGCTTGGGCCTTCGCACACATGTGGGAGACCTGGAAGAAGCTCCTGGCTTCTGGCTTCGGCCTGCTCCAGCCCCAGCTATTATGGCTGCTTGGGAAGTGAACCAGCAGATGGAACACCTCTCTCAGTCTCTCCTTCTCTCTCTGTAACTCTGCCTTTCATATAAACAAAATAAATCTTTTTTAAAAAAGGCTACAAGGAAACCCATCCTTGTTTAAAAAGAAAGGCAGAAAGCAAACAAGCAAGCAAGCATCGATGCTGATGGTTAAGATGTGGCCTAGGGTGCCTCTCTTTCTTTGGGTTAGAGTAAGCCTTAAAAGGAGAGCCAGGCTTCAGCAAGCAGGGCAAAATCCATTTGCAATGGTTAAAGCCCAAGAACAGACATGAAGCCCTGTTCTCTGGCTGGGATGTTTTGTATTCATTCAAGAAATATCCACTGGGTATATTCTATGTGCCAGGCATGGTTCTGACATTCAGGTCCTTGTGCACTGTCCCCTTTTTTTTATTTTTATTTTTATTTTTTTTTATCTTTTATTTAATGAATATAAATTTCCAAAGTACGACTCATGTGTTACAATGGCTTCCCCCCCCATACCGTCCCTCCCACCCACAACCCTCCCCTTTCCCACTCCCTCTCCCCTTCCATTCACATCAAGATTCATTTTCGATTATCTTAATATACAGAAGATCAGCTTAGTATACCTTAAGTAAGTATTTCAACAGTTTGCTCCCACACAGAAACATAAAGTGAAAAATAATAGATGATTTTTTTTTAAATGATGATGAAATCAGATCTGACCTATTGTCATGTTTAATCCCAGTGAGAGTCAAGTTGGGAATTGATAATTTCTTTCTTTCTTTTTTTTTTTTTTTTTTACAGAAGATCAGTTTAGTGTACATTAAGTAAAGATTTCAGTCGTTTGCACCCCCATAGAAACACAAAGTGAAATATACTGTTTGAGTACTCGTTATAGCATTAAGCCTCAGTGTACAGCACGTTAAGGACAGAGATCCTACATGAGGAGTAAGTGCACAGTGACTCCTGTTGTTGAATTTACCAATTGACACTCCTGTCTATGGCATCAGTAATCTCCCTATGCACCAGTCATGAGTTTCCAAGGCTATGGAAGCCCCTTGAGTTCTCCGACTCTTATCTTGTTTAGACACGGTCATAGTCAAAGTGGAGGTTCTCTCCTCCCTTCAGAGAAAGGCACCTCCCTCTTTGAAGACCTGTTCTTTCCACTGGGATCTCACTCACAGAGATCTTTTTGCCAGAGTGTCTTGGCTTTCCATGCCTGAAATACTCTCATGGGCTTTTCAGCCAGATCCGAGTGCCTTTAGGGCTGATTCTGAGGCCAGAGTGCTATTTAGGACATCCGCCATTCTATGAGTCTGCTGAGTATCTCACTTCCCATGTTGGATCACTCTCCCCTTTATTTATTCTATCGGTTGGTGTTAGCAGATACTAGACTTGTTTATGTGCTCCCTTTGACTCTTAGTCCTTTCATTATGATCAATTGTGAACTGAAATTGATCACTTGGAGTAGTGAGATGGCATTGGCACATGCCACCTTGATGGGATTGAATTGGAATCCCCAGGTATGTTTCCAACTCTACCAATTGGGGCAAGTCAGCCCGAGCATGCCCCAAATTATACATCTCTTCCCTCTCTTATTCCCACTCTTATGTTTAACAGGGATCACATTTCAGTTAATTTTCAACACTTAAGAATAACTGTGTGATAATTACAGAATTAAACCAGTCATATTAAGTAGAACAGACAAAAAAAATACTATGAGGGATAATGTATTAAGTTGTCCATTAGCAGTCAGGGCTATGCTGATCAAGTCACCGTTTCTCATAGTGTCCATTTCACTTCAGGAGGTTTCCTTTTTGGTGTTGAGTCAGTTGTCACCGATCAGGGAGAACATATGGTATTTGTCCCTTTGGGACTGGCTTACTTCACTCAGCATGATGTGTTCCAGATTCCTCCATTTTGTTGCAAATGACTGGATTTCGTTGTTTCTTACTGCGGTATAGTACTCTAAAGAATACATATCCCATCATTTCTTTATCCAGTCTACCGTTGATGGGCATTTAGGTTGGTTCCAGGTCTTGGCTATTGTGAATTGTGCTGCAATAAACATTAGGGTGCAGACCGCTTTTTTGTTTATCAATTTAAACTCCTTTGGGTAAATTCCAAGGAGTGGGATGGCTGGGTCGAATGGTAGGGTTATATTCAGGTTTCTGAGGAATCTCCAGACTGATTTCCATAGTGGCTTAACCAGTTTGCATTCCCACCAACAGTGGGTTAGTGTCCCTTTTTCCCCACATCCTCGCCAGCATCTGTTGTTGGTAGATTTCTGAATGTGAGCCATTCTAACCGGGGTGAGGTGAAACCTCATTGTGGTTTTGATTTGCATTTCCCTGATTGCTAGTGACCTTGAACATTTTTTCATGTGCCTGTTGGCCATTTGGATTTCCTCTTTTGAAAAATGTCTATTGAAGTCCTTGGCCCATCTCTTAAGTGGGTTGTTGGTTTTGTTTTTGTGGAGTTTCTTGATCTCTTTGTAGATTCTGGTTATTAACCCTTTATCTGTTGCATAGTTTGCAAATATTTTTTCCCATTCTGTCGGTTGTCTCTTCACTCTCCTGACTGTTTCTTTTGCAGTACAGAAACTTCTCAATTTGATGCAATCCCAATAGTTGATTTTGGCTTTGACTGTCTGTGCCTCCCGGGTCTTTTCCAGAAATTCTTTGCCTGTGCCAATATCTTGAAGGGTTTCTCCAATGTTCTCTAATAACTTAATGGTGTCAGGACGTAAATTTAGGTCTTTAATCCACGTTGAGTGGATTTTTGTGTAAGGTGTAAGGTAGGGGTCTTGCTTCATGATTCTGCACATGGAAATCCAGTTTTCCCAGCACCATTTATTGAATAGACTGTCCTTGCTCCAGGAATTAGTTTTAGATCCTTGATCAAATATAAGTTGGCTGTAGATGTTTGGGTTGATTTCTGGTGTTTCAATTCTGTTCCATTGGTCTATCCATCTGTTTCTGTACCAGTACCATGCTGTTTTGATTACAACTGCCCTGTAGTATGTCCTGAAGTCTGGTATTGTGATGCCTCCGGCTTTGTTTTTGTTGTACAAGATTGCTTTAGCTATTCGAGGTCTCTTGTGCCTCCATATGAATTTCAGCATCATTTTTTCTAGATCTGCGAAGAATGTCTTTGGTATCTTGATTGGGATTGCATTGAATCTATAAATTGCTTTTGGGAGAATGGACATTTTGATGATGTTGATTCTTCCAATCCATGAGCATGGAAGATTTTTCCATTTTTTGGTATCCTCTTCTATTTCTTTCTTTAAGATTTTGTAATTTTCATCGTAGAGATCTTTAACGTCCTTGGTTAAGTTTATTCCAAGGTATTTGATTGTTTTTGTAGCTATTGTGAATGGGATTGATCTTAGCAGCTCTTTCTCAGTCATGGCATTGCTTGTGTATACAAAGGCTGTTGATTTTTGTGCATTGATTTTATATCCTGCCACTTTGCCAAACTCCTCTATGAGTTCCATGATTTTATTTGTGTGTATTTCAGCTCTTCTGCCAGGATTCAGCACTTCTGGTTGAGTTTTATTTTACTTACCCCAACTTCTTTTTCCACCTCTGTCGTCTTACTGGGTGAGTGAGCAGGCCCCTCATGGTTGATTAAATGTGGGTGTCCCATGACTGTGAGCAGAGCATTTAAATGGCCCAACCGACAGACCCTGGGAAAGTGATGGGAACAGCAGCTGTGGGCTTGGGCTTCTGCTGGTTGACAGCTGCTAACTTCCCCTTGAAAATCCATGCAGGACTTGGTGGTGCGAACCCGAGTGCTACCAGGCTATGGAAAAAGATGTACTTTCTTTGCTGTGACCTTGGATTTGGAATAACTGCCTACAGCTGGCCAGTCAGCTGGCATGCACATGTACATCTATTGCTGACTTACTCAGGTAGTAAGCTGTGTCCTTTATGCCTGCTGGCACAGGTGAAATGCCTCAAGTTGACTTGTTCACAGCAGTTGGCAGAGGTGATGAGACTGGCTTTGTGTTCAACCCTGGGGTCTGGCAATGGTCAGACTGCCCAGGAGAGGAAACTTTACTACTTCTCACTGTTTTGCTGTATCCTTTGCTTTGCCTTCCCACTCCAGACTTCCCCACGGGAGCCAGTCAACAGTGATACAAGGGACAACCATTAGCTGGCCGCATACTAAAACCAGAGCAATCTTTGAAATCCTTCCTTGTGGTCCTGGCTTCTCTGGAAGCCCACTTCGTGTGTTTAAAACATGTTTTTTAAAAGTTGATGCTCTTTCTTTCCCCTGAGCTTATCTAAAGATGCACAAGCATGGGGGTACATTGGAATGGATCCTACTGTGTGCACAAATAACTTTTCAAGGATCTAAGTGTAAAATAGATGAAAAATGGTAGCCATGAAACATCAGGAGCACTGATGATGGATGATGTTGCTTGCATCAGCTGGACCTTTGATATGTCACGAATCACCCCCAAAGTCGGTGGTTTCAAACAACAGCATGTATTTACTTAAGATGTTGCGCCTTCGGTTCTGAGCTGACTTGGATAGTCTACAAAAGCCTCATTCAAATGTTTGAGACCTCTTTTGCACGTGGCTGGGAGAGCTGGGATTTCCGGGGTCTTCCCACATAGACTCACATTCTCTAGTAGGCCAACTTGCATGTCTTCACATGGTAGTGGATGTCTATTGAGCTCAAATTTCAAAACATACATCCTGAACAATGCATCCTGGCTCTGGCCCTCTTATAGTGGAATATCAGGGAAGCAGTGAATCCAGGCAGCTCTCAGACTTCCTCAGTCACTCCTTACACAGGCAGCAGACCCAAGCAGGCTGCCTGCAATCCCCACCTTCTCCATCACACTGTGGCTCTTCCTCATCTGGCCAGGAACTCATAGACTCTTAGAGTTGAAGTGGATTTAGGTAGCCAGTTAGTTTCACTTAACAGGCAGCATCTCAGGATGAACTTGCCACTTAAGTCAAGGACCTGAAAACGAGGGATAGGATAGAGTCGTTCACAGGTAGAGCCTAGGAATGATATCAAGCAAGCCTGGTCTTTGCTCTCTGCTCGATTGTGCCCACCATGCCGAGACACTTCAGGGAAACCCTGGGGTCCCAGAAAAATCTTGCTTCCACCACAAAAAAAACTGGCTCCTCTCTGGGAAGCTCTCAAAGCCATGGAACAGAGGCCTCAGGGTGGAGCATAAACATATCAGGGACTGGGCTGGCACTGTGGCATAATAGGCTAAGCCTCCACCTGCGGTGTCGACATCCCATATGGGCGCCAGTTTGTGTCCCGGCTGCTCCTCTTCTGATCCAGCTCTCCGCTATGGCCTGGGAAAGCAGTGGAAGATGGTCCAAGTCCTTGGGCCCCTGCACCCGTGTGGGAGACCCAGAAGAAGCTCCTGGATCCTGGCTTCGGATCAGCACAGCTCCAGCCATTGTGGCCATTTAGGGAGTGAACCAGCAGATACAAGACCTCCCTCTCTGTCTCTCTCTCTCTCTGTAATTCTACCTCTCAAATAAATAAATAAATCTTTAAAAATGTATCATGGAGTAATGGCCCAGTCTATTGAAGTAGAAGAGGAAAAAATGAAATTTATTCTTCATTTATTTCTTTGCGAAAAACAAGGAAGCCAAGCCTACTCAACTATGTAATACCTGGATTGACTTAAGTGCATGCATATGATTTGTATATAAAATACAACTATTGCTGTGTGGGCCTAAAATGTTTCACCACTAGGTATGAACAATCCAGAATGTTTAGAGGTCATGTCCAAAGACTACAAAGTTCACGCCTTCCTGGATATGAGGATAACATGTATCTGTGGCAGAGACAATTCTGCTGCTCACCAATCTTTCGTTTTTCTTCTCTTGGGAGCCAGGAATGGCTCTTTTCCTGCTCCTTTGCATTGATGTGGGATAAGATAACTAGTTCTAGCCAGTGAAATATGGAGAGAAGTTCTTCACTCACCTCCCAGACTTGGCCCCTCAAATGACTTGTAGGATCCTCTACCTGCTCTGAGTCTTTCTCCAGCTAGATGTGGGGATGGGCATGCTTTCTCAAGGCTCCAGGGGAGGCTGGAGCCATCTGTAGAAGGTGCCTGGGTCTGCTCCAGGTGGGAGGAGTTCTATCCAGAAAAGCAGCCCGCCTAGAAAGAACTTCGATGGTTATTGTGGGAGGAGGCAGTGACATTCATTGTTTAAGACTGCTGGGGTTTGAATATATCCCAGAGCTTGGTCCTCAGTGTGGTGGTGCTGAAGTGGTGAAAGCTTAAGAGATGAAACCTAGTGAAAGGTGAGTGGGTAATTGGGCGCCATTTGCAGAAAATATTAATGCAGTTCTCACGGGATCCCAGTTAGTTCCTGCAAGAGTGGGTTGTTATAAGAAGAATGAGCCTGGCCCCTGAATTGCGCTCTAGCTTCTTGTCTTACCATGTGATCTCTTGTGCATGCACACCAACCAATGTGATGACATTAGCCCTGAGATCCTCACCAGAGGCCAAGTAGATGTGGCCACCCGATCTTGGACTTTCAGTCTCTAAATCTGTGAACTAAATAAGCCTCTGTTCTTGTAAAGCTAACAATTACGTGGAAAAATCAAAGAAGATTCTACTACAATGTGGCTCCAATTGGTGTCTACTCTGTGTCTACTAGGTGCTGGGACAGTCCACAGTGGTCAGTGATTCCACATTGAAAAAGCCTTGAGAGTTTTGTTATGGCACTGGAAAATGGACTAAAACAGAGGCAGTGATATTTCAAGGTTTATTTTGCTGGTTTTGCACAATATATCCTAGCCTGTCCTGTTCTTCATAGCCCACTCTCCTCCCCTAACTGCGTTGCTTGTCTGATTGGCCCCAGCTAAAGACTTGCTGGATCTTGGACATTTAACCTCAGGTTGTAATAAGGATTAACAGCTAAGAAATCAAACTCATGAAACAGATTACCCGAGTTCAAATCCCAACTCCATCTCTCATTAACAGGGTCATGCTTTAAGAAGTCATTTAGTCTCTTTTCTATTTTATTCTTTTTTCAAAATTAAAGAAAATATTGGCCATTTTATAGGGTTGTTAGAAAAACCAAATGAGCAAGTCTTTGTAAGTTAATGCTATACCTGACACATAGTAAATGCTTAATTCACTTTTGGAATTGGGATTATTGCAACTTCAAGGTTATCTATCTTCTCTGTAAAGCCCTTCTTACTAGAAAAAAGCCTTTCTTACTAGAAAGACAAATATTGGTGCCCTCACTCTGCTGTGTCCCTCCCTCTCCCCCCTCTCCCTAGTAGAGAGTCCCCAACTAGTGGGGAACGAGGGCCTTCCTGCAGGGCTCTCACTACCACAATGTCTGCCCCACCGACAAGATTGATGATATACCAATCAAGGCATGACATCCCGGCATAGCCCTCATGGGAGGATACCCTGCCTCTTCTGGGACATGTAGAACTATGGGCAGCTTAGTAGGGCAGCCACTGTGCTAAAGTCCCAATGTTTGTGTCTCCCTATCATATGCATCTGTTGACATTCTCACCTCTCAGATGCTCGAATTAGGAGGTGGCTCCATTGGAAGGTGATTAGGTAGTAAGGATGGGGCCCTCATGAATGGAATTTGTGCCCTTATAGAAGAAACTACAGAGAAATCCGTTTCCTCTTCTACCACGTGAGGACACAGCAAGAAGGCACCATCTATGAATCAGAAAATGGGCCCTTACCAGCTCAAATATGCCACGGCCTTCATCTTGAACTTCCCAGCCTTCAGAACTTGGAGAAATAAATTTGTGTTCTTGTTAAGCCATCCAGTCTATGGTCTCTTGGTAGCAGCTCAATCTGACTAAGACACGCTGCCATTACTGGGTAGATGCCTCCAGAAATTTTTTTATATATTAAATGGAAAACAGTCTCTTTCTTTAAGTCAGAATATGATTACCATTAGTCCAAGGCTGCCCAAACTTTGGAGAACTTGTTAGCAGCTTGCTTGGCCCTACCCTGGAGTGTCTGACTTGGTCAGTCCTGTGTGCAGCACAGGAATCAGTATGAATAATAAGTTCCTGGGATGTGGAGACGGCAACCTAGGGACCACACTTTGAGTAGACCTATGTTAGCCCCTTTGATAACTGACCTATTTAAAGACAGTAAGCGGGTCCCATACGTTGTTCCCTAAGTCACTTCTCCACCTGGTTATACAAGTTAGGACCTTCCCTATTTTCTTACCCAGTGTCAGGCTGTTCTTTGTCTTCGGTACCCAAAGATGGAAAGTACTCAGAGCCTGTTCTCAAGGAGCTTACAATTCTGTGCAAAAATAAAAGAATCCACTGCAATGTGACCACAGTAATAATTTACTCTGTGCCTGCTACAGGTCGTAAGCAGCCCAAAGCTGATGATTCAACTGTGAAAACGATGGAATAGTCCTTGCCACGTGGACCCCTCAGGCAAGTGTAGGAGACTGATCAGTGAACAGGGAATTATGGTCCGATGTGATAAGGGTGTGGAGAGCAAAAGTCTGGAAGCTCTGGGAACACAGAGCAGGGTCCTCAAATCCTGACACGTGGTTGGAGAGTTGGGGCAGCCTTCCTGGCGGAGGTGATGACTTGGATGGGAGATGCAAGCTAGAGAGGCATTCAAAAGATAAGGGAGAGGGTGGGAAATTTAGGCATAGTGAAGAGTGTACAAGGGTCTGGGGCAATTCAGGATTTGTTGAAAGTGCTTTGTGGCTGAGAGGAGACAGCAGAGAGGGACCTGCAGGAAGCAGACAGGCTAGGAGAGTACATGTGAGAAGTGAAGGGAGAACAGGAAGACTTCTATTTCCCAGGTGGACATGAGTTGAACCTTGGCTTCCAGGGGAACAGCTGAAATGACAGATCCAGACCCCACACCCAGGCTACTCTCCATCTGGGGGATGAAGCCCAGGCGGAGGCCTGGCATGTGGTGGCCCAGAATTAAAGGCCATCCAAAGCTCCCGCAGGACTGCTCTGTCTATATTAGGGCCAAGTGCCCTGCAGTGGGGTCACATGTATACTACAGTGTGTGAGAGCAGGAGGGGTGGGGGACAACTAGGCAGTGCTCAAGGGCAATGTTATGGAAAAAGTTTGGATGGATGGGAGTAGAACAGATGAAACTGATGCCAAATTCAAGGTATCCCATGATGTTCTAATTGAACTGAGAGGTTGTAGAGCCTGGGCACCTGTGGGAACACGTGTGGAAACAGTGGGATGAGAGAGGGAGAGAGGAGACGTGCGGGAGGGGACATAGGCTAGGAAGGGGAGGGAAGAAGAGGAGAGGAGCAGTCTTCCCAAAGGCAGAGCTGAACATTTGACTGTATCGGTTGGATAAGTGAACAGCCCAGCGGGGCTTTGATGAGAAGGTTTTGTAAAGTAAGTGATCCCAAAGGTTAGCAGTACCTGGCCAAGGCAAAGGAGAACACAGCCTCCAAATGCAAATGGACTTGGGTTTGAGCCCCATCTTCGGCACTGAGTCACCGTGTGACCTTGAGCAAGTTGTTGAAATTCTCTGTGCCGCGGAATCCTCATCTGGAAGAGGAAAGCATAAAAACCAACTCGCAGGCTTGTAGGACAACTGAAGGGAGGGTCAGCTGTGTGGCTGCCGGCACACAGTTGGCGCCTGGGAAACACAGGTTTATGGATTCCTCTTGTGCCGCGGGTACCACTGGGAGTCCTCCCCTGGAATCCAAAGAGAACTCAGCCATGACCGCCAGCCAGCTGGGAAACAAACTGGAGTTCCAGAGCCGAGAGAGGATCCGTGGAAGGGACTGTCTCCAGCTTTAAACCTCTCCCATCTTCCAAGACGCACAGAGAAGAGTTCTGCTGTTCCAAGAGCTGACCATGTGCCCTGGCTCAAAGGGGCAGGTGGGCACTGGAGGTGCTGTGAGGGAAGGCGGATGCTCTCTCTTTAGAAGAATGAACTCGGTCCCCCTTTGCAGAGGAGGAAACTGATATTCACTAACAGGAAGATAGGGCCCTGGGCCTCGTACTCAGCCTGAAAGTAAAAGTGTTTCCATCCTTATTCCTCCTCCTCCTCCTCTTCCTTCTTTTTTTTTTTTTTTTTTGTAGACTACACCATAGAGGTGATCATAGTCTGGGATAATGATTTGTACATCATTTAAGAGTTTGAAATAACTTCCATGGACAGTATTTGTTCAGTCATTCAACAACCATTTATTGGGTGACTAGGCCATACCAGACACTCATGGCATTTGGGTATCTGTCAAGAGTACTTTTAAGTTGGCTCTCCTTTGGGGGTTCCATGTGAATAACTAGGAGTGACCCTAATGTCTTCTCCACTTCAGCCAGGCCTGAGGAAACTTCCATTTGCATTCCTTCCCCTTCGGTGATGCCTGAGTGGTTACCTAGCTGTGGAGAGTCAATTCAGCTGCTTAATGAACTGAGGAGAGAGGTCAAGGTCACAGTCTTGATCCCGAGGGGCTGATTTGGCCCTGCACATTTGTGCACCGTGTTCCTTTCTCCATGCCAGCATGTCTGATTCCTCCCACCTCAAGGCCTTTGTACAGTCTTTTCACTCTGCCAGAAGCCATCTTGCTTTAGCCTCTTGTTGACAACCGACGACACTTCTTCAGCCAAGCCTTACTCATCTTCCAGACCTGCGCAGATCCCTCAGCTCACATTCCCACGGTGCCAGGTACTTCTCTTGGATTGACATTTATTAGTGTTTATGCAGTTATTTTTTTATTCTAATTTGATTAATGTAAGTCGCCTCATATAGTGTTCAGCTGCAAGTAATAGAGGACTTGATTGATTGTACTTTAAATACATTGGGTTTGTTTATCTCCTATAACAACAGTGGAAGTCTTGCACAGGGCTAGAGGCTCAGTGGTGTCATATAGGACTTGCATTACTTTTACCCTTTCTTTATTGTCTACTGCAAATATTTTTCATCCTTACTTTACAAAATGACTGCTGCTACTCCGAGCATAGCATCTGCATTCCAGTCAGAAAGACTGCTCCTTAAATGTAAGCTTGAATTGACTACTGCTTATGTTTCATTGGCCAGAACCAGTTCACATGGCCCCTCCCAGTGGCAAAAGAATCCAGAATCTTCAGTTATTTTTGTCATTTATTTAAAATTTAGCCTTTCCAACCTATGGAGTATGAGGCAAGCCAGAGAGAAATAGTAAGCTATAGAGCCCTCCCATGTGCCTTTACTGAAATTCAGTTTCTAAGTTGGCAGGAATTGTGTTTTTTGTTCACTATCATAAGTTCACCTTGTATAGAGTCTGTCCCGTTGTAGGTGCCCACTAAGCATACCACTGAGTGGAACGAGTGAGTAAGGGAGTTTCTGCAGCAAGCATTTCCTACCTTAGATCTTAAGAAGGGTAAAATGAAGATAGGTGGATTGGTGTCATCTTACCGCCACTGGTAAAATTTTAAATAGCCATCATCATAATTTGCCTAAAAACTAAAAGAAAACAGAGGCCATAAGAGGCCCCACTAGCCTTTCCATTGCTTTTGTATGACTTAGGAAAGGGTACCCACCCCTTCTATAAGACACATTACTGCCATCTACTGGAAAAGTATCTTGCCAATTATAAATTGACCACTTGGGTGATGTGAAAAGTGCCCCCTTAGGTGCGCTGCGTCACTTACCACACCCCTGCACAGCCTTGTGTGGCCACCTTGTAGGAGACACAAGCACATCTCAGCAGTAAGGTGGATGTGGCCAGTGATGGGCCTAGGACAGGGCTATTTCCTTGAAGCGAGGCTGAAGATTTTGCCAGGGTTGATGAGAGCTTGCCATACATAAGGCGTTACTCTCAGCCAGAAGGGTGTGCTGAGAAGACCAGAAGGTGGGTTTGACTCTAGCACTTCACCTTCTGCTTTTGACAGTAGAATACTGTGAGAACACTTGGTCCTTCTGCATTTCAGTGTCCTCATCTCCTCCCCAGGACTGACACCTCCTCCCCCCCGAGAGATGTGTTGAGGCTGCAATAAGACAATGTACATGATGGGACTGCAAATCTGCAGAGCATTAGAAAAAAAATGTCAGCTATGGTTAGCATGAGAGCTAACAGGAAATGAATATTGAGTGAGCAAATCTTATCTCTGCCACTCATCAACCATAAGACCTTGGGCATCTTACTTGATTTCTCAGGGGCTCAGTCTTTTCACCTTTAAAGTAGGTACAATGATATTAGAACCTACTGGCCCCAGAGAGCTATGAGGATGAAAAGTATTAAAGTGTGCTTAGCAAATGTTAACCATTAATTTTAGTGCGGTTGTTCCTTGCATTTTACATTTAGTACTACATGTAAATACCAATTTGTTTATTGACTTCTATGTATGTGAAACACGTAGACAGACTAACAGACACAGAGCTCCCTTCCCGTGATTCACTTCCCCAAAGTCCCACAACAGCCAGTGCTGGACCAAGCCAAAGTCAGGAGCTGGGAACTGAGTTCGGGTCTCCCACATGGGTGGCAGGGACTCAACTACGTGAGCAGGGTACACTTTGGCAGGAAGCAGGACTCCGGAGTGGAGACAGGACTAGAACCTACACACTCAGGTCAGGAATGCGGGCATCTCCAATGGCATCTTATCTACTGTGCCAAATGCTTATCCTTGAAACGCCTCCTTAAATGATCCTTGACTTTCAGAAATTAAAATAATGAACTGAAAGAAAGGGTCCTCAGCTCTTTTTGTGAAGGGAGCTGAGACTGTGGGAAGTGACTCAGCACGTGACTTTGACTCTGGGTCTGTTGTGATGTCTCGCAAGAAACCCTTCCCTTGCCTACTCCAAATCACACTACCATCAGAACTGAATCCTGGTCCTAGTGGGTGGTGGCTGGGATTCCTCACGGCATGGCCAATGAAACTGCTGTCAGGAAAGTGTCCCAGGATGTACAGAGCTAAAAGGACCTGAGAGGAAGAAAGGGCCAATGAGGCCGGAAGGGAGCGGCAGCTCGGCCTCCGGTGTCTTGGTTTGCACGCACTCTGCCTCTGCCCTTTGCCCCCTCCCTTCCTCCTTGCAGGCCCTCTGGGGACAGGGTCCTATGACTGTTGAGAAAACCCATTCCGATTGTGGGGCAGAGAAAAAGGAGGACGCAGGATTTTGATGTAACAGACAAGTAGCCAAGTTGTGGATCTACTTGCCGGCTCTGGACCGATTTTTCCTTTACGTGGTCTCCCTGAGTGTGAGTGGCCTAGCTGTCTAGGGACAGTATTTTATGCCGGCCTCTTTCCCATTTGTCTCCTCGTCACCACCACCTTGTCCCTCCCCCTGATCTCTGCAGGGTATAGAGTTATGGTGCAAACAAGATGTTCTCTCGTCATCTCCCACATCTGAGCGCACTGAAGTCAGCAGCGCTGTGTTCCCCTCCCCACTGTCCCATGAAAGCTATGTTAGGGAAACGGTGCCGAGCGCCCCAAGTCCCTGGGCTTGCTTGCTACGTGGCCTGAGGCTGACAGCTTTTGTGCGGTAGAGTCATGGTTTATGGTAGAGTGGTTACAAATCAGCTCCCAGCCTGGTGGCTGCATTTTATTAACTTGTCCAGGGCCTGTGGTGGGACTGACATGTCCCCTATTTAATGACTTCCTCCTTCTTGACAGCAGATTGAGTTAAGCAGAGGACACGCAGGTGGCCCTGGAGCCAGGGAACTCGGAGTGGCCATGGCTTGGCAAGAGAGAGAGGCCAGGGCGAGCACAGGCCTGGGGATGCAACAACCTGCTGGCAGTTGCGAGCTGTGGTTTTATGGCTGCGCTGGGGGCAATAACCGAACAGCGGGGCTTTTGGACTAATTTGAAGAATGCTTTGCATAAATCCCAGCTGCTAGCCATATGTCCGAGCCTTGTAGATGCGAGGGCGTGTTTCCCCGAGCTCTTGTTTCCTTCCCTGGAAGTAGAGACTAACCAAACCCTTAAATGCCCCGCGGGGGTCTTTCGGGGGAATGGTGAGGGCAAGGAGGAGGACGGGGGTCACAAAAGCAGGAGCTGATTTAATCACAAGCTAAATTCACATTTGCATTTTACCAGGTTTCCTTTTCCGGTACCATGTCATTTTGTCCTCACAAAAATCCCAAAATATAGGCCAGGCAAGAATCCCCCATTTATACATGAGAAGACTGAGACCTAGAGAGACCGTGACCGATAATAACAGCAGACAGGTGCCCTTCTGGACTGTTAAGGGATAGGAATTCATTTCATACTTGCATTAGCACTGCAAGACAGGTATCATTATTATTCTTACTTAATAAAGGAGGTGAGCCCGGAGAGGTTCGTTCACTTGACCAAGGCCACATAGCTATTTTTTTTTTTTTGACAGGCAGAGGGGACAGTGAGAGAGAGAGACAGAGAAAGGTCTTCCTTTTTTCCGTTGGTTCACCCCTGCAATGGCCGCTGCGGCCGCGCGCTGTGGCCGGTGTACTGCGCAGATCCGAAGCTAAGAGCCAGGTGCTTCTCCTGGTCTCCCATGCAGGTGCAGGGCCCAAGCACTTGGGCCATCCTCCACTGCCTTCCCAGGCCACAGCAGAGAGCTGGCCTGGAAGAGGGGCAACTGGGACAGAATCCGGCGCCCTGACCGGGACTAGAACCCGGGTTGCCGGCACCACAGGCGGAGGATTAGCCTAGTGAGCTGTGACGCTGGCTGGCCACATAGTTATTAACTAGTAGAGCTCAGGTTCGAGCCCAGGTATTCTGGCTCCAGAGTGTGTATATACAGCCACTATCCATGCTGCCAGTCAGCTTGACACTGACAGCTGGAACTTTCGCACAGATATACTCCAAGTTCAGGTTTTCCCCTATGCCATACCACTCTTCCGAATTACACTCCTGGAAGAACTCTTATTCCTGGAAGCATTAGCTGCAGCAATTTGGAGTTGGATTCTTTTCATCTGGTAGCGCGAAGTCTTTCAGTTAAATTGATTTAATTAGTCCCTTCCTGCCTACTTGCCATGAAGTCAGAGGCATACCCCATCCAAAGGAGTGCTAATGCGTGAGGAAATTACTCCCAGACCAAGGCTTTGGAAAAATACAGGTATCTAGGTGTCAGGAGTTGCTAAAGCTTGGCAGTGTAATGGCTGGAACAGGTATATTCTCTCCCTAGTTCCTGGGAAGCGTGGGCGTGGTCCTCCCAGTGCCTGCTGCTGTCGTGGGCCTGCGCACTCCGCTGCTTCGCAGAGGGCTGGCCTCTTCCTTTGTGAGATGGTGACTCCAGCCCTGACTCCCTGACAAGTGCAGGCCCCTTAGCTAAGGCGGCCTCCCAGCCCGTGGTGAGCGTGAGCATGTCAGGGGAAAGGGAGGGAGCTCTTTTAGTGTGATGGTATCTCCTGGGGCCCGGGGCCCACCTCCTCACAGGAGAAAACTAATGAAAGCTTTGTGCCATGTTTACTCGTGACGCAAACACGACCTCTGCGTGAATGCAGATTTTCATATTTCATAGTCAAAACCAAATAAAGGGCCGGCGCCATGGCTCAACAGAGCGGCGCCGGCACACCAGGTTCTAGTCCCGGTCGGGGTGCCGGATTCTGTCCCGGTTGCCCCTCTTCCAGGCCAGCTCTCTGCTGTGGCCAGGGAGTGCAGTGGAGGATGGCCCAAGTGCTTGGGCCCTGCACCCCATGGGAGACCAGGAGAAGTACCTGGCTCCTGCCTTCGGATCAGCGCGATGCACCGGCTGCAGCGCGCCAGCCGCGGCAGCCATTGGAGGGTGAACCAACGGCAAAGGAAGACCTTTCTCTCTGTCTCTCTCTCTCTCTCACTGTCCACTCTGCCTGTCAAAAAAAAAAAAAAAAAAAAAAAAAAAAAAAAAAAACAAATAAAGGCCAAAGCAAATTAGGATTCGTGATAATGACCAAAAGGCAGAAAGTGTGACCCCCATTTTCAGTTCTGAATAGCAATTTTCCTTCCTCACTTTCAAGCTAACTATATCCAGCAGGTGTCGAATAACAGCAAGCAAGGAACACAACTCAACTTTAGCTGAAAAACCACATCAGGAGAGCCCTCGAAGGGAATAAACAAATAATTTGGGTTGTTGGACTCACCTGTCCTGTTTCCTTATTTTTTCAGGCCACGATTCCTCCATGTTGGTTTTCCCCAGAAGCAGTCTGGGACAAGGATTTGGATCCAAGTGGTTGACTGGGGAAGTGATTCTAAAGAAGCATCATTAGGGAATGGGGAAATGAGACAGAGGAGAGAAGAAAACCAACTGAGAGTGTCCCGACAGGTTAGCACTGTGGCTGACCGAGAGCTAATCCTGGAGGGGACCTTGGGTAGACGGGGTGGGATGTGCCTGTGGTTCCACGGGAAGTGGTGTTGTTTGTCCACTGTGTCCTGTTGGCCTCTGCTTTGGAGTTGCCCGTATGAATGTTAACTCACCAGCATGGTGGCCTCTCCCATCTCATCTGCTTCTAGTAAGACGGCATCAGGAAAGGCGGGTACCAAGAGCATATGAGCAGGCACTCCCATCATCTGCTGGTTTCTTCAAGAAGTAGTTTGAAGAAAGGCGCTATATTGTAATTAGGATTCATTTGGTTGCAAGTGACAAAAACCCAACTCAACCTAGCTTGAGAAAGGCAAAGTAATCTATGTGAGTTTTAACATTGAAAAGTCCGGGGCGAAGGGACCTCAGGCATAGATAGCTCCCTCTGTGTGATAACTCACAAGCAATCTGGCCTCTGCCACCTAGGGGGATAATAGGTGCACAGACAATGCTACCAGGACTCTGTCTTCTGGCGTTTTCTTGTTCTGCTCTCTTCTGTCTTGGCTTTATTGTCTGGCCAGCTGAGAAGTGAGGAGGAAAGATGGCAACTTTGGGCTTACATAATGCTTCCCCCTGCTGCTCTCAAAGAAGAGAATCTTTTCCGAACAACTCTGGTTCAGGCCTTGGCAACCAAAGGAAATAATGATGTTGAAGAGGTGTCTGTCCTCTCATGTTTATTGCAGTATATTTACAACAGCCAGGATATGGGGTCAACCTAAGTGCTGCTGTGGTCTGCATATGTTTCAGTGTGCCCACTGAAGGCTCAGGTGCTCAAGGTATGCTCCCTAGAGTGCCAGGATTGCAAGGTGGCATGGATCTTTAAGAGGGAGAGCCTAGTGGAAGGTCCTTAGGTCTTTGCAAGTGTGCCCTCAAAAGGGATTGTGGGGGGCTGGCAGCCCATATGGGCATCTGTTTGAGTCCTGGCTGCTCCAGCTCCCTGCTAATGCACCTGGGAAAGCAGTAGAAGATGGCCCAAGTGCTTGGGCCCCTGCACCCATGTGGGAAACCCAGATGATACTCCTGGTTTTGGCGTGGGCCAATCCCAGTCGTTGTAGCCGTTTGGGGAGTGAACCAGCAGATGGAAGATATCTCTCTCTTTCTATCCCTCCCTCTCCCCCCCCCGTAACTCTGCCTTTCAAATAAATAAATCTCCCCCCTTTTTAAAGGTATTGTGGGACCACAGCCTTTGTGACACCGTTTGGTGATGTGATCTGGTCCCACATGCACTTCCACTATTACCTTTCATGAGTGATGTGGCAACGGAGGGCCCTTGCCAGAGCCTGTGTCATGCTCTTTGGACTTTCAGCCTCCAAAACTGTGAGAGAAATAAAACTCTTTTCCTTATAAAATTAGCCTGTCTCAGGTACTTCAGACTAAAATAGTACCCATCAATGGATGGCTGGATTTTTTAAAAATATATGTACACAATGGAATACTATTCAGCCATAAAAAGAATGAAGCCCCTGCATTTTGACAAGATGGAGGAACCAGGCAGACATCGTTATATTAACTGAAATTGTCCAGACACAGACAGATATCACATGATCTCACTTGTATGTGGATTCTAAAAAAGTTGAATACATAGAAGCAGAGAGTAGTATGGTTACTATCAAGAGCTGGGGGAGAATCTTGGATATAGCATTTCTGTTGGACATGAGGAATAAATTCAAAAGATCTATTATAGAACATGCTGGCTGTAGTTAATGATAATATATTGTATTTCTAAAAACTACTAGGGGAGCAGGTTGGCTATTGTGGGTCATGCATGCACCTACCCCTGTACCAACTGATGTGACCAAGAAGATGGAGCACTCTGATTGGTCAGACATGGGTCGCCGTTGGATTGGGAAGGATGGTATCATCCTACCCAAAGACCCTATTAAGTGAGCAGAATTTCTAGAATTTGAGGGAGGGGTGGTTCTAGTTCATTAATTTTCCCTTAACCACTGGGGGATATGTTCCAAGTCCCCCAGTGGATACCTGAAACTGCAGATTGTACTGCACACATTTGCCTATGGTAAAGCTTATTGATAAATTAGACACAGTAAGAGATTGACAATAATAGCTAATAATAAAATAGAATACACTATAATAAAAATTATGGCGTGAGATCTCTATTTTTCTTGCTTTCAAAATAGTTTACTTTTACCTTTTCACTTGCAAGATTCTCTTTGACATATCTGTGTTGGCAGAATTACTATTCTTGTGTGTTGGGGTGGTTATTAAATACAGTAAGGGCTATTTGAACACAAGCCCAGTGACACTGCTATAGCCCATCTGATACCTGAGATGACTTACTAAGTGACTTCTGGGAGGGTAGTATATAGAGCATGAATACACTGGACAAAGGGATAGGTCAAGGCCAATTCAGGACAGGGATTCCATCACACTACTATGTATAATATACAATTTAAGACTTTTGAGTGGTCTACGTCTGGAATTTTCCTTTTAATGTTTTTAGACCACGGTTGACCACAAGTAACAGCAACTTTAGAAAGCAAAACCATAGATAAGTAAGTACTACCTTCAGTGTGTCTGTAAGCCAGCTTTTAAACAAAGGCCCTGACTTGTAGCCGATTTTCATGGTATAGATACTTCCACCGTGGCTAATGTCAAGCCACCAACATAATGTTATTAAAACATGGCATTGAGAAGAGGTCTGCACGATTAGCCTCCATGTGCCAGTCTGAGCTGGCTCTCACATAACACTGAGTGACTCCACAGAAAGAGGGGCCCCTGGTGGATGGTGTGGCCACTACAGCTGTAAAGGAGAAGGCCAAGGTGTATCTTGTGGGGCCTGGGCAACCATGACACCTTGGATTAAAAACAGACAGGATACTTGCTTTCTATGGCATACATGATGCTTGGCTGAACTGGAGGGTCAAGGAAAGTGGTTCTCCCCCATTCTTTTTTTTTTTTTTTTTTTTTTTTTTTTTTTTTTTTTTTGACAGGCAGAGTGGACAGTGAGAGAGAGAGACAGAGAGAAAGGTCTTCCTTTGCCGGTGGTTCACCCTCCAATGGCCGCCGCGGCCGGCGCGCTGCGGCCGGCGCAGCGCGCTGATCCGATGGCAGGAGCCAGGAGCCAGGTGCTTTTCCTGGTCTCCCATGGGGTGCAGGGCCCAAGCACCTGGGCCATCCTCCACTGCACTCCCTGGCCACAGCAGAGGGCTGGCCTGGAAGAGGGGCAACCGGGACAGAATCCGGCGCCCCGACCGGGACTAGAACCCGGTGTGCCGGCGCCGCTAGGCGGAGGATTAGCCTAGTGAGCCGCGGCGCCGGCCATCTCCCCCATTCTTTATCTCACAAACACCACCAGGAAATACTTAATTGACAATTTGATGACTTTAAAATAATATTTAGCAACATTTATTGCACTCCTGTCCACAAAGACAGGGATTTCTTCTGGTTTGCTCATGACTATCCCTAGAGTCTAGAAGAGAGCTCAGGAAAACGCATAAGCAGTCAATATTTGCTAGATACACGCATGAATGACTGTTCAACCCATGCAGTTGTTGACACTACAAGTGCACTCATCTTGTGAGTAACCATGGCCGCACAGGTGATGGCCACGGTGCACTGACGTTGCTTTGCCTTTCACGGCTACTACCATGGTTAATTTGTTAACACTGGCAGGGGCCTCACTCCAGGGACCTCACTGCTTCCAGGTGGGAGGAAATTGTACCTTTGGCCCTTTGTCCTGTAGTGGCTACTGTGTTCTCCCTGCTCCTCCCATCTCTCTGACTTGCTGGTGCTTGTCATTTTAGGTCAGAAGAAGTAGCTCTCCTTTCCTGGTGAGGGCTCAGCCTTGCCTAAGCAGCAGCAGATCAAGATGGCATCTCCTCATTAAGTCACCGGAGCTTGCTGGGGCTTGTTGGGTTAGACTCTCCATGCACACTGATACAGAGAACTTTCTGCCTTTGCAGTTCTTTTGTTTCAAAAAAATTTTTTTAAAAAAACATAGCTAGGGAGCTGCAAGGTTGGAAAGTTGTTATACACACGCACACACACACACACTCCAACCAAACCAGATTTGCTGATAACAGGAGAATGGGAAGGCCTGAAGCTGAGGGAGCATTTCAAGGTCACAGGCAAGGAGGGGCCTGCGGTGGTGGTGATGGGAAAGATGAATAGACAACAGTTGAATGCATTATTTAGTATGTTCCACATCGCAAAGCCAAGAACGGTGCCTTCGCACCAGAAGATTTGATGTATCAGGCTGACTGTCTCCTCAGAGGACACCCCCTCCCCCAGTCTCCTCTTGAGTTCATGGGGACATGGTTGTCTAGGTGACAACTGTCAGGCAAGATGCCGCAAGCTGAAGAATAAAATCGCCTTAGCTAATAGACCAGTGTGCTATTATGTACCTGAAGGTTTAACTGCTATATTACCCTGAAAGAATCATTTGGAGGGGCAGAAGGAGCTCACTTTTCCCTGGGCTACATCAGTGAATTCAATTTCTATTGAAGAGAGACTAGCATTTTAAAAACCACTGTGTGTGGAGCTTCGAGTCCTTTTCTTCTTTCGGTGAGAAATGATTTAATAATGAACTTACAACTTCAGGGCCTCCAGTCAGCCCCCTGGAGCCCTGGAAGAGGGAAGAGGCGGTGTGCAGGGGCCAGGGGCTGGCAGGCTCCATCCTGTTCTGTCCCTGCTCAGGCCCGGGCTCTGTGACTGAGGTTACCCCAGAGCAACTTGGTTCACATGCTTGTAGTGTCTGAGCGATAATTTTCCTCCCTCGCAAGATTGCCGGGTGCCTCTAATTAACGGTTGTGAATTCCTTAGATGGGGTTGTTATCAGATGGAAAGGGGCTAATTGTACCGGTCACAATAGTTAACCTCTTCCAGAAGGAAAGGTAGGTGTGTGTGTGTGTGTGTGTGTTTGTGTGTGTGTGTGCGCGCGCATGCGTGCACACGCATGTGCCTTAGCTCTTTCTGCAAATGAGGCAGAAAAGCTTGAGAATCATCAACATTCCTTGGCATCAAGACACCAGAAAATGAAAGATTGTATTCATGGAGACTTTCTACCCAAGCCAAGAATGGCCAACATTGACTGGGCTTTTCCTTATGCTAAGCAATTTACCACTTAGATCATGTTTAACTCTCAGTGTTCCTGACTCTGAAATGTGATGATTATGATCTTCAGTCTCTAGATTTGGAAACCAAGGCTTAGCGAGTTAAGGAGACTTGTCCAAGTCCCCCCACCCCCATCCCTTGTATCAGCAACAAGTGTGGGTCTTTTCCATTCAGAAGATTTCACCAAAGACTGAGAGCTAAGCAGGGCAATTTCAGCTCCCTGCATTAAATGGCAAGTGGAACCTCTCGCACAGTCATCTGGACAGCTTTACTAGGGCTGCCCCGCCCTCCGGACATCAGGGCAACCGCCTGCTTTCCCTTCTGCCCCAGTTCCTGGCTCTGCCCTGTGTTTTCTGTGGCCTCTTCCTTGGACTATGAGCAGTATCTCTATTCTATTCCCTTATTACTCAAGCATCTCAACTTCATATTGCCTACACCCTCTCAAAGACAATCCTACTAAGACATGCCTCTGTTGATCGCCTACCACGTGCTGGGTCACGCTGTGTATTTGTATTTGAAGAGACAAAGATGTGTGTCCTGGAGATGCTGCTTTCCTGAAATGCATTCTGGAGAGGAAATGCAATATGAAACTATGCAATCAACACTGCAAAGTTACTACAAGAATAGTCAAAATAGCAACAACAACCCTTTTTGGGGTACTTTCTTTCTGTCAGTCCTTGTGCTGGGCACCGGAAACAGGACCATGAAGTAGGCATTATTGTGATTTCCATTCTAGAAATGAGGAAACGAAGGCGCATGGAGGTTAGGTCACTTGCCCGAGCTCATACAAGTAATAAACAGCAGAGCAGGAATTTGAACTAAGCCACTCTGTCTCCAAAGCTGATTATATTAACCATTATGCTGTATTGCACATATATAGACCAGCGTAGAGACATGTATACAAGAAGCCCAGATGAAAGGACATGGATTACTTCCTAAGTAGAATATTTACAAGAAGAAATAGCCAAAGGGTATACAAGAGGAGGAGAAATGTCATATGTTCACAACATCAAAGACATAGCCCAGACACTAAGCTCCTGGTTGTGGCTATGCAGCCTGTATCTAAGGTTGTGGAGCAAATCACTGCAAAGCTTAGTGGCTTACAATAACAATAATTGTTCATTGTATTCCATGGTTGTGGCTCAGGGGTGGCTCAATTGGGTGATTTCTGATTCAGGATGTTGCGCGAGGCTGCACTTAGCAAAAGGGCTTTGAAAAGTTTGTGGAAGTAGAATTAAAAAGATACACACAATTTCTGTAAACTTTATGAACTACTGGCACTGCAGCCATTCAGCATGATTCACTCTTGGGGCTGGGAAGTTGGTGTTGGCTGCAGGCCAGGGACTGAAGTTCTTCTCAGAGTGCACCTGCTTTTACAGAGCTGCTTGAGTGTCTTCTTCACAGGGCAGCTGGTCAGTTTCCAAAGCAAGTCATCCAGCAGACCAGCATAGAAGCTGTAATGCCTTTGTGACTTAAATGCAAGTCATACATTGTCACTTTTGCTACATTCTACTCGCCATACACATCAGCTCTGAGTCAATAGGGGAGAGGATATCAAAAGAACATAAATACCAGGAGTCAGAGATCACTGGCGCCTATCTTATGGTTCACCAGCCTGAGTTGAAGTTCCCATGTTTTGAATGCAAAACCCTATGCAGTCTCCCCGACTTGCCTTAGGTTTGCTGCTCCAGGCTATCAGTCTTTAGGATTGGGGAGACCAGTACTTTCTGAGGAGATGATGCTCAATAGCTTAGAGGTCCCATGGTTCTGAACAAATTGTGGCATTGATGAGAATGGAGGAGGCGAACTCAACCTAATAGAGAAGCTGGGAAGGCAGACTGGAGTAGGGGTCAGCTGTAAGTCTCTTGGTAACGAAGCCAAAGTGCAGAGCACCCGAGGTGATCTACTTGATGATCTATTTAGGCCATTGTCTGGGCCCATGTCCTGACCCATGGATCCAATGAAAACAAAATCTATTCAACCAAATCACCCGCCTCCGGACTGGGAGCATGCTGTTGATCACATGCAGAAGGAAACTGTCAGCAATGGTTTCAGCAGACTAACTTTAATCCTTCTTGCTTCCTTCTGTGTTAGTGCTTTGCACAAATCTGAGGTATGTACATGTAGAGGTATCAAAGCTGTTGGTGAACAAATGGCTCTTGTATTGCAGGTGAAGATATTTAATTGGAAATAAACCTGGCTTTAATACAGTCAATATGTTATGGCATTCTAATATGTTTCAAGCTAGATACTATGCTATACATGGGGGGATATGGTAAACAACAAAAAAGGGTGACTATTGTTATGGTACTTATGAGTGACAATCAACAATACAGATAAATCATGTACTGAGATAAGCACCATGAAGGGAGGGATGTGGCATTAGATGAAAAATAGAAAACACCGAGGAAACAGTATGCTTGAGCTCAGACCTGAAAGATGGCTAAGTATAAAGGGGAGGAAGAGTATGCCAGGAAGAAGGAATAACACGTGTAAAATGTGCTTGTGGAACTTAAAAGACCATAGTGGGGATGAAACCGTGGGAGTGAATGGGGGCCATAGTGTAAGATGAAGGTAAGGACCATCAGGAGCCACATTATGCAGGACCTCATAACCATGTTAAGGATGTTGGTCATTATCTCAAATGATGGGTAGCCACTGAAATGTTTTAAAGCAATATGGTGGCCTTATTAGATTGTACTTTGAAAATATCTGTATTTATTGTGAATAGAGCTAAGATATGGAATCAACCCAGGTATCCATCAGCTGATGACTGGATAAGGAAAATGTGGTACATATGCAAGATGGAACACTACTCAGCCATAAAAAGAATTAAATGCTGTCTTTTACAACAAAAATGGATGTAATTGGAGACCATTAAGCTTAGTGAAATAAGCCAGACCCAGAAAGACATATATTATACGTTTCCTCTGATTGGTTGTACCTAATATACAGAACACACACAAAAAAGAAAATCTTAATATACATTGAGCTAAAATGACAGCTTGTGATTTGACTGTTGTCTAAAATCCTTATCTATACCCCCGTGGAACGGTGATCTATCTACCTTTTACTTGTAGAGCTCTTTGGTTAGAGGAGTATTGAGCCTGTGATTATAAAGAAAATTGAAAGCACATTATTGCAAAATATTGAAAGAAAAAAGGAAAGAAAGGAAGAAGGAGGGAAAGAGGAAAATACCATTGAATTCTTGGAATTGTATCTATGAAATTCATGAAATCTGTTCTCTATATAATAAATAAATGTAACAACAAAAAAAGAAAATATGTGTATCTGCCATAGGGAGACTAGATTAGAAAAGGCAAGACTAGAGGCAGGCAGACCGGGTAAGACATTACATCTAGAAGAGAAATGTTGGGGGTTTGGGCCATGATGTTGCCAGTGAAGACAGTGAGAAGAGAATGGAATTGCAATGTATTTGGGATATGAAAACTGCTAAGTTACTGTTTTCTTCCAAGTAAAAACAAGCATCACATATCAGAAGCAAGATGAGGATAAGAGGGAAGAATGGGATGTTAGAATGGAGGTTCTAAGAGCTAAGAGGAAGAAGGTGATGTGTGAATGACAAGTTGGGTTAGAGCAAGTTAGAATTTGGTCTACAGAAGGAGGACTGTGTAGTACCTGGGATATTGGAGTAGTGTATTTGTTGCTAAGAGGCATTGACTGTTCCTAGGTATGGCTGTGGTGTGTCAGCATGTGTGGGACTGTAAGCATTAAATCTACAATTATCAATACCACTATTGTCTAGAATAGAAGCCATGTGGTGTCACCAAGTGCTCGTTGGAGGTCTTCATTGAGTGGAGTGATTTTCCTCTTTTTTGATAGTTTGTAGACTAGTACAGGTTGTATCAAGGATGAGTTTCCAAATGGGGGCTTCACAAGTAGCCAGTCCTTGTGACTTTAGACTGCGTGTCTGAAATGATAAGTAAATTTAATTTCAAATATAATATCATATTATAGAATTATTAAAATATTCATAAGGAATTTTTAGTTGCATAATATCATAAACATTTCATTTCCCATGTTCTAGTCTTGGGGTCAGGCAACAATAAGGGCCCATAGCCTAAATACATTCTTTCCCTATTTTTGAATGGACAATGGACCAAGAAAAGATTTATATATAGTTAATGACTAAATACAACATCAAATGAGGAATATTTTGTGATATGGGAAAAACTCAAATTTTATGTTTCATATTCTATATTTCAAGTATGAACTTCAAATTTCAGTGTCCACAGAATTTTATTGAAACATACAAAAATAAAAATATAGGTACATGTCTTAGTCAAGTATAACAAAATAGCATAGACTGGGTGGCTTAAACAACAGAAATTTATTTCCCATGTTCTTGAGCTTGGTAAATCAAAGATCAAGGTGTTTGAAGGTTGGTTTGTAGACGCTTGTCATCTCACTGTGTCTTTTTTTAAAGGATTTTATTTATTTATTTGAGAGGTAGAGTTATAGAGTGAGAGGGAGAAACAGAGAGAAAGGTCTTCCTTCCAATGGTTCACTCCCCAGATGGCCGCAATGGCCGGAGCTGCGCCGATCTGAAACCAGGAGCCAGGTACCTCTTCCCGGTCTCCCACGTGTTCTACTGCTTTCCCAGGCCAGAGCAGAGAGCTGGATTGGAAGAGGGGCAGCTGGGACTCGAACTGGCACCCATAAGGGATGCCAGCTCCTCAGGTGGAGGATTAACCTACTGTGCCACGGAGACGGCCCCTCTCACTGTGTCTTGATATGACCACTTAGTTTGCTCTCTGAGAAAACTCTGATTCCCCTTCCTTTAAAAAAATATTTTAATTTATTTTTTGAAAGACAGAGATACAGACAGAAAAAGGAGAAGGGGAGAGAGAGAGAGAGAGAGAGAGAGAGAGAGAGAGATCCTCCATCTGCTGGCTCACTCCCCAAATGATTGGAATGGTCAGGGCTGGGCCCAGCAGAAGCTGGGAGCCAGAAGCTTCATCCAATTCTCCCACGTGGGTGCAGGGGCCCCAGGACTTGGGCCATTCTTTGCTGTTTTCCCAGGTGCATTATCAGGGAGCAGAATTGGAAATGGAGCAGCCAGGACAAGAACTAGTACCCCTATGGGATGCAGGTGTCACAGTCGGTGGCTTTTACCCACTATGCCACAGCGCTGGCCTTGTTGTTTACAAAGACAGTAATCTCATTACAAGGATTCCACCCTTGCACCCTCACAATCTCATCTAAACTGAATTAACCTCCCAAAGGCTGCCCCACCTGGGGGATTAGGGTTTCAACATATAGGTGTTTAAATAAGAGAATCCAAAACCAATGGAATGCGTTAGAAAAGCTAGAGGTGGAGCCAAATGAATACAAGAGTATGTCAAAATATTCTTGGGAAATGTAATTAGAAGATAAATTTATTTGGAGGCCAAAAAATTAGAAAGCCATGCATATGAAAAGTCTCTAGAAAGCTCATGGAAATGTGTATATGCAAAAAAATATGAATTTAAAAAATGTTCCCACCAAAATAAACATCACTTAAGTTCATTTTCCATGAACTTGTTGAAGTATCTTCACATAGGAAAGTAAGTTATAAAAGTGGCATCCCAAACCAATATTGAAGAAGTTGGGGGGCCAGCGTTGTGGTGTAGAGGGTAAAGCCACCACCTGCAGTGCTGGCATCCCTTATGGCTGCCAATTCAAGTCCCGGATGCTCTACTTCTGGTCCAGCTCTCTGCTATGGCCTAGAAAAGCAGTAGAGGACAGCCCAAGTCCTTGGGCCCCTGCACCTGTGTGGGAGACCCGGAAGAAGCTCCTGGCCCCTGGCTCCTGGCTCCTGGCTTCTGATCAGCACAGCTCTGGCTGTTGCAGCCAACTGGGAAGTGAACTAGCGGATGGAAGACCTCTCTCTCTCTCTCTCTCTCTCTCTCTCTAACTCTGACTTTCAAATAAATAAATAAATCTCTTTTTAAAAAAAAAAAAAGAATAAGTTGGACTGATTAATAAATGGTGTTGGGATAACTGGCTTGGCATTTGGATAAAATAGCAATGAATCTAGCCCTCATATCATCTTGTGGGGGAAAAATTCAAATTTGGCCCAAGATTCAAATGCAAAAAGATTAAAATTTTAAAAACTATTAGAGGAAAGAATAAGGAAATTCCTGTGTAACTTTGATGTAAGCAAACCTTTTCTAAGCGTGACTTGAAATCCAGAACCCAAAAAAACAACCGATTGATAGATTTAATTACATAAAAATCAGAATGAATGCTTTGCACAGATAAAAGGACAGTAACCAAAGACAAACAATAACAGAACAACAAACAAATGACATCTTAGAGGGAAAGCTGCCACCCACATCAGAAAGTTCAAATGTCTCTGAAAAACCAATAAGAACAACAATGTAATATAAAAATGGACAAAGGATGTAACAGATAGTTCACAGAAAAGGAAATATAAATGGCTCTAAAGCTATGAAGATATGTGTAACTACATTATGAGAAATATGAAAGTATACTGATATACTACTTATTTTTGCCTATCAGGTTAATAAAACAACAGCAGCAACCACATATTACTCACTCTCTAGTAGCAAAGCTCTGGAGGATAGGCACACTCATACTTCAGTTGTGGGATGGTAAGTTTGCTATAATCCTCCTGTGGCAGGAAATTTGTCAATATTCACTCAAATCATAAATGCCTATTCCATTTTACCCAGCTATTCAATTTTAGGATTTTATCCTGTAGATATACTTGCCCTCTTATGAAATGATGTGCATAAAGGGCTATTCATTGTAGCATTATTTGAAATAGCACAAGATCAGGTACAACCCAAATGTCCAACAATAGAAGACTGAATAAATTATACCATATCCTTTTGATTGCCATAGAAATCAATGAGGCAAATCTCCATCGACTAATTTAGTAAGAGCTGCAAGATACACTTTAAAGTGAAAAGAGCAATGAAAGCAGGCCATTATGCACTCTTCGCTATCCTCAGGATGTAGAATTGATGTCTATACTCATACTTGCTTGTATACACATAGAGAAATCAGGGAATTATTCTATAGTGTACATTTTTCACATTTCAACATGTCTGAATGTCTGAAATAAGAATGTCTTTCATCATATGATGTTTCAGAATTACAATTAGGTGTATTATTTTCTTAGTGGTAGATAAAATAATGACACACCTTAAAATTGATGACATCTTAGATTTGATGGATTCAGGTGCAACAGTGTACTCTGAGGGCTGGCTAGAGAAGGAATGAGGAGAAGTCTCTTTATTTATATGCTTTGTGACAGTTTTTTGTTTGATCCATGTGAATTTATTGCCTACTTAAAAGTGGAATAATACTAATAAAAATTAGGTAATAGAAACTAATATATTTATGAACAATACATTAGTTTCTGAAGTCTATGTCCTCCTGTGGTGATAATATAAGTAAGAGACTCAGCTGTAAAATATTAAAATAGGACATGAACTGGCCCACTCTTTGGCAGTCACTAGTTGATGAGACATAACAATTGTGTGATGGGCACATCCGGTCCTCCTTGGAAGCTGTTGACTTCTTAGCATTGCATTTGGTTTGGTTAACAGAGGGAACATGCTATTTTTCTAGATGAGATTCATGAAATCTTAGTTTTAGAATCAGAAAGGCACTGTGTATTCATAAAGCCTGTGAGAGGTGGGACACATGGTTAAGGCATCTAGCGTGACCCAGTTGACGTTTTCTGAGCTCTCAGACAAAAACCAATGCTCAGGCAAACACAGAACTGAACCACAATCTTGCTTTCACTTTTTCTCTCTTCAAAAGACTAGGGAAGCTTCAAATGAGGTAGGTTTTTCTTTGGGGCGCTTTTTTAGTGATGAGCTAAGTGCTTCTCTTTCCCTGCTCTCTGCTCTCACAAACCTTCCTCAGCTTCTTTTCAAATAACAGTAGTTTCCAGGTAAAGCTTTGACAAGTTGCAGGGGAGTGAACGCTACAGAAAGGGCCAGATGGATAGCATTTTGAGTTGTGTTCCAAATACTAGAACTAGAACAGGGAGAAATCCTAGCAGAGCTTTTTTTTTTTTTTTTTAAGTGGATATGCTAGTAACTTCAGGACATGTCAAATCTAGGTTCAATGGTTTCAGTGGTTCTTTCCCTCAGTTTTCTTACCTGGAAAATGGATGTGATCATACCTTTTCTGCTTTCCTTAACGGGCTCTAGTGAGGATAAATGATACAGTGTTTGGGAAGACATTGACATAGAAGCTTATCAAAGTGCTACAAGTAGAAGTAAGGCTTTATTTTTGCCATCATTTGAGAGGAAGTCAGAATTTGTGTCGAGCAGCCATTTGATGGAGGTCAGTCCTGTCACATCTTGAGAGTTCTCTTTCCCAACTGCACTTTGTGACAGTCATGACATGTCCCTGGGCAACGACAGTCGGGAACAGGGACGGGCGAGGCTGGTCACCAAGAGAGGTAGTAACACGGACAACTTAACGTCCTTCCCCCAGTACTTTCACACGCTTTATGCAACGTCATCTGCTCAACAGTCTGTTGAGGGAGGTGTTAGCATGATTACTACTGAGTTAGGAAATCTGAACTTGAAACTGAACTGGAACTTGGGCCTAGGTTTCTTTGGCTTCAAACTTTGTGCTCCTACCCAAATACTATCTTATCCCTCTTCTTTGTGCTCTGAACCGATATCAGCGTATGTTTCAGAAACTACAAAAATCTGGGGCCTAGGCTACACTGGGGCCCACAGATGAAAACATGGAATGGATGGGGGGACAGAAACTATTTCTACTTCTTTTTTTAAAGATTTATTATTTATTTGAAAGGCAGAGTTGCAGAGATGGAGAGACAGAGAGTGAGATTTTCCGTCTACTGGTTTACTCCCCAAATGGCTATAATGACCAGAACCGGGCCAGGCCAAAGTCAGGAACCAGGAGCTTCTTCCAGGTTTCTCACATGGGTGCAGGGGTCCAAGCACTTGGGCCATCTTCTACTGCTTTCCCAGGCACGTTAGAGGGGGCTGGATTGTAAGTGAAGCAGCTGGGACTTGAACCAGCTCCCATATGGGATGCTGGCCCGGCAGGTGGTGGCTTTACCCACAAAGCCACAGTGCTGGCCCTGTTTCTACTTCTAACACAGGCTATTAGTACATATGTAATAATACATGTGGTGATCATCTGGAAGCCACTATGACATTGATGAAATTCAGCCTAACAACAATATACTCAGGTTGGACAGCACTGCAATGACCTTGTCCCCTAAAATTTTGCCTTTGGGGAGAATGCCCTTGGGAAATGTTGATCTAAAGTAGCAGTATGTCTATTGACACACAAAATAAAATATAAGTCGATGTATGGGGCCATGATATTCGTTGATTTTAAATGTCTTCAGGAGGATTGTGTCATAAGCTTACAAGACATGACAGACACTGTTAATGAAAGGGCCATACAAGATTATACTAACAAAAAGGACACCCACAAACAAATGGATCTAACTCAGGTCCATAAATCAGGTGCCCCTACTGAAAAGCCAGATAATCAGTTGTAGTTGGTGGCAAGTAGGGCTGGGCCAGGGAAAGACAAACTATTTCCTTGGGCAAAATCTGGCCTTTGAAATGCTTTTGTAAGTAAGATTTTAGTGGGACTCAGTTGTGTTTATTTATTCATGTTGTGTGGTTTTGTGCTACAGTTGCAAGGTTGAGTGGTTATAACAGAGGCTGTGTGGTCTGCAAAGCTGAAAATGTTTATTATCTATTGCTTTATAGGAAAAGGTTGCCAACTTCTGTTCTAGACAATAATGTGCAGGCTCGCTCAGACTTATGGTGCAGCCAAAAGTCCCAGGAATGTCCCATGGTAGTGAGACACAGGAAGAAAAGGATTATAGGAATCTCCTGCTAATCGTAGCCCAAGAGATGTCCCAAGGGGCTTAGCTTCAGGCGAAAGGGGGTGAACAGTCCCATGGAGTCAAACCTCAAGGAGCCCTATACCATGTGTGTAGAGTGTGGTGAGGAGAGGAAGAAGACGGCTATGAGAAAGTCTTTGTGGACATATGAGAGAAGAAGGAAGGAGTTACCTGTAGGTGGTTGGTATACGGGTCTTTCACAAAGGACTGGACCAGTAAACTTGGGTCAGAACCAAGGTTCAGGAGACAGGGCAAGTTGCCAGGATGAAAGGGAAGAAAGGAAATACATCTCATGTACATTTCCAGGGTCTATACCCTTGCATACGAAACCTACCAGATGAGAATCAGCAACCAGAGTCATGGTCATAAGTGGAAATTAGGACAATCCAGGAAGAGAAGAGGTTCCATTCTAAATTCTGGGACAGCGTGGACAGGCTGAGGTCCTGACAACAATGTGAAATACGCTGGATTAGAGATTGCACCTGTTGATAACCAACTAACTCTCTTAAAATAAGGTGTGTAGCATAAGCTTATGGGATTCCAGAATGCCAGTGTTTTTCATAGGTGACTCTGTAAAAGTCTAAAAGAAATGGGAATGATCTTGGTTTACATGCAAACTACTATTGTTACAAATACAAAAAAGGAAAACAAATTGTAAACACAAAGCTCCCTATCAAGGGGTTTCTTTTTTTTTTTCCTTTTTTAAAATATTTATTTTATTTATTTGAAAGTCAGAGTTACACATAGAGAGGAGAGGCAGAGAGAGAGGGAGAGAGGGAGAGAGAGAGAGAGGCCTTCCATCTGCTGGTTCACTCCCCAGTTGGCCGCAACAGCTGGAGCTGTGCCAGTCCAAAGCCAGAAGCCAGGAACCAGGAGCCAGGAGCTTCCTCTGGGTCTTCCCACGTGTGTGCAGGGGCTCAAGCACTTGGGCCTTCTTCCACTGCTTTCCCAGGCCACAGCAGAGAGCTGGATTGGAAGTGGAGCAGTGGAGACTTGAACTGGTGCCCATATGGGATGCTGGCACTGCAGGAGGAGGCTTTACCTGCTACGCCACAGCACTGGCCCCTCAAGGGGTTTCATGGCAGCAAAAAAGTCACCTAGAAGTTGAGACGGTTGTATAACTAAGTATCACATTATGTTAAGTGGCACTGGGGAACTCACCAAAAAACTAAGGCCAGGTCAGTAGCATGGTATAGCAAAAGTTAGAAAATGGACAAAGGAAAACCTTGAGAAATAGGGTTTGGAAGTGCCCCACTGAATGTGGAACTCTAACACCAGCTTTCCTGATCATTGGTCAGTTTCAAAATATGGCCACTCCTCTAGGTCATGGGCCTTTGAGTAAAAGAGAGAAGACAAGAACGTGTGTATTCAGAAATGAATTCTTCAATAAAGTGTTATGTTGGAAACCAATCTCGTTTGTTTTTAGTATTTGTTCCAAGGCAGTTGAACAAATTTTATTGCATGCTTGTGGGCATTGTACATCTGGGATAACTCTTGAGGATATGAGGATGAATTGACATAACCACTTCACTGTAGGACCTTCTTGTTTAATAGGTGAAACTAACACAAAACAGATCATTTTGATATAAGTTAGCAAGATTCACAGAGCTAAGGAAGCAGAATGGAATCATATAGCTCAGTCAACAGAAGATGCTATGGAATTTTCTGGAAAGAGATGTTTGGTTCCCCAATAGAGTCAGTAAAGGGGTAGTCAGTGAGGTGGGAGGAGAATCAGGGAACATAGAAAGCAAGAGAATCCAGAGATTCAAGAAGTAGTGAAAAGGCAACAGTGCTAAATAGGAGAAAAAGATGAAAAAGTTTTGTATTGGATTTGGAAGGAGGACATTAGTGACCTTAGTGATAGCATATTTTAGTGGAATGGGAGTGGGGGCTAATGGCTGGTGTTGAGGACCGAACAGAACAGAGGAAATGGAGGCAGCCAGCAGCAAACACTCTCTGAAGGGGTGTATCCAGGAAGGAAGGAGAACAATGAACAGCACTTGGAGGAGGTAAGAGGGAGGGTTGTGTATTTTTTGGGGTCAGGAGCCAGAGCCCAGCATAAAACCCACGTACTTCTGCATGGGAGGTGTGTGTCTTTTGTTTTAAAGATTTATTTATTTATTTGAGAGGCAGAGTTAAAGAGAGGCAGAGGCAGTGAGAGAGAGAGAGAGAGAGAGAGAGAGAGGTCTTCCATCCACTGGTTCACTCCCCAAATGGCCGGTATGGCCAGAACTGTGTTGATCCAAAACCAGGAGCCAGGAGCTTCCTCCAGGTCTCCCATGTGGGTTAAGGGTCCCAAGGACTTGGGCCATCTTCTACTGCTTTTCCAGGCCATAGCAGAGAGCTGGATCAGAAGTGGAGCAGCTGGGACTTGAACTGGCACCCATATGGGATGCCGGCGCTGCAGGCTATGCCGCAGCGCCGTCCCCGGAGGTGTATGTGTCTTCACAGCTAGGTCAAAATGCCCATCCCCAGACTATCCTACATTTTGAACCTTGATGCTTTTGTATTTATCTTAGTTTTTTTGGGTTGTTTCTCATACCAAAAGGGAAATATAACATTGAAGTAGTGAAAAAAAAAAGAAAAGAAAAGATTTCGAAAGATTTCAATATAAAACTTAAAATTCCCTTTATTTGTTCTACCTCCATATCAAGTCACATGCCTGGTCCCCTTCACATTATACCTGGAGCAGGCGTCTTCTGCCACTTTGTCTAAAATACCACCAAATGCCACCAGTGTGGAGCACAGGACCATGTGTTTCACAAATGACCTAAATGTTAGGACTGGTGATGTGCCTATCTTAATCACCTACCTATGGTTTGAAAGTGTTCTCCAAAGTTCATGTGTTGAAACCTAATCCCCAACGCCAACAGTGATTAGATCATGAGAGCTCTGCTCTCACGAATGGATTCATTCTGTTTTTGCGGGAGTGGGTTCTTTACCATGGGAGTGGCTTTCTGAAAAAGAGATGAGCCTGTTCCATTTCTTTGTCTTGTGCCACCTCCTACCATGGAAGGCCCTCACAGGATATGGCCTCTTGATCTTGGATTTCCCAGCTTCTGCAACTGTAAGAAATAACTCCCTGTTCTTTACAAATTATTCAGTCTCAGTTGTCTGTTATGGCAGCTCCAAACTGACTAAGATACCACCATCACCAGCATTGCCCTGTCTGCTGGCATTGAACTAGTGGGTTGCAGAGCATCAGTTTAGTCCTGCCAAAGTCCAAGGACCAAACTTGCTTCCCTAAACTCATAAACACCATCAGATTCTGAGATGCAAGTTCTCTTTACTTCATGCTAAACCCAACCTTCTGATTTGGCATAGAATCACTTGGGTAGCAAATGTTGGTCTTTCTGTGTTAGCAGATGGGACAGTCTTCATCTCCAAAGTTACTTTATTGCCTTCATAAATATGTTCATACTTCTCAGGTCATGGCTCCCGTATTTGAATTGCAATATATGGTCACTGATAGCATAAGGTAGAAACCAAGCCAATTTTTTAAACTCGAAGGTACAAGAAAGATCCTCCAGTTTGACCGCATCTTTGAACCTTTTATTACAACCTGTTATTGCAGATTCTGGTTCAATAAATCTGGGGCAGTCTCTGAGACTCTTCACTTCTAATAAGAACTCAGGGAATGTCGTTCACAGATTCTATCTCCCTTAAGGTAAGTACACAGTTTAAAGACTCCAAATATGAATCTTAAATTTGATATAACAAAACCATCTGAAGGCATCTGGCTCTGATAGAATCTCACAGCTCCTTAACTCTCCATTCATCTGCTTCTAACCCTACAGGACTTGAGTTACTTAGTTTTAATTCCAAGAGACAGGAACCTTTGGGATTTGCTTATTAATAGTGTTTGATAAATTCTGTTTGTTCTTATTGAAAATGATTTTGAGTGTCTTTGAATGTTAGGTTCTAACTCAGTCATACAAACATAGTGGCACCAAACTTATTTTGGTTCTGACCCAACTCCTTCATATTGGGCCTCCCAAGGCCTTTCAACAGGACGCACTAGTCACACTATTTACCTGGTTTCAGATTTAGCTAGTATCAACACATGCTAAAACCTCACTTTGTAATTCACCTGCTTCCCAAATTTAGACAGACTTTCCCCCACTTAATTCAACGTGGAATCATAACAAGTCAATGGTATAAAGGATTTCAGAGGCCAGGGTCTGCACAAAACATTTGTAGATCATTTTTGAGCTTCTTTTGGACTTCTTTAGGTGACCTGCAGTCCCCCTGCCTTGTAAATCAGCATGTTCCATGGTCATGAGGCTTAGACTGTAATAGAGTTTGTCAACATCTTTAGTCACAGGTTACATCTGTAATTTCTGCTGTGTTTTTTGCCTTCTGGAACTAACCTATCTCTCAAAATGTGGCTCTATAATCAATTCAAAGTTACTCTTAAAAAATTCTTAAAAGCTACTCTTACGACTCCCTGCTTCTTTTCTCCAAATGTCCCATTTCCTAATTGTTTCTTGTATCCTGGAATTACCATATCTCTCACCCTACTGATCATCAGACTCTGGCATGCTCCATTTTGGTGATGTTTTTCTTTCCCTAGTCTACTTTCCCATGATCTGATCAAGTGTGGTTTTGAACATCTAGATTGGTGGCCATGTTTTGCTATTGACTCATATGGAGTCAAGAATGCCCCAAGGGGCTTTGTAAAGAGAGATGAGTCTCCTCCACCTGTGCCATTCACTAATTGAGCCCTGTGCAGGTGTTTACACATACCTTTATGGATTGCACCTTGTGCCCTTCAATCATTCCTCCCATGCATTTGAGATCTTGAGTCTTTATTCTATCATTTGTTCTATTAGGACTTCCTTCTAACTTTGGTCTCTACTTACTTGGTAGGTACAGCCATTATATCTTCATTGTCAAAGACGAAATAGACTAGGCTGGATGCTGATGACCCTTGGGGTGTTTCGTTCAGTCCATTTGACACTTCAGAACTCACATCCATGAGAACATACTTTTCATCACGACACTCACACCCTACTGGGATTTTCTGATCTTATCTTCACCTGCCAGGCCAGCCTCTCTTTTTCCCTTACCACTCATTTCCTTATAAAGTGAGGACCAAGACCTTGGAATTTGGAAGAGAAGGACTCAAAGACAAAGACTGTCAAAATGCGGTGGGCTGTATGGTGGGGACTAGAAGGGGAGGAGGAAAGAGAAAGAAATGTAAAGTGGAAGGAAATTTCTTGCAAAGGAGGCTAAAATGGAAGGGGCCTCTTTGACCTCTCGGCTGGTTGGGACAGCCAGTGTGGTAAGGTGGATGTGGTAGAACGTACATGTGAGGTGAGTGTGCGTAAATCAGGACACACTTGTATAACCAGTATGCAGACAAGTGTAGCCTCTGAGCTGAACAGAGCAGAACTTGATTGTTTGGCCTTCTTCAGGGAGGGTAATCTTTCCCAAAACCCAAATGCAAAGCAAACAGGTCTCACTTCTACATGTGGTTAGAATAGGTTGGTATGGTTACTTCCAGTCACAGTTAATAGGAATGGCCTACTTATGATGTAATAGGTCCAAACTCCAAGCTTAGCTTAGCATTAAATCTTCCTTGCCTGCTCAGGTGCCTGTTAAATGAAGGCTGTGATGGGGAGGTAGGGTGCAGGGCTTAGAACTTCTCTTTCCCTGTTCATCTCCTCTTCTATTTGTTAGCCGCCATTTTGCTGCAGCCAGCATTGAAGCTGAGAGAAGGAGTAGAGGCCGGGAAGCAGATGCCTCTGTCTTGGCAATCGTTGCTTTTTCTGGGCCTCATTTTCCAGTGATCAAAGATGGGCCTAGAAGATAAGTAAAGCCAACTCTCTCCTTCTCTCTCTTTCACAAGTTCTCCTGGCTGGAGACCTCGTCCCTACTGTTCTCTTGACCTCTGGCTGATATGTCTCCATAAAGGGTGGTGGCTCAGGATGGCTCTTCCACCAGACATCTGGCAAAACACCTCCAACTTCTTTCTCTGAGAGCCCCTTGCACTACTTATCAGGACCCAGATCAGCTCCACGTACTGACCACACTCTCTTGTCCCAATATACCCTTGGAAGCCAAGGTCACTGCAAGGCAGCAGTCTCTACTTACTTGTCCCCAGAGTGCTTAGTAGCTCCTCCCGCATCCCTGACTTGAGAGGCCAACCTTGACCCACAGATCTTTTTAGCTTTCTTGGGTGGGAGTGAAGGCCCCTGTGGTTCCCAACTGTAGGGAATGAATTGCAAAACACCTCGAAGTCCCCTCACTGGGCTTGGAATTAACAAGTAGCACACCAACCCCTACTTTAAAAGGGGGAGAAGGTGTTTACTGCAAAGCCAGGCTCTGTACCAGTCTCCTCACATATAATCTTCTCTTTCCACACTCTTGTCATTAAAAAATTATTTGAGATGCAGAGAGACAGGGATTGACAAAGAGAAAGGGAGATACACAAAGAAAGAGCTCCCGTCTGTTGGTTCACTTCCCAAATGGCTGCAATAGTCAGTGCTGGACTATGTTGAAGCCAAGAGCTGGGAACTCCATTTGGATCTCCTACATGGGTGTCAGGAACCTAAGTACTTGAGCCATTACTACTGCCTCCCAGGGTGCACATTATCAGAAAGATGAGATCAGGAGTGGAGCTGGGACTCAAACCCAGACACTCCAATATGGGATGTAGGTATTCCAACCAGCGTCTTAGCCACCAGGCCAAACATGCTCCCCCATTCTCCTGTGTGTTCTCAAAATGGGAGATGGGGTTCGAGACTTCTTGAAAGCAGCCATTTAAGAAAGCAGTTTGGTATTATCTCCTAGAGTTGAGCAGGCCCACACCTAAGTATATACCCAAAAGAAACCTGGCATATCTAGTAGGAGACATCCACATGAATTCTCGTGGAAGCTCTGCTTCCAACTGAGGATCACCAGAAAAAATGCAGGATACCCAGTTAAGACTGAATTTCAGAGAGGCAACATATAGTTGTTGTTTTTTAAATTTCATGGAGAGATGAACACACACACACACACACACACACAGAGGATGAACACACACACAATACCACATCTGCTGGTTAACTCTTCAAATGCCTGTAGTAGCTGTGACCAGGCCTGGATAAAGCTGGGTGCTGGGAACATAGTCCAGGTCTCCCACATGGGGGGTAAAACTTTGAGCCATCACTGCTGCCTCCCAGGGTCTACACTGATGCAAAGCTGGATTCAGAAGCAGATCTGAGAATCGAACCTTGGCATTCTGATATGGGACCTGAGCATCTTAACTGCTAGGCCAAATGCCTATCCCAGATGGTTATTTTTTTAAGTGTAAGTATACCCTAAGGATTGCATAGGATGAACTTATACTAAAAGAATGTTCATTATTTATCTGAAATTCACATTTAAATGGTTGTCCTTTATTTTTCTTTGCTAAATATGGTAACACGATCCCAAACTAAATTTCCATCAAGGGGTGAGTGGAAGAACAAATTGTGATACACACATACACTGGAGATTACACAGGAGGCAAAATGAAGGAAACACAGTGACCCAGAAAAATATGGATGAATCTTAGCAATGTAAAATCTGAAACAAGAATGTGCCAAAAGATTACATACAGTATGATGTTCCTTTTGTCACAGTTGAGAACAACTAAAATAAAATAAGAGAGAATATCTGTATATTTTTAAAGGAGTATACCTATTTGCAATAAAGTTACAGAAAAAGGAAAGTGAACAAGGAATATGTGATTTAAGTTGATAAATTTTTCACACTGGAAGGCAAGGGCATAGGTTGATGAGATGATGAGATGTGGGCTATGATCAAGGGCCTAGCTTTTGTTTTAGATAGTGACTTTGCTACTAGTACTTATAGAGTGTGCATAAATCAATAATGAGAGTATGTCACTAACCAACACAGTAATCCTCCTTATCTGCAGTTTCACTTTCTGTGGTTCCAGTATCCGCAGTCAACCATAGTCTGAAAATATTACTATAGTGAAAAGAAAATTATGATATTTTAAGAGAGAGAAAGTGAGAGAAAGAGAGGGAGAGAGAGCATTCACGTAACTTTTAATGAAATGTATTATTATAATTGTGCTATTTTGCTATTGATTACTGTTTTTAAGCTCTTATTGTGCCTGACTGACAAAGTTTATTCTAGCTATATATGTATAGAAAAAAACAGTATTATAAATAAACTTCAATACTCCATGCAGTTTTCTGAATTGACTAAGGAACCTTGGAAGGTATTCCCCATGGATAAGAAGGTACTACTACACTTATGAGTATTCCAATAATCTGCATCAGATGCCCCAAAAGAAAACAGAATTAGATTTAAAAAAAAAAAGAAAAGAAAAAAAAACACTAAAGTAGGGATAAACCCGTTACAGAAGCATACAGCATTTGTCTAAGTGGTATGGGAAGAAGTATTGGATTGGCTGGGAAGATACCCCCGAGAAGGCAACGGCTGAAATGGACCTTGAAGGTTGAGTAGAAGTTCACTCGGTAGGGGAGGAAGGTAACAATGAACTGCACAGCTGTGAAGTTCAGGGTGGTCCCAACCAGAACTGGGGAACAGTGGCAGGAACAGAAGCTGGGGAGGTGGAGAGAAGGCCAAGGTGTGGAAGACTGCTGCTCCTCCACACGCGGAGGAGCCGCACCGGACCGGATGCTTGTTGTTCCCTTTTTTACAAGTCCTTTCTATAGTAAAGTAAGAATAAGTAAACAGCAAACTCCCAAAGCAAGAATGAGTAGAGAGAAATGAGAAAGAACGAAGTAACGAACTTCCCCGCGAACTCTCCAACGCACTCTCCAACCAACCCACACCACCATGCCGTCTCTCTCCTCCTATGTAGTCCTCTCCACCAATCCGTGCTCTGCTACCCACACACCGAGCGCGCCGCTCTCCTCCAATCAGGAGCGGCTCCTGCAGCTTGTCAAGTTGGTGAGAGGCAGCTGTGTAGAAGCTGTTCGCTCCTCTCCCAGCGCCATATTGTGGGAGAGCAGATGCATAGAATAAGTCTTAATTCCAGTAACAGTATAGTCCGAGTTGCTCCCCACAGAAGACCTTATGTCCCCTGCCAAGGGGTGTGGGACTTTTCACTGGGCTTTATAGTAGGAAACAGAAAAAGGGTTATTGCTATGGTTTGGATGATTGTCCCCTCCAAACTCATGTGGAAGTTTAATCCTCAAAGTTTATGTTGATGGTATAATTCAACTGTGGTATATAGATGTAGGACATCTGGAAAGTGATTAGACTAAATTAGTGTGGAGCTCCCATGATGGAACCCTGGTGATTTTACTAGGAAGGGGAGAGAGACCACAGATATACCTATAGACATGCATGCTCTTATCTCTTGTCGCGTGGTGTTCTGTGCCACCTCAAGACTCTGCCAGTGAGAAAGTCATCACAGATGAGAACCCTGGACCTTGTACTTCCAGAACCATGATCTTTTCCTTATAGTTAGCCTGCCTCAGGCATTTTGTTATAGTAATGAAAAACTGATTAATACAACTTTTCAGGAGGTTGTTACTCTGAGCCCCCAGAAAATTCTAGTACGTAAATGGAGTATGTCTTGGCTTTACACATGCAAACTATTGATAAGGCTTTCACATGTGGTAGGGGTAGAGGAGGTGGCCAGGCAAGGGCTAAAAACCCAGAACCTCATGGGTTTTGTGGATGCTGGATAAAAAACAGGCAAGGTATGGATTATAATTATGGTTTAAAACCATAGCTATAGGATGACTGACAGCTCTGAGAATAGAGATTGTTATTGATTTGGTAGGAATAGGGGGGTGGCAGGAAAGGGTGGGTAATTCTCCAAAGGCAAGTCCAGGAAAAATTAAAAACCATTAATAAAGAAATATGAGTATATTCCCTTGATGGTGCCTCCGGATTTCTCATGCCTTGCCTGCATCAGCTACACCACCCCTACCAGACACAGAGAATTCTTTATCTCAACTCATTCTACTCCATTAGCAAAGTCTACTGCACATCTACTACCACATGTCAGGGAGTATGTTGGGTGTTGCTAATACCAAGATGAATAAATTGTAGCTCGTGTCCTTATTGAGGTTATGGCCAAACTATCAGCAAGTGTCTGAAGTACATTTGAAGAGTACTAGAATAGATACGAGTTACAACAGGAATATAGAACAGGAGGTGACTGGTACCACCTGCAGTAGGAGTGTCAGTGATAAGGTGGCATTTGAGCTGGTAGTTAAACATGAGCGGAAGTTGGACAAGCAGATGAGGGAGGTGTGCAAAGCAAGAGAGAACAGCAAGGTCAAAGGCCTGAAGGGGAGGTTTCCAAGAGGAGGCTGGAGCCAGCTTGGGACAGGCCTTCTAGAGCTGGCAGAAGTGTTTGAACTTTGTTCTGCTCGGCTTGGCTCTTAAGCAGGGTGGAGTCCGGAGCAGGTCTGGGTCTTTGGAACAGGCCAAGGCTCAGGTCCCACAGAGCAGCCAGAAGATAGCGCAGGGCTTCCCATGACTCACTGTGTGCCTACAGAGAGCCAGCAAGGCCTGGGCCAAAAAATGCCTTGGTTATGAGGTTGACCAGTCCCTTCTCTGGGCTGTGTGCGAGGGACATGGGCGTGCAGGGAGGCCAGAAGAGGGAGTGGATTTGGGAAGGGCCATGGTGACAGGAAGGGTGTTTCCATCATCCACCTGCCAAAAGCAATCTGTGACTCAATGGATGGCATGTCAGAGTACCCAGACGACTAGAGCCCCGAGTTATCCTGGCTCTTATCTACTTCTGTAATTCCATGCTGCTTGAGAGGCAGGACGGCAGCCAAGGGGTGAGGTCCGTGGTGCCTGTTCTCAAATATAAATACTGTCTACACCAGCCATAAGCCTATTGGCAGGGGAGCGCCTCTGTGGGAGGCAGATACCATGAGGAGGTTGATAAAGAGCAGAAAAAGCATCTCTCTCTTTTTCTTTTAAGGTTCGCAATTCTCGTACTCCATTAGAGTGACCTCACTTGTGTAAGAATTGAGTGTTTTCTGTCCCGATATTATCAAGGCAACTTCTGTTTAGAGAGCACCCACTTGGCGCTGCTTGCTGGGTTAGACTCGTTTCCTTGTTATCTGATTGATTCTCCCGCACAGCCTCGTAGGGTGACCATTTCCCCTATTGGACAAGTGGAGAAGTAAGGCTGAGAGAGTCCAGGTGCATTGATCATCACAGAAAGTCTAAGAAGTAAGGGGGCGTTTCAAAAAAATTCCTGGAAATATGGGCTTAAGAGGGATAAACTCGTTTTGATGTGAAAACACGTTGAAACCCATGCATAGGGTTTTCACACTCTGTGCATTTCCGCGAACTTTTTGAAGACCCCTCACATCCTCTCTATTGCTTGTGATCGGAGCCCTATATGCTTTTCTTTGTTAATGACCAGAATGCTGACAGCAGCCACGCTAGATGAAAAAGCCCTTCCCCCCTCCCACGCTACAAAGTACTTCTCCCCAGCACAATCATTCTGAGAGCCATGTTTAGCTGCAAGGTCTTTGAAAAAACCAGCCACCATGGGAATTGCGTTAGTGAAAGACTGGGGCTGCGATGGCGTTCAACAATGCCTGGTATTCTGTTTGCTTCCACTGATACTTAACAGGCCAGCGGTTAGAAGATGGAAAATAATTATTCAGTCTAGCTGGGAGATTGGGTGATAAAAGGAAACTTTGGGCTGCTGATTAAATTGTTTATTTAAGCACAAGCTCAGATATGTCTTCAGCATAAGGCGCTGTAGGAAAGAGATAGGGATCTGTCCTCGGTGGAGAGACATAGCAGGGGCAGCCGAAATCCCCACCTCTGCTCATTACCACAGCGACTCCTCCGCAGCGCGCTGCGTCTTTGTCCCTGTGTGGCTTTGCATTTTGAAGGCTTTGTGAGGCTGGGATTGGGAAGAAAGGCAAAACAGCAGAGCTTTTTGTCCAAGCTCTGTGTTTCGCAGGACAGGAAGCGGAGGTCAGAAAGATGTTGTGACAGGCCTGGAGAGGGCAGAGAAGGTTCTGGAATCTGATTCCCTTGGCTTCTGGTGCTGTGTGTTCTCTACGTGGTCTCATGCTCATCCAAGGGTTCACCCCCAACCAAGAGCTGTCTTTTTTTTTTTTTTTTTTTTTTTTTACTGCTCCTGGCTCTTTTCTGCAATCTATCCTGTGCCTGTTTTGGCAAATAAAGTTTTATTGGAACATAGTCACCTTCATCCATTTATGTGTTGACTGGCGCTGCTTCCACACCATAATGGCAGAGTTGAAGAGCTGCAACAAAGACTGTACAACCGACACAGCCTAATATATTTGATATCTAGCCCTACCAGGAAAAAAATTTAAAAAAAGCTTGCTAGCTCCTGCCCTAGACAAAGATATTACAGACTTAATTCTAATTCAGGTCACTCCCGTTCCCAGGAGGTCCAAATGGAACTTTGGTGCCAGCAGAGTGGTGGCAACTATGACTCATGTTGACACGGAACCACTAGGAACACGAGAACTTGGCAAGAATACTGATTCAATAACTACATTAGCACTGAGTTTCGAAACGTGAATTTCTGATCTTTTGAAGATTAAAGAACCTTGAATTCAGTTCATCTCTCACTGCCCCACTCTAAGCTCCACAGCCCAGGCCCTCACAGCCATGCCAGCCCCTCCAGCTGCCCTGTCTCTGCACCCTGGGGACTCCTGACTAGGGTCTGAACGACCTTACTCCAGGTGGGACACCCTCTTGCCCCAGTCATACATCTATATCTCAGGGGGAGAGTCCAGAGGGTGGGATCCCAGGACTGCATGCTCATTCAGGGTTGCATCACTTCCGTCCCCCAGTGAATGGAAATCCTTTCTTTCAAGAAGTACCCTGAATGAAGGCATTCCCTCTGACGGTTTCCTTTCTTTGCGTTTCGCACATACTGACACGGGATCCTGTAACCGGACTTGGAGTGTGTTGCTGTTCTCTTATGCTTCTGGGGTTTCAGAGGAGATGTGCAAGTGCCGCCTCTCTTCCACCACCAGAAAACCGAGGCCCACGATCAGGCTCTGTCTCACAGCCACATTCTTTTCTTCTTCTTTTTTTTAAATCTTTTTTTTAACTTTTATTTAATAAATATAAATTTATATTCTTTTCACTTTCCATGTCTTCTTTGTCATAAATGAGAGTCTTTCTCTTACTTGCTATACATTTTCATTTTCTCCCATTTGCTTTTCTGCTTTTACATCTCATTGTCTTCCTTGTGTAGGCTCGGGCTTTTCCTCTTTTCTCTCTCTAGGGTACCAAAGAGCAGAATCTGCAAAGGGTGTGTGTTCTGCAGAACATTCTCCACATCATTTGCTCAGAAATATTGTCATTAGGCTGTGCTTCCGTTTCTGTAATCATCTGGCAGGTGAACAGCTTGAGACAATGTTTGGGCCCAGATGCTTTATTGAACTGGGGGCAGCCTAAAACTCTTCTGGCAACCTCATTTCTACTTTTCAGTAGAAATGGGGCCTTTGCCACCCGCTACCACCACCTCACTAGCTGACGGAGGTCAGGCCAGCAGCATGCTAGCTGTAAGGTTTCCCTCCTAGGAGGACAGCTGATAACGTCTATCTCCTACTGACCTAGTTCAGGCATGGTGCTTCTCAGAGGATTAAGGCTATGACGCTGGAGTGATTCCAGATGTGGAGACTCCCAGTGTTGCAACAGCATCTGGGCTGTCTTGGCACCTCAGTACGCAAGACAGGTTGACCTGGCACAAGGTGCTGTCCTCCTCGCTGGCTTGCCAAGGAGACAGGAAAAAAAAAAAAAACCTGCCCCTGTAAGGGGGACACGCGCAACAGGTTCCTTCAGGCCAACTCCAGGTGTTGCAAGTGAGGAAATAGATCCGAGGGCGGAGTCGCTGCGGCGGTTCACGACAGTAACCGAGCTGAAAACCACATTCTGCACTGTTCTCTTCCTTTCCCCCTTTCTGATTGGGTCAGAAATCTGAGTGTGATTTGCAAATGGAAGGGGATGAATAGCTATTCCTAAGCTCTGACAGTCAAGAGGAGCTCTAGTGGGTGCTGTGGTGACCAGTCTGTGAGCTTGCTTTGTGTTTTGTTGGTGTGTGTGTAGTTTCACGGTGGTGGAGGGGGGTGGGGAGGAACAGCCTAGCCTGCAGGTTGCCTGCATCTGTGAAGTTGAAGATGGTTAGAAACACGTATTTCCTGCCTGTCCAGGTGGGCTCTAGTTTGTGCTGCTTCTCCTGCATTTCATGTCCAGCTCTTCTTCCCAGTCTTCTTCTGTCTTAAGTCTCAAGACTTTGGACCAAGAGATGGGCACAGACTGCATACACAGCTCCCACAACTGTGGTGGTGGTCGTAGGGTGGGGGTGGGGTGGGTCATAAAGCGCTCGTTCTGCAGCCTTGTAGTGCTTTCTGCTTCTCTGAGCAAACCCCAGCCGAACTGGTCACACAGCCTTGCCGCAGAGCCCAGGTCCCTCCGCGACCACAGGCTTCCTACCTCTGGTGTCACCTTTCCTTAGAGGCTCTATCTACATGGCTCAATGTTTCAGCGTTGAAAAATGCTGAAAGGCCAATGGGGGAGGTTCTGGCCGAGGAAATCTTCAGGGTACTTAGGCAAGAACTCATCAGCAGAGCGCCCCGCTCAGCCTCCAAGCCCCAGCTCCCATTCTACGGGGTAGATGCAGCTTGCATTGCTCTTTGAGCCAGGGCATTTGAGCACATAGGCACGACAATACGAACAAAAATCAGTCCTCTGAGCTTGTGCAAAAGATTCTGAACAAAATCAGATGTGTCCACAATGTAGTTCATTCTCTCCAGAAGCTTTGGCACTTTCTTGTTTATTTGTTTATTTATTTACTTACTTACTTGAAAGGCAGAGTTACAGAGAGGGAGACGCAGAGTCAGAGAGAGAGAGAGAGAGAGAGAGAGAGAGAGGTTTTCCATCTGCTGGTTCACTCCCCAGATGGCCGCAACAGCTGGAGCTGGGCCGATTTGAAATCAGGAGCCAGGAGCTTCCTCCAGGTCTCCCATGCGGGTGCAGGGGTCCAAGGACTTGGGCCATCCTTCACTGCCTTCCCAGGCCATAGCAGAGAGCTGGGTCGTAAGTGGAGCAGCCGGGACTCGAACCAGTGCCCATATAGGATGCCAGCACTGCAGGCAGCGGCTTTACCCACTACGCCATAGCACCAGCCCCAGTTTCTGCACTTTCTACACGGGAAAAGGTGGCTGGAGAAGAACATGCAAACTTTGAGTGAGTCACTGTGCATGGTGGGGTGGGGGAATAAAGAAGGGAGTCCCCTGTGCTGTGAAGCTAAGATGCCTACAGTCCCCAGGTGCGGCACTGGGAGCGCTGCTAGGATGATGCAGGCAGGAGCCCTCTGGAAGACTCCATGGTCTTAGGTCCCCAGCACTTCCCAGTGAGTGGGGAGAATTCAGCAGCTCCCAGTCTTCTTGTGGCCTTCCACCCCACCGTTGTTACTTGAAGTCTGAAGCTTGACTAGTCCTTAGAACTGCTGGCATTCAAAAGCAGGTCATCCAGGGAGTCATTGGGGTTGGGGGCATTACCCTTAATTGCTTAATAATTAAACGGGTCCATATCAGAGACTAGATGTTAGTTAATGGAAAACCAGGGAGTCCCACATCCTTGGAAGCAGATAATGAGATGCTAGCCCAGCAGAGCAGGTTGATACAACGCTGTGTGGTTCTCTACTGTACTCGGGACCTACATAAACACCCTCTGTCTCTCTGTTGCAGCTCCACTGGCTCGCATGGTGCATTTTGGCTCTGCCACTGTGTCACCTACCTCAGGGCATATGCACTCACTGAGTCCTTTTAGTATCAGAGGGCCCCGTGGTAGGGCTCGGGCTCATGGCTTCATGTCTTTGCTCATGTTTGCAGCAAGGAGGCCTCAAGCAAGTGCCTCTCTCTGCTCACCGGCCTGATCCTTACAGCGGCTTCTAATTCGAAATCTTCTCATATTCGAATTCTTCCCCATGTCAGGGTGGGGAAGCTGGCGCGAAGGGCCAGGCTGATGTTGTTCGTTTGCTGTGCAGTGTTCATTTCAACTTGGACATCTTATTTCTGAGAGATGCGAGAAAGGCGTTGGAGAAGCTGTCCACAGCAGCTTCTCCAAAAACGGCACGGGATTTCAGGGTCTGGTTTCCTTCCCCGGCTTCAGGTAAGCTTGTTTATAAAAAGGAAACATTGGCGCCGCTCAGCAGATTTGAGAGACCTGGTGGGAACTGCTGGTTATTTGTCTTTTGATCACGAAGCCCAGCATTTGGCTCCAAGGCTGAAGGTCTCCAGGCCCCTTTATCTCCTCCCCCAGAGACGATAATCCCTCCTCTGACATTCCTGTGGCCCCTGGGGTGGCTGGGGAGCTGGGGGAGGGGGCTGAGCTGGCAGGTGCACGCCCACTCGGCAGCCTCCTCCTAGTATCTGTCCTTAATGTGACCTCCCACTGGGGACCCCGCTGCCTTGAGAGCTCAGTTCGGGAGCCTAACCTCTCCTTCCCCCTTTGTCCTGCAAACAACCAAGAGGAAGGGAAAACAAAGCCAGCCACCCTCCCCCAAACCCCAGGCAAGGTTTATTTTGAGGAGCGAACCTTTTGTGTTGGAAGCCGCATCTTATCACTTGCCTTTTATGGAATCTGAGAGGCGACAGGAGGTGAAGGGTCGTGGCGTGCAATTCGCTCATTTTGTAGCCGAGGACACGGTGGTCCACAGGGGTTCTGGGGCCTGCCCGAATCACACAGCTTCTCCATAAAGGTTGCTGGGCCAGTCCCCCTAGGTTGTGTGACATCCCCCCCAGGCAGTTTGCAGGGCACCCCACAGCCCCGTGCAATGGGAGCTGCCCGACTGGCCTTAAACCCCAGCGAGCAGAGACAATTTTCTTTGCATCAGCATGCATACCACGCAGCGTTCCCCACAGGGGAACATATTGAGAAAATGAAATTCAAATCACCCCTCCGGTACGCTTCGCGCTCCCTTTCCTGATAACACACAGGGAGAAGTTGATTCTGTAGGTGCACAGGTGGACTGCTGTTTCTAGGGCCAGGCTGTGCGGCTTCCAGGAAGGCCACCCAGGTCTCTCTCCTGTCACCAGGTGCTCTGGACCGGAGCTGCGGAGAACAGCCTGGGGTTCAAGCACCCCAGGACTTGGATCCTGGCCCCAAGGTTTACTTCCCCAAGAAACTCAGCAGCCCTTTAGGGTCTCTGGCTGCGTCCACATCCTACCCCTCCCTTGGCGCAAGACTGAACGGACCCCTGGGTGTTCCGTGACCTCGAGGGATCCTGAACCAATTTTGAACTTGCTTCCTCAAGTCACTCAGCTTCACAGTCCATTACACGAAGTCTCTCTTTTAAAATACAAAGAAAAAGTCCTTCGCTTGGTGAAACCATTTTACTCACGCAGAAAAAAAAAAAAAACGTAAAGGTAAAAGATGAAACTCCAAGAGCAAACCTTTGTGCTCTCTGGGTCTCTTGGAAACAGAGGGCGGGCCGAGCGTGTGAGCAGGAGCAGCGGCTGCTCGTGCAGAGACGGGGAGAGACGGCTCTCCCCTTCCACACGAACTGGCTTCATTATATTTTCAGGCGAGCGAGTCATGGGTTCCTGGTGCGCGGTGCTGTCTTTTTCAATTAATGCTTTTCACAGAAGTTCAGGTTTTAAACATCTCCCCCTCTCTTCCCAGGTCTGTTACATTTCCCAGAATGGTTCCCAGCGCTGGAGATAATTCCTTTTCGGAGAACCTACATTTCTCACCTGCTGATTGCAATTAGCCACTGCCAGCTGGGGCCTGGTGTGCAGCTGAAAAGCTAACAAGAAGTGGAGACCACGCGGAACCCAGACAGGGCACAGGATGTGCATAAATAAAGAATGGTGCCCGCCCGTGTTTATGAGCCGCCCCTGTGAATTCCAGGCTGCCCAGCCCTCCGCACGGCCCTCCCTCTTCTGCCTCTGTGCCGCCTCTGGTTTTGCAGCCTACACTTAACATCACAGTCACGAATTTACCACTAAGTACATTTTGTTAGGCAATAAACAGCCTTGAAAGAAAAATGAAATCAGACGAGGACTTGTGTTGCAAGAATGCTTGTGAGCAGTGGTGGGTTCAGGCAGTCTAGAGCTAAACTTGACCAAGAGAGGGCTGCCTCAGTTTATGGACAAAGACATTGAACCTCAGAAAGGGGTGGGGGGAGCATGGCTTGTTGGCTTATCCAAAGTCTTAGAAGAAGCCCCAGGAGGTCAAGTCCATGTGCACACTGATCCCCAGTTTAGGGCTTAAATCGCTGAAGCGCCTTGCCTTTCAGCATTGAGGCTGGAGAGTTTGGGAGGACAGCACCAAGGAGATTGCGGGAGGTTAGCAGAGGGTCCGTCTCTACCGGGCCCTGTGGGCTCCCCACCTGCCGCAACACTTCCTTCGCATCCCATCGCTCAGCTCTGGCTCCCGCAGCCAGCCTTCCTGCCCTAGGTGTTTTCATCCAGGCTTCCTACTCGTGTCTCCCTGGCCCACAGCTGCTGATGCCCCCCAGAGCGAGTGCGCTCAGCCGTCAGGGTTGTCCTAGGGTTGTTCTGCAGCCAAAGGTAGGGAACGGACGTCTGATAGGGGGAAGGGAGCAGCTGTCTCGGGAGCTTTCCTGCTTCTGCTTGGTGGGATTGAGCAGCACCCTTCCCCGGCTGCCCCACTCCCAGGATCCAGTCCTCTCTGCCTCACTCACCTTTCACCAGGACAGGCCTCACATGACTCCGGGTCAGGAAGTCCCATAGGCTGCCAGACAGCAAGCGCTAATGAAAAGAACCTGGACTTTGGGCTGGGACTCCAGCCGAGCTGTGTCGTAGACGCGCCCCTCAGCCTGCTTCTTCTTGCAGCCCACGGAGACTCAGAATACAACGCTTAGGATTGGGATTTCTGACAGGGCACATGAAAGAGGCTTTGGTAGAATAGGGTCTCTATAAGATTCTTGTTTTTCTTCCTTCCAATACTAACTCTCCATTTTATGGATGAGGAAAACCGAGGCCAAAGCAAGTAAAGTTGCTCTCTCAACGTTCTTTCAGCACCTCCAGTCAATTACTTTATCTTCGCTGAGGCGCTCAGGGAAGAAATCGAGATGAGCTTTGCTACCCATGCTCCAAAGACAAGGACTTCCACATGCTGGTAATATTTGTGAACAAAGGGGCTGGAGGGCAGAAGTGGGGAGAAAGCTCTGGTTTGCAGGCTTTCTGATTTTGATTTTGAGGTAATTTTAATTTCGACTCATACGCAGTTATAGAAGCAATATAGAGATCTCTCTTCACCTGCTTTCTTGCAATGGTACTGTCATGCAAAACTGCAGTACAATATGACAACCAGCATATTGACATGATATAAACCACCGACTTTCATATATTCCCAGTTTTGCTTGTACCCATTTGAGTGTGTGTATGTGTGTATGTCTGTTTATTTCTAGGCAATTTTATCACATCCTTATGTTTCTGTGGCCGCCACTACAGTCGAGATACAGAACTTTCTATCACCACAAAGATCCTCTGTTGTCACTGCCACCTCCCCCTTTTCTACCTTGTCCTGTCTTTAACCTTTTACAACCTCTAATCTGTCCTCCATTTCTCAATTTTGTCATCTCAAAATGTTACATAAATGGACTCTAACAACTTAGAACCTTTTGACCTCGCATTATGTCCCCCAGCATAATTCTCCCAAATTCAATTCAAGTTATTGTGTGTATCGGTACTTCATTCCTTTTTGTTTTTGCACAATATTCCACGCTATGGGTGTATTGCAATTTGTTTAACCCATTCTCCTGTTGAAGAATATCTGGGTTGCTTACAGAATTGGATTATTATGTATAAAGCTTCTACAAAAGTTCATTTACAGGATTTTGTGTGAATGTAAATTCCCGTTTCTTTGGAAACTTTGCGCCCTTCCTAAGCATGCAGTTGCTGAGTTGCACGGCAGCTGCATGTTCACACGGTTGTTCTCCTGATTGGCTGTACCACCCCACAGCCCCATGTGAGTAATCCAGTAATGCCTACTCATCAGCATGTGGTGTTCCTGCTAGTCTTTATTTTAGCCATCCCGATAGGCGCAGAATGGTAGTTCTTGATGGTTTCAGTTTGCATTTCCCTCATGGCTAATGTTGCTGAACATCTTCTCATGTGTTTTTTTTTTTATCATCTTTTTGTGAAATATCTCTTCATGTGTTTCGCTCACTTTCTAATTGGACTATCTGTTTTTATTGTTGAGTTTTGAGAGTTCTCTATGTATTCTAGATACTAGTCCTCTGAGTCAAATATGTGGTTTGCAAACATTTCGTTCCAGTCTGTAGCTTGTCTTTTCCGCTTCCTAACAGGGTGTTACACAGAGCAAAATCTGGTCATTTGGATGAGGTTCAATTTACCAGTTTTTTTTTTTTTTTCATTTTATTGGTTGTATTTTTGTGGGAAGTCTAAGAAGTCTTTGTCTATATCACAAAGACTTTTTCACCCGTTTTCATTATAAATGCTTATGCTACAGTTTTATATTTCATATTTAACTCCACGATTCATTTTGAGTTATTTTTTTCTATTAGGTATGAGATTTAACAAAAGGTTCTTTTTTAAATTTTTGCCTATGGATGTCTAATTGTTAAAGCATTGTTTGCTGAGAAAGCTATTCTTTTCCCCTTGAATCACTTCTATATCTTAGTCAAAACTGAATGGGGTGTATTTCTGCGGGTCTATTTCTGGGTTTTCTATTCTGTTCAATTGATCTACACATCTATTTCTCTACCAATAACACACTCTTGATTACTGTGGCTAAATAATAAGCTCTAATACAATTGCCTTTCATTTCTTACCATAGAAAATATAACAAAACAATCCTCATAAGGAAAGCAATTAAAGAGGAAGCAATTAAAAACTGTAGGGAAAACATATTATAGAAGTATGCCAGGAAGTTAATTAATAGAAATACTGTTTTTAAAACATTTTTGTGATGTTTTATGGTGTTTTCGACCTTTCAAATTTGTAACTCATTGTGATTTATTTCTCATGCTAAGTAAATGTTCATTTACATACTTTAAAAAAATAATAAGCCTTACTATTGGGTGGAGTGATTTTTTTTTCTGCTTTTACAATTCTTTTTCAAGATTGTCTTGGCTTGGTCAGCATTGTGCCATAGTGGGTTGAGCTGCCACCTGTGACACTGGCATCTCTTGGGCACCAGTTCTAGTTTCAGCCGGTCCACTTCCAATTGAGCTCCCTGTTAATACTCCTGGGAAAGCAGCAGAAGTACTTGAGCCCCTGCCACCCACGTGGGAGACCTGGATGGAGTTTTAGCTCCTGGCCTTGGCCTGACCCAGCCCTGGCCATTGCAGCCATTTGGGGGAGTGAACCAGCAAAATAAATAAATCATTAAAAAAAAAAAAATTGTCTTGGCCATTCTAGGGCATATGATTTTCCAGATAAATTTTAGAGGAAGTTTATTTGTGTCTACAAAGAATCTTGCTGGAATTTTGATTGGAATTGCATTAAACCTATATAGCAATTTGGGAAGAACTGACATCTTCGCTAAGTCTTCTAAACCACATATTGAAATATCCATTTATTAGGTTTCTTGATATCTTTTTTCAGCATTTTGTAATTTTTGGCACACAGATCCTGTAAATGTGTTAAGTATATACTTGAGTATTTCTTTTACTATATAGATCTCACAAATATTTTGTTAAGTGCAAACCTGGAATAGTATTTGCAGTCACCTTGAAGTTACTGAAAATTGTATTCTGCTTTTAATTCAGGTTTCCACATATCCACTGTTAACAAATAAAATGTGCTGCTTTTATATCCAGCAACTTTACTGAACTCCCTTCTCAGTTCTAGAAATTTTGTGTATGTGTACACTCAGTGGAATTTTCTGCACAGACAAAATGTCATTTGCAAGCAGAGATGAAATTTTATTTTTCCTTTTCTGATCATTATCCTTTTTAGTGTTTTTTTCTTGCCCATTGCACTAAAACTTCCTATACTCTGGCAAATACAAGTAGTCAGAATGAACAGCCTTACTTTGTGCCTGATCTTAGGGTGAGAGAAAGAAGTCATTTACCAGTAAATATGATACTAGCTGTAAGTGCCTTACAAATGCTCTTTGTCATTGTCATTCCTGTTTGCAACTTATTGAGTTTTTTCATGAAAGGTGGTGGATTTTCAATTTTTTATTTCTATTGATATAATCAGATGACATCTTTGTTGACTGATGACTGATTTTGAGTGTGGAACAAGTTTTGTATATGTAGAATGAGTATGGCATATAATTATTTGTACACATTACTTGATGAGATTTGGTAATATTTTGTTGAGGATTTTTGTTTCTATGTTCATGAGTTATGTAGACCTGTAGTTTTGTGGCTTTCTACTGTCATTTTATACTTCTGGCGTCACTAAAACGCGGGCCTCATGGAATGAGTTGGGAATTATTGTTTCCTCATCTATTTTCTGGAAGAGATTGAATAAAATTGCTGTTAATTTAAATGTTTTGCAAAATTCTCCAGTAAATTCATCTGGGCCGGTGGGTTTTTTTGGGGGAGCTTTAAATTACAAATTTAGCTTCTTTAAGGGTTATAGCAGTATTTATGTTAACTGTTTTTTCTTGATTGCTATTTGCCAATTTGTGGGTTTTGAGAAACTACTCCATTTCCCCTAACTTGTCAAGTGTAGGAGCATGATGTTGTTATCTTTCCAATGACTTCAGGCTCTGTGGTGATATCTTTTCTTTCATTCCTGATATTGACAATTTGTGTCTCTTCTGTTTTTGTACGTGTCAGTTTTGTTAGATGTTTATCAATTGTATTGATTTTTTTCCCAAGAACCAGCTTTTTGTTTCATTGATTTTTTTTTCTGTTTTCAATTTCATTTCTTTCTGCTCCTTAGAGAGGGAGGGGGGAGGGGAAATGCTCCCATCCACTGGTTCATTCCCCTAGACATCACAATGGCCAGGGCTAGGCTGGGGTTAAAATCAGGAGCCAGGAACTCAATCCAGGATTCCCACTTGGGTGGCAGGAACCCAGTCACTTGAGCCATCACAGCTGCTTTCCTAGGTCTGCATTAGCAGGAAGCCCGGTACCAAACAGGCACTCCAACACGGAATATGAGCATCCCAGCTAGTATCTACACTATTGGACAAAGGCTAGCCATGGTTTCTGCCAATATTTTATTATTTCCATCTATCTGCGTGTTTGGCTTTATTTTGATCTTCTTTTTCTTACTAGTTGAGGTAGAAACTTAAATTATTAATCTGAGATCTTTCCTGTTTTCTAATATAAGCAGTTAGTGCTGTAAATTTTCCCTTTCAGCAATGGTTTAGTTGCATCCCACAAATCTTTATATGTTGTATTTTAAATTTAATTTAGTTCTATGTATTTTAAATTTATTCTTTGAGACTTTCTCTTGGGCTCATGGATTACTTAGAAGTACATTATTTCATCTTCAATTATTTGAAGATTTTCTTGTCTTTTCAAAATTGATTTCTATTTTGGTTCCATTATAGTGGAAGAACATACCCTGTATGTTTTCAATGCTTTGAAATATGTTGAAGTTTGTTTTATGGCTTAGGATATGATCTTTGTAAATGTTTATTTTTTAATCTACTTTAAATGCAGAGCAACAGAGAAAGAGAGTGGAGCATGACAGAGGAAGAGAGAGGAAGGAGAGAGAGAGAGAGAGAGAGAGAGAGAGAGAGAGAGATCTTCCATCTGCTGGTTCTCTCCCCAAATACCCATAACAACAAGTGTAGGGCCAGGCTGAAGCCAGAATCCTGGAACTTCATCCAAGTCTCCCACGTTGGTAGAAGAGATCCAAGCACTTGAGCCATCCTCCACTGTCTCCCAGGATACATTAGCAGGAAGCTGGATCAGAAGCAGAGAAGCTGGGACTTGAACCATCACTCCAATATGGAATTGAGTGTCCCAAACAGTGGTTTAATATACTGGACCACAACACCCACCCCAAGATACGGACTAGCTGGACGAATGTTATCTTTTTACTTATTTTTTAAAGATTTATTTATTTGGAAGGCAGAGTTTACACGCAGAGAAAGGGAGAGACAGAGAGAGACAGATCTTCCATCTGCTGACTCACCCCCGCCCCCAAATGGCTGCAGCAGCTGGAGTTGAGCTGGTCCAAAGCCAGGAGCTTCTTCTGGGTCTCCCATGTGGGTGACAGGGACCCATGTACTTGGACCATGTTCTGTTGCTTTCCCAGGCATGTCAACAGGGAGCTGTATCAGAAGTGGAGCATCAGGAACTCAAATTGGCACCCACATGGGGTGCTGGCATCTCAGGTGGCAGCTTAACTCATTATGCCACAACACTGACCCTTGGACAAATGTTCTATAGGTGCTTGAAAACAAGTTGCATTTTGCTGTTGTTAGGTGGAGTGTTCTATAAATGCCAGATCTATTGGTTGATGGTGTTGTTCATTTCTTGTATGTCTTTGCTAATTTTTTGCCTGGTACTGCTTTCAATTGCTGAGAGAAATGTATTAAAGTTCCAACTACTCATTTAATTGTGGCTGTGCCTATTTCCGATTTTCCATTTATGTTTGGTGCATTTTGCAGCCTTATTTGGTGCAAACACATTTAGGATCTATATGTCTTCTAGAGGGTTGATACTCTCGCAATTATGTAATGCCCCCTTTGTCCCTGGTAACATATTTGACTCTAAAATCTAATTTATCTGACATTAATATAACTAGTCCTATTTTTAAAACATTAATGTGAACTTAATGTATCCTTTTTTTATTCTTTGACTTTCAACAAATCTATGCCATTGTGTTCAAAGTAAGTTTATTCTAGAAAACAGATATTTAACTCATGACATTTTACCACTTTGCCAATCTGTCTTTTCATTGGTTTACTTAGACCATTTGCATTTAAAGTAACTATTAATGTATTAACTAAGTCTGCTTCTCAATTATTTGTGGGTAACTACTTGTGGGTTACTTAATATTTTTTGCAATTCCATCTTATTTTATTCATGCTGCTATTTAGTACATTTCTTGTATAATATTCTAAATGGCTACTCTTGGTGTTACAATATACACGCGTAATTTATTATAACTGACTGCTATCAATGTTCTGTTTCAAGTGAGGAATTGATACATTACTCCCATTTATGTCCCTTTATCTTCTTCACTTTTAAAATATGGTTTTCCCCGGCCGGCGCCGCAGCTCACTAGGCTAATCCTCCGCCTGCGGTGCCGGCACACCGGGTTCTAGTCCCGGTCGGGGCGCTGGATTCTGTCCCGGTTGCCCCTCTTCCAGGCCAGCTCTCTGCTGTGGCCAGGGAGTGCAGTGGAGGATGGCCCAAGTACTTGGGCCCTGCACCCCATGGGAGACCAGGATAAGTACCTGGCTCCTGCCATCGGATCAGCGCGGTGCGCTGGCCGCAGCAGCCATTGGAGGGTGAACCAACGGCAAAGGAAGACCTTTCTCTCTGTCTCTTTCTCTCACTGTCCACTCTGCCTGTCAAAAAAAATATGGTTTTCCCAAGTGTTTTGTCTCCCTACTTTAATTAAGCATTGAAACAGATGTTGTTGGGGCCGGTGCTGTGGCGTAGAGGGTAAAGCCTCCACTTGCAGTGCAGGCATCCCATATGGGCGCCAGTTCGAGTCCCGGCTGCTCCACTTCCGATCCAACTCTCTGCTATGGCCTGGGAAAGCAGTGGAAGATGGCCCAAGGCCTTGGGCCCCTGCACCCACGTGGGAGACCCGGAAGAAGCTCCTGGCTCCTGGCTTCGGATTGGCGCAGCTCTGGCTGTCGTGGCCATCTGAGGAGTGAACCAGCGGAAGGAAGACCTCTTGCTCACACTCTCTCTGTCTCTCCCCTCTCTGTGTAACTCTGACTTTCAAATGAATAGATAAATCTTAAAAAAAAAAAAAACAGATGTTGCTATAGTTTTTGGTTCAGCCATCAAAAATGATTAAAGAAACTCATGAGGACAGGAATACTCTAATATATTTGCCCTTATTTTCATCCATTGTGTTATTATTTTTTTCGTTCCAAAGATCCAATCATTTTATAATTTCTTTTCTAAACAGAGAGCTTCCTTTAGCCACTTTTTTTAAGGGTAAAGTTTGGTACCAATATGTCCTCTTTGTTTTCCTTGCTCTGAAATGTCTTTATTTTCTCTCCATTCCTAAAGGATGATTTGAACAAATCTAGAATTCATGATTGAGAGTTCTTTTCTTCCAGCACTTAAAAACTGTGCCACTTCCTTCTGGCCTTCTTGATTTTTGGTTACAAACTCACTGTCATTTGAAAGTTTACTCCTTCTTAGGCAATGCATTCTTTCTGTGTGGTTGGCATGTGTGTATGGGCGTCATTGTGGCATAGCTGCTAAAACCACCATTGGATATTGAGGTATCCCATATGGGTGCTGGTTTGTGGCTGGCAGCTCCACTTCCCATCCCACTCCCTGTTAATAGCTTGGGAAAAGCAGCAAAAGATGGCCCAAAACCTTGGTCACCTGCACTCACTTGGGAGACTCCAAGGAGGCTCCCCTGGCTCCTGGCTTCGGCTTGGCCCAGTGTTGGCCATTGTGGCTATTTGAGGAGTGAACCAGCTGATGGAAGTAATCTTTTTCTGTCTCTCCCTCTATGTAGCTCTGACTTTCAAAACAAACAAATGAATAATCCTTTTAAAAAAGGATATTTTCCCTTTGTCTTTAGTCTCCAGATACTTAATGATTTTCTTGGTATGGATTTCTTTGAGCTTCCCTACTTGGAAATGACTTTGCTTCTTGAATCTGAATGTCTAATTAGGTGTTCTGCCAAATTTGAGATTTCTTCAGCTGTCATTTCTTCAAATACCTTTTCAGTCCCACTTTCTGTCTTTTTTCCTTCTGGGACTCTGATGACATGAATTTATATCTTTTTATTGTACCAAAGTTCCCTGAAGCTCTGGTTTTTTTTTTTTCATCAACTTTTTCCACTGCTCTTTAGTTTGAATGAACTTTAGTGCTGATTTTTCTGTCATTTCCACTAGTATGAGCTCATCTGGTGATTTTTTTCCATTTCAGTTACTGTATTTTTCAGTTCTATAATTTCCACTTGGTATTTTAGAAAACTTTCTTTGCTGTGCTTTTCTATTTTTATTTATTTACAAGAAGTTAATAATTATTTATTAAAGTGATTTTATAGTGGATCTTCAAAGATTTTTTCAGATATTTATTGTTGGTGTTGATTGATTATCTTTCTGGTGTGAGCTGTGATTTTCCTTAGTACATTCTTAGTACGAAGAGAAAATTTTTATTGTACATTTTAGCAGGCAGTTGTCTATTTAGATTTAGCTTATAGGTCCTATCCTACTTTCTGAGATATGTATTGCATTTTAAGCTTATTTTACTGATCATCCTTACATTTTTAACATGTGTATTTAATTACAAATTATTTTTCAAAATCTCAAGTTATTTAATATCTCTATTCTTCTCCCCCAAACTTATAACTATCTGCATTTTACTTACTATTTTGTCTAGATTTTTAGTACCATTCTTTTGTAAACAGTTTGTAGTTTTTAGCTTTTTAATGTCCAATAGTTAATTAAATTTAACTTTCTCTATTATTACTGTGTGTTTATTTGCTCAGCATTATTTCTGGTAGACTACTTTTCTCTGGGTTCACTTTTCTGCTTATTGAACTGTATTCCTTAATTGTACATGCAATGAGTACTGGCCTTTTATATTTGAAAGTGTCTTTCTTTGTCCTTACTTTTTAGTGATTGTTTAATGAAAATGATGATCTAAGCTGACAATTCTTTTTCGTTATCAGACTGAAAATTTCACTGCATCTAGAATCTATCATAGGTGGAAAATCTGCTGGAAATCTACTACTTTTTGTTTTGAAGATAATTTGTCATTTTATTCTAGTAGTTTTTAAAATTTTCTCTTTGTCTTTGGTGGTCTAAGGTTTAAATACTATCTATCAAAGTTTGTACATATTTATATTCATTCTGCTTGGAATTGGTGTGACTTTTCATCTGAGTAGTTTCTGTTTTTCTCAAACTATCATAACTCTGGAAACTTCTGTTCCTTTGTTTTGAAATTCAATTAGGTGTGTGCTAGTTTCTCCTTTCAGTCTCACACCTGTTGTTTCATTCATATTTTTAATCTCTTGGTACAATCTTTTATAAATTCCACTATCTTCCAATTCATTAATTTTCTCTTTAACTCCAATATAGAACTGATATCATTTATTGATTTGTTTATTGCTTTGTTTCACAATTATATTTTCTATTTCCAAGATGGCTAAGTGGTCCTTTCACATTTTCACTTGTTTTTGTTTCATTGAGTCACTTTGCCCACTTCCATGTTATAATTCTCTGCTCTCTCTGTGTGGTATTATTCTTTCCTGATTTCTTTAAATATTCTATAAATACTAATACAACAATATTAAAGTTGTATTCATATCATTGTCAGTTTCATTGTATCCAAAGTATATTTATTTCCTAACTATAAATTTTGTCAGCTGTATTTCTTAATATTTGTTCTTTATGTGTTTGAAAATTGGGGTTTCAGGCTTGTCTTGAGTGAGAATTTGGCACCAGCAGTTTTCTTACTCTCTCCATGTGATCACTTCCATCTGGGCCTCTGGGATCTTGGATCTTAAATTGCATTGCTTCAAAATTCCCATCTCAAGATGACATTTGGGTATCAATAATTCTGTAACAGAGCCATACGTAGCTTCAGTCAAGTCCTTGTTACAGGGCATGCTTACCCCTAGTTTAACCTAGAGTTGCTCAACTCTGTTCCTTTCTCCCAGCTTAAACCTGAATCCTGTTTCTGAGCAACTGCTAAGGAAGCCATAACTTTTGTCCTATTACTTTTTTGATTTTCTGCTTTATGTCTGTTCCTCAGAGAAAATTTTATTATTTTTTTTACCTTGGCTGAGTTTCTTTAATTTTATTTTAAAATACTTAACCTGTCATTCTTGTTGATCTATTGGAAAAGAGGTATCATCCTGAATTATTTTATTTCCTTGTCATTAGTTTCTCTTGACATGATTTCAACATCTATTGAAGATTAATTTATTGTGTGAAATGTATTAATTTATTGTATGAAATGCAAACTACTACCAATCTTTTCTGGCTTGATGAAGAGCATAAATAAGTAAATACAGAGAGGTGGAAAAAACCCAATAGACTTATATTCTACCTACAGAATGCTGCAGGTGGTAAGGCATCAAATCTCCCTCACCTAGGAGCTGTGTGTTTGCTTGCCAGAACCAGAGCTTCAAATTGTCATCCAGAGGTGGCTCTGCTTGCCTTGCATGCTAGATCTAGTCCTGCAGCTTGCTGTTTGCTTTGGAGCCCCTAGCTATCTTTTCATCCCCAAGATAAAAATGCAACTCTTAGAGCTTTTGATCTTATCATTTTGGCTGTGTGGAAGGAAAAATGTAATTATTTTTTTCAACAAACATTTGCTGAGTGGTTTATTATATGTCAGATACCATAGGACTATGGTAGACACTAGTCTCATATAAAGTAATGAAATAGATCCTTGCCTTTAATGAACCTGGCACCAGGATAAAATACAAAATCTCAACAGGGCTTAAGCAGCCCATCATCATTTCTTCCTTGTATAGTGCTCACGCCTTACTTCCCTCCATCTCCAAACCTATTGCATTTGCACTCTCTGTGAAGTTTCATGCTCTCCTTCCTTGGGCCTTCTCTCTATTTGGAATCCTTTTCCTCCTGAATCCAACCTTTCTTGCTTCTGCTGCATTCTTCAAGTTTAATCTTAAATGCTATATCCTTCCGGAAATTTTTCCTGATTTTCTAAATCATAACTGTCCCTCCTATGTGCTGGCGTGTATTGAGAAAGTCACTTGGTGAGTATCTGTAAGGGTCTACTATGTATCAGGCATGTATGAAATTCTGCAGAAGTAACTCTGCCCCCACTAGAGTCTAGTGGGGAAGAGGCACCATAAAAAGTCAACCAATGGTCTCAATTGGTGCAGAAGATGAATTCACTGTATTAAAAATTGGGGTGAAAATAAAATGGCTTATTTCTATTTAACAAAAACCATTAGAGGTGAATGTTCCAGGTCAGTAGGCACCTCAGCTTCAAGCAGTTGTGTAAGAAGCCAGAGCAACAGTGGCTCTGCCATGTTCAACGCATGGCTTCCAAAGTCACTCCAGTCTAAGACGTTGCCATCCAATTGCCAAGTTTAGATATTAGTGTTTTACAATTTTATCAAATTAGTAGTATTATTTTCCCCTCAGATGAAGCAAATATTGCTAGAAGTTGGGCAGTTGATGACAAACAATGGTCCTTTTTGACACATGAATAGGTCGCATCAGCTCTGATGGCCTTAAAATTTCCTTTGTTCTGAAGAATTTGCCCATTTCCTTGCTTTAAATTGCATTGTTCGACATGATGATAAGGTGACCCTTTTGCTTGTATGTCAGAAGCAAAATGTAACACAGTTTCATCTATTTGTAGGTGTCTTCCTTTCTTTGATTTTATAAAGTGCTTGGTTGTTGCTTTGAAAAAAATGAAATTGCTACTACTCCTTCGATGATGAATATTTGCTTTGCTAATATCAAATGTATGTCTCATGGCTCTGTTTACATGCCTTTTTGTGTACATGGTACCTTTTCATTTCAATGCTAAATCATAGCATGATCTTTGGGAAGACATTTTGGACGACAATTCAATTTAGCATGTATAGCCCCAGCAATGCACAGATCTCACTTGAAGTGATGACAATGAATAGCTGTGACTACCTTTGCATATATAAGGGCAATGGCAACCAGTGCATGACTGCCATCCAGCCCTGAAGCAATGACACTATGTTGATTGGGGGCAGGTCTTAGTGCCAGGGACAAACCAAACCAAAGCCAAGCCAGTTCTAAGTGAGTTGAGAAGATTCTAGACTTTGGAAAAAAAGGAGAAAGACCCCTATATGGGCAGAGAGAAGCAAAAACGAGAGCCCAGGATAGCCTTGAGAGGGAGGAAGGAACACTGAGTTGTTTTGAAGACTTCTCAGCTTGGCTGGTGAAATGCATGTGTGCACGCACTTGTGCGCATGGGTACGTTATATACATATACGTATGCACATACATATTATTCGTGTGTTTTGATCAATCAGTTCTTACCTGAACTCGTTCAACTGGGTGTTTGTGCTTGCAGACACACAAAGGCTTGAATAGCAGTCTTTTCAGGTCTGTTTTAGTTCAAACACTGACCTTCAGAAAAAGTCCAAAGAAGCTCATCTGAACCACAAAGGCAACTGCATCGCTTGGGTCAGTCTGAGGGATTCCGACTAAAGAAGAAACATGAATTTCATGCTGCTTAATAGGAACTGACACTCAAGCACATACCCTCTATAGGATTTCACCCATGACTAACAAGCCTTTTAATCATGGCAAGAAGACACGGAGATTTTGCAAACATGCTTTTGCAGTACCCACATTTGGTGTTCCTGACCCTGTTTTCTTGCCAGATTGGGAGAAGCACCTGCTCCTTTTCAAGCAGTTGTCAGATCAATATTTAATCAATTGCCTTTTGATATTTGGTAGCGCTGAATAAATGGGATGCCAATATTTCTGCTCAGAGCCGCTCCTCTGGTGTACCTCACTCCATTTCTGTGAAAGCCTTCAGGAACCTCTGAACACTAAGTGGCCTGTCCTCCGAGTTCTGTGGCATCCTCCGCACCCCCTCTGCTGCAGCGGGGCTCTGCGGCTCGAGGAGATGCGGGATGCTGGTGCCTGTGCCCCTCTTATTAAAGGGACGTCCAAACCGAGTCGTGAAGGCGGGAGAGCAAAGCTGCGTTCGGGCCACTGGGGGACTTTGCCAGGTGAGGGCTATTTAATAGACCAGCCACATTAAAGAAAGGCAATGATGTAGTGAAAGGAGCCTAATGAGCAGAAGTGAGGCTACCGTATCTAAAGAGAAAAAATAATGAGCTGCGAAATATCCCCCAAGGCGAGATTGCCAGCCTTCTGCAAGGAGGTCTCAGCCTATAGGTAAAAAAGGCTCATGTGGTCCTGTATCCTTGCATGGTAAACAGAAGTTGTGTGGGCAATTAGGGGCTGAGCTGAATGTGAGATTCGAAAACCAGGAAAGATTTGCCAATTCTTTGGCGATTTCCACACCCAAGACCCCAGCTTTAATTCCCAAAGGAAACAAGAAAACATACTCAACCTGTGAATAGAAATTAAGAACACCACATCATCAAAACAACCATCTCGTTGTCTGTGTAGCAGATGGATACCTGGATGTTAGTTCTAGAAATCTCCAGGACTGGCACAACAGAATCTTTAGAAAGCTATCCTTGGGGGCTATGCCATGGGGCTGCCTTGAGGGCAAAACCACCTTCTAATGAGACCGTCTTGGTCCTTCAGTAATGACCTCTCTTGGAATAGGATGGAAGCTGGGCGTGCCCTACCCAGGACGCTGTATGTTTTACAGTTTGTGTGGGGGTGCCAGCAGATTTCGGTATATCTGGATAGGAAAAAAATATTCAAAACAAAACTTTACTGCATTACTAACGTGAAGGAAGTAAAGGAAATGGAAGATATATTCCACACCCTCCGGAAATGTGCAGACCTATGCCACATAGACAAGAACCAGGTACAGAGAAACCCTGGAAATTCACATAGTGGTGAAGAAGAGGCAGCTGGGTTCCACAGATGAAGAGAGAGACAGGACAATGAAGTACACGTGATGACAAGGCGGGCATTGGGCTGCGGCTTGGGATCGCTTCATTCCCTGTTAGTTGCAGTGCCTGGGTTCAGGCTCTGCGTCTGCACCTGCGCCTGCGCCTGCGTCTGCTCCAGCCTCCTGCTATGCCCACTCTGGAGGGCAGCAGATGATGGCTCAGGGATTTGGATCTCAGCCACCCACATGGGGGACATGGATGGAGTTCCTGGATCCCAGTTGCAGCCTGGCCCAGCCGTAGCTCTTGTGGGCATTTGGGGAGTCAATCAATGAAGGGAAGTTTCTCTCTCTCTCTCTCTCTCTCTCTCTCCCCCTCTCCCTCTGTGTGTGTATGTGTGTTACTTTGTCTTTAAAATGAACATTTAAAAATACATATAATGAAACTACAAAAATAATAATTTTATGATATGCTTCTATCATATCTAAATTAATTTTTGGTTTAAAATGCATTTTATTATTATTTTAAAGCTATATTCTTTATTTGAAAGGCAGAGAGACAATCAGAGAAAGGAGAGACAGAGAATTCTTATATCTGCCACTTCACTCCCCAAATGCCCACAGCAGCCAGGGCTGGTCCAGGCTGAAGCGAGGAGCCTGACTCAATCTGGGTCTCTCACATGGGTGGCAGGGACCCAAGCACTTGAGCCATCATCTGCTGCCTCTCAGACTGTGCATCAGCAGGAAACTGGAATCAGGCATGGGGCTGGACTTGAACCCAGGCACTCTGATATAAGATGCAACCATTCCAAGCAGCAGCTTAACTGCTAAGTCAAATGGCTGCCTCAGCATTTTCTAAATAGATGCTTGCAGTAACCCTAGTAGCCAGGCAAGTTTAATATTAGTCCTCCAGCTCACATGGGGGAAGCTGAAGCTCAGAGGGGTCAAGGTGGGCGTTCCTAATCTTTTGGCCACTGTGGGAGAGGGACACAGGATGAATACAGTTCATATTCATGATACAGTCCCAGATCACATCCAAGTTTAGAAGCAATTCAAGTTTCTAGGATAAAAAAATAGTACTGTGATGTATTTTGGGTGGATGAGGCAGGGATAGGCATTGTATTCATTAAAAACCTACAAATATGTGAATAATGAAATCAATCATTTTAAAATGTCAAAACGTCATTGGGGATGGGTGTTCGGCCTAGTGGTTAAGATGCAGCGTGGGATTCCCACCAGCCATATCCTAGTGCCTGGGGGTGGTTCTCCCCGCTGACTTCCAGTTCCTGCCAAAGCAGCAGGGAGGTGGCAGGTGACAGCTCCAGTGGTTGGGTCCTGTTAACCATGTGGGAGACCTGTACTGAATGCCAGCTCCCAGCCTCTGCCCAGCCCAGCCCTGGCTGTTGCAGGCATTTGGGCAGTGAACAGGAAGGTGGAAACTCTTGCTCTCTGTCTGCTTCTAAAGAATATTATTAGGAAAACTGTCCCCAAAGGTGGCCAATTAGGGCTCATAAGATCACCATATTATTTTGAATCATTAAACAATCCATACAGCCATTCATGGCCCAATGATGATAGTGTGTGTTACATTAAAATTGTTATGCAGCGAATCATATCAAGACGTAGTAGCTTGATACAGGGGCAATTTAGTATCTTTCACTGTGCCAAGGGGTGACTGTGGCTTAGGATCTGTCATGAAGTTGCATTCAGATAGTGGTTGGGGCCGAAACAGCAGGGATGTCTCTCATCATGTAATTTCTAAACATCCTGAGGATGTCTGGCCAGGGTGCTAGCTTGGGCTTCCTCACAGCGTGGCTGCTCAGGGCTTCAGCCTGAGTGTTCCTGTGAGTAAGGCAGCCATCGGATCACCTTTACTGAGCTAGTCACATCCTGCTGGTTACAAACAGTCACAGCCTTCCCTGGTGGCAAGAGACGGCCAGGGATCTTTCCTCTGTCTCGGAGGACTATCTGGGTTGCATTGTTGAGGAGCTTGTGGAAAGGAGGTGGTGTTGAAGCCCTCTTCAGGAAATAAAATCTGTCAGGGCATATCTTGAACTAAGGATTATGATGAATCTAGTTGTATGTTCCTGAGGTCCAATACAAGGGGAACAATACAGCCAGTCACATTTTCTGGAATAGAACTTATCTTTGGAAAGAAGAGTCTTGAGTTTTTCTAGACTTCTGTTCCATAGGTAGATTTAATAAGGCAGTAGCATGAAAGTTTAAGGGAAATAGAAGTGGATCTTATTTTATTGCTTAATATCACAACAGATAGAATGTACAGAGTGCCAACATGTTATTACAAACGTGAAGAGCTGGAGCCGGCACTGTGGCATAGCAGGTAAAGCCACCACCTGCAGTGCCGGCATCCCATATGGACACCGGTTCAAGTCCCAGCTGCTCCACTTCCAATCCAGCTCTCTACTATGGCCTGGAAAAGCAGTAGAAAATGGCCCAAGTCCTTGGGCCCCTGCACCCATGTGGGAGACCCGGAAGAAGCTCCTGGCTCCTGGCTTTGGATCGGTGCTGCTCTGGCCTTTGTGGCCATCTGGGGAGTAAATCAGTGGATGGAAGACCTCTCTCTCTGTCTTTACCTCTCCTTCTCTCTGTGTTTCTCTGACTTTCAAATAAATAAATCTTCTTAAAAAAATGACGAGACTTTCACAATTTCATTTGTTTTATCACTTTACCTTTTTTTTTTTTAATTTGGGACTTGTGTTGTATTGTAGAAATGGACCTAAGACCATTTTCACTCATGAACCATACAGAAGCATCACTTTTTTTCCTCTTGTCTTTCTTTTCAGTTTCGTTGTTAAAAATGTGTGATTGTGTGAAATTTAAAGGAAAATGGGAGCAATTGTAGAATCACAACCCACGGGCACTGTAGGAATCTACAATCACTGATGGAGCAGTAGCTGTCTGATTTGGCTGGGCATGCTTTAAGAGTTTCACAAACTTTCCACTCCGGGACCGGAACGAGTCAAGGAGAGAGAATATATAATCCTGAGTCCTCGGAGACATAGCCCCAAGCAGCCCCAAGTCGCTGGGTGTTCTTGACAGTTCACACACATTTCACTCTTTTTCCACAAGGCATCACTTTTATTGTTTCAATATAAAGAAAGACATTTTAGGTACCAATCCTTGACATTGAATGGCTATGTCTATCAGATGGCTCCAAGCTGCTTACACATTCTTTCCTGTAAGTTCACGAGGCAATGGATGGATTCTAGTCTGTCTCCACAATGCTGGCTATAATTTTCCTAACGTGTTACCTCATCCTTGAGAAAATATATTAGAACGCAGGCAAAGAAGAATTCTATAATCATTGGCATTACTTTGAATTCTCTTTCTATATTTTAAATTACGTTGCAGCTTCGAGATTTGGCTATTATTGTTCACTATTTACTTGAAGAATACCTCACAGTGATTATGACACCCTAGACTGTTCTAGGCACCTCTGTTAAGAATTACTGGGATTAGCGACTAACCCAAGGTCATGTGGTTAATTAATGACAGTGCTGGTGTTCAAAGCCCATCTTTGGACTTCTTATCTTTGTTTTCTCTGTTACACTCTAGAGTCATAAAAACCACTAACAGAAATCCACATGCTTAATAAGGCTGGAGACCCAAGGTAGTGGTATAAAGTAACATATTTCCAAAAAAAAAAGTAACTTTAGTAACTTATGCTATGTTATTTATATATTCAATTCCTTATTGAGCTCCAGAAGGCTGAGAGGAGAAACGTAAAGGATTGTTTTCACAGTGTTGTGGCAGTGGCCCTCCATACTGCTTCCTACCCATATGCCCAGGGGCTCTTCAGATACAGGCCATGGTGGAACTCCACTGGCCTTTGATACGATGAGACATAAATGCCACAGCATTGCTCTTGCAAGGTGGGGGCTGTTACAATCAGTTGGGGTGGCGGTGGGGGCCTGCAGCGAGGTTGCTTGAGACACAGTGTCCTAGCCTTGAGAGTGCTAGTTGCTTCAATTCTCCATGCGAGGGGAGCAGTGCGGTAGAGCATGTCGGGACCCTCCCACTGTTTGCCACCAGAAACTGCCATTTACCTGGGAGGCTTAGCTCCTGTTGTTAAATGGGTTCACTTCCTACACTAAGGGGAACTCTCCCCCAGGGGCTCTTTCTCTCCATGAGATCTTCCTTCTAAGAGACCTTCTAGATGAATAGCACAAAGATTTATGTGTCTGAAGCCCAGTATCTTTTATTTGTGTTACTCAGGAAACTTCGGGCTCTTATTAAAATAGCCGATGGTGCAAAATGATTGTATATGGTGGTAGGGAGAGGGACCTTGTGGTGAGAGCTTCCCTCGCCACAGGCTCCCCAGTCCCAGCTTTGGGGTCCTCTGAAACAACTTGTCTCATGGGAAATATCAACCTCTAAGAAGATCCTTAGGGACGGGCCCAAGACAGAGACAGAATAGCTAGGACAGAATTGCTAAGCTAGCTTACTGCACACTCCTGAGGCCACAAAAAAATATTTTAAAAAGAAAGTACAATACTTTGCCACCTGAAGGTTGTTGTAGTCTGCTTTCTTAAAAAAAAAAAATAGCACCATTGTGTGAGTCTTGCGATGTTAGAACATCCTGCAAGCCGCAGGCCTGAGTTTTAAGCGCTTAGTCTCCTTAAGCGACCTGGCCCGTCCTCCCCCCTCTCTGGGCCTTGGTCCTTCTTGTTTCCTGGAGCACTAGACTAGATGCTCTCACAGAGACCTCCCGGCACCTGTGAATTCTGCGAAATGATCAAAGCTGTGAGATTTCAGCACAGCCGACCCCAGGGAAGCCTCCCGTGGATACCAGAGGTGTGCAAAGAGCAAATGGACAAACTGACTCATGTGGAAAATATACTTGACTGCCCATCTTTCCTGGGGGCCCTTGTGGAATCCCGGAATGTGGACCCCCTGGCCACGTGCCATTCATAAGGCTTCATAGATAAAAGCAGAAAGAAATACCTGGGTTTTCTGCCACCTCCAAAAAACTCTCAGTCACAGAGAATAAAGGCCACCTACAACAAGGAAGAAGGAGCTGGTATTCCAAGAACCAAAGTACCTGAAATTAAGGGTGAATAAAGGAGCAATTGCGTTGAACCCTTGGTGGAGTCAATATGCTGAGTCAAATGCCTTCTTGGCAACGGTTTTATTGAAATTGCCAGCAGGCCAGGAGAATAATGCAGTGAGTGGCTAAGGAGCAGACTTCGTCACCTTGCTCCTGAATCCAGGTCCCCAGCCGACTGTGACTCAACTCCAGCGGTCATGGGTCAGCAGGCAGAAAGGAAGCGGAAAGGAGAACGGGCTCTCTCTGCACTTGGCTGATCCGGCTCTGGGTTCACAGGGTTCCAGAGACTCGGCCTTTTCTGTAGGAAGTTCAGGCTTTTACACCAGCAAGCTCACTCAAGAAAAGCCATCTAAGTCTTCCAAGTCCAACCTGAGCTATTTTTGATTATATTTAAGGAGTTTCTTCTCCATTCTTCTGCTGATCATTTCTGATTGACTCACAAATACCCGATTCAATGTCACACTGCCCTGCAATGTCTCGGTTCCCGGTTAGGGAGACTAATTCTCTTCTATTCTCTTTTCTGAGAACACCAAAATCTCACCATCAGCCGCTCAGTTACAGAACAGATTATGTCTCCTTGTAATGATTTCCTTCTCTTTTTTTTTATCAGCTAAGATTTTCCTTTAAATTTCAAGTGCCACAAAACAAAGCAAAATGGCTTAAGCCAAAAAGAGAATTTATTGGTTTATGTCACTGGAAATTTTACCTTCAATTGCAGTTTGATATAACTGCCCAGCAACATCTCCAAGCTGTATGTGGTGAGCTTCAGTCTCATGTTTCCTGTGCTGTCTGGCATTGTGTGCTGTTCCTCAGGAGTTTTAAGATAAAATCACCCCAGAACTCCCACCAAGAAGAGAAAGACCCTCCTTCTCTCTGAAACTAGACACACGTCTTCTTGATCCTGATTGGACATGACTTGCATTTGGCATGCGTATCCAACCAATCACTGTGGTGTGGAGCATGGAAGTCTCTGGTTAGCTTGAGACAGATCAGTATGGCCCAATCGAGGAGTCCAGAAGTGAAGACAAGTTGCCCGAGTCCTGTGGGCTGAGAGTGGCAGTGACTGTTGGACCACAAAGAAAGCGCCCTTTCGTGCACAGTGAACGCCTCAGGTTGCAGCGCTGTGTCTGGCACCCAGTGAACACTTAATGAAGAAAGACTGGGTTTATGAATACAGAATGTGCTGAATACAGCCTGGCTCTACTCCCTTCTCTCTTCCTCACTTTCTTTATATTTATTTATTTATTTAAGAGGTAGAATTACAGGCAGTGAGAGGGAGAGACAGAGAGAAAGGTCTTCCTTCCGTTGGTTCACCCCCCAAATGGCTGCCATGGCTGGCGTGCTGCGCCGATCCGAAGCCAGGAGCCAGGTGCTTCTCCTGGTCTTCCATGCGGGTGCAGGGCCCACTGCACTCCCGGGCCACAGCAGAGAGCTGGCCTGGAAGAGGGGCAACCGGGATGCTGGTGCCGCAGGTGGAGGATTAGCCAAGTGAGCCACAGCGCCGGCCCCATCCTCCTCACTTTCATTCATTAACCTATGACCATTGGAAGCCATCAGCCTTCTGGGGGCTGAAGCAGTTGATGTCCTTATCCTATAGACCTAGCCAATATGACTTTGATGAGTCATCATTGAATTGTTTTCATTCAGAAGCTTAGAAAGAAATTATTTCTTGTTAATATTCTTGAAGGATGTTCAACAATGTGATAAGATTATTGCTAATATCATAAGATAGCATATCAATGGTGAAATTATTAGTATTGTGTGATTTTTTACAGGAATCATGTAGTGCACTCAATAATTTTTAAAAAGTTTTTGAAATGTTTTAGATGGGCAAGATATGGCTGTGTTTCTCTGTAGTCACCTCATAGCACATTCATAAAAAACAAGCAAACAAATGAATAAAAACTTTCTATTCCTATCAGTTATAGGAATTATATGCTGTATTTCCTTCTTCATGGGCTTATGTACTTTCACTTTCTCTCCAATGAGCACTTATCAACTCGTACTTCGGATACTTGACCTTTGTGAGGGGAAACTTTGCAGGAAATTCCATTCTCACATGCACAATTATGACTTTGGGTTACTCTCTTTCCAGACTAGGGTGGATTGCAGTCAGGGACTCTTTCGGTGAGTCCCAAAAGTACTGTCTCCAGACCCAGGATGGCCACTGATATTTTCAAAACTCAGAGCACAACTGCAAATGTAAGCCTGCTTATTGTGTATCTAACTACTTCCAAGGTATAAATAAGCTAATCAATTGTTAAGTAAAATAGATCCATCCTTCTTTCTTGACAACATATCTTCAAAATGATATGAATATTCAGCTTTGATTTTAGAATCTTTGGCTCCCTTAGAATTTCTCACTGATACGTGGTGTTGAAATGGGGTGGGGGGGAGGGAGGCTTGAGCTACTCCCCTTCCCCACTCCTAGCTTCAGCTCACATTGCCAGAGGCTCCACATGGGGGCGCACATTGTGCCACAGTGGGTTAAGCCACTGCCTGTGATGCCGGAATTCCATATCAGAGAGCCAGTTCCTGTCCTGGTTGCTCTACTTCTGACCCAGCTTCCTGCTAATGCACCTGCGATGGCAATGGTTGATGGCCTAAGTATTTGGGCCCCTGCCACCAGCATGGGAGACCTGGACGGAGTTCTAGGCCCCCAGTTTTGGCTTGGCCTATCCCTGGCCATTGTGGGTCATTTGGGGATGGTAGAGCTCTCTTTCTCTTTGTTACTCTGCCTTTCAAGTAAATAAAATAAATCTTATTTTAAAAAAATGTCCCACATGTATAGATGAAGCAATTGAGCCTCTGTGTCCAAGATCCATCACTGCTTTGGAAACAGTCGCTCTTTGGCCAATTCTTTGGGATAAAGGTTCACAACAGCGGTGTGCTCCACCCTCAGGAAAAGAGGTCTCCAGAGGCCTAGGTACATTCCTTTGCTCCTCTGAACTCCTTACCCCAGGAGGAAGGGTGTAGCCAGTGGAAGGCCAGAGAAGGATTCTCTAAAGCATAGGGTCGAAGGCAAGTCTATTTCCTGTCTGGGGGCCAAGAAAAGAATTGCCCATGATTTAATGTCACACATAAGGCAGAGTGGCCCTATCATTACCAGGGATACTCCTTTTCACCACACACACCCACACACCCACACACACACACACCATATCTTGGTCTTAGAAGTGATATTTATAGCAGAAAGAAATCTGTGCTCAGGTTTGAATGCAGAAAGCTCATTTTCAGGAACCCCCAAAGAAGTGAGTACTATCTAGTTCCGGGTCCCTGGATCCTTAAGTGTTCTGTTAAGGGAAATCTCATAGCGACCAAGACGAGCATCAACTAAGCCTTTAAAGTTGCTGTAGCAGATGTTGTAGCTAGTGCGCCCATATTAATACACGTCATTGTAGTCCTTGCCAATAATATCATTTTGTGAGCACCCAAACTCTCCACCTGCAGAGTTCTCTTTGCTGGGTCATGAGCAGTCCAGAAATTTTAAGGTGTTGATGCTCCTAGGATCAGCACTCAGCCAGTGATGGGCAGAACTGTATAGGTGAATACTCCAGCTTCCTTGTCCCTCAGGTGGGACCATCTTGAGTCATGTGTTCCAGTGGGACTGAGCCTCCGTTGTCCAGAACCGTAGCCTGATCGTTCATGAAGTCTTCCTAGGTTGTGTTCTCTTCTCTGCCACAATGCCGCACTTCTCTTCTTGAGATATTTTTCTTGAATGTTTGCCTAATGCACTCCGAGTATCCAAATCCCTTTCTCAGCATCTGCTTCTGGGGTACACAACACAGACTATTTATAGTCGCTTTGATTTTTGTTGGTTATAGAATCCAGGCACAGTTTTCTGCATTTCACTATCACTGTTTCAGTTTTACAAAACTCAATGACCTCTCTGAGCTTTCACAACTAGAAAACAGCAGAAATAGGATATAGAACTAAATGATCAGACCTAGAGCTCAAAGAGTCGATGGCTGTGCTCCAATTGCGTTACCCGTTACTGTAAGGCCCATCTTTAGCTTGGGCTTAGATTCAAAGAGAAGAGCAGCACAGAGTGTTGGGAATCAGGACCGAAGCCCTGATCTACCACTTGCTACTTACCTGACCCTCCGTGTACCTTTAAAGGGTACACTGATGATACTAGTTGCTGAGTTATTGGAAAAGACAAAAGACCTGACCCATTCGTAGTGTTCACACCTTGCCAAGCTTGTGGGACATGTCTTGTACATGTGTTAGTTGGCTTCTTGCCTCACTCCCTCCCTTCCCTGGGTTGACAAGAGAATGGATATACGGCAGAGGAAAACGCAGCCTCAAAAGCCCGTTGTTTCTAGAAAGTATCTGGCTAATTTATTTCAAAAGGTTTTGCTTCTATGAAGTTTAATAGAGTTGATGAGTATTAAAGGAATCATTTAATCTTCATTTGAATGTGAGCAGTAAATGTGTTTTGGAGATTATATTCATTCCCCAGTGACTCCAAGTACTTTCCTATTCCAAAGCTGATTTTCATCCATCAGAGGGAAATGTTTTCAGGTCTGCAGAGTTGCCTGAATTAAATGCTGCATCTCAAGCAAGGTGGCAGTTTCCTTCTGGTTAGAAGACACATCCACCGAGGGCCACAGCTGCTCCAGAACATGTACAAGCCTTCATGTCTCTGGAAAACCGGATTGAAAAGCACAAGACTTAACTACAGGGTCCACGTCCCCTCTTGCAACCTGCTGGTACTTCCACTTTGCTGCACCTACCAGAAGATCTGCCCATTCACTACAGGTCAAGCTGTCAAGAGCTGCCTGGGGAGACATTTTACAAAATGAATTTTGGTAGCTTGGGATCAGGTTCCAATTATGAAAAAGGAAAGTATTTAGTGACAAATGTACTAAATTTTTACATCCTGTTAGAACGTGGGATGTGCACGTTGCTTCCAGGGTATGAAGAACTTGTGCTCCCCGGTCAGTAACAATTCAGTCTTTTGCTAGGTTCAGCATTATATGAGGAAGAGCTAGGAGTTTAGAGTCTCTCTGCTGTGCTAATAAAAATGTCCCAAATCAGGGCAGAATGCTGATGAGCTAGTTCTACAGGTAGGCATGGAGTCCAATGGTGGGGTATGAAGGACAGTTGATCAAGAAGGAAGGTCGCTATGGGTATCTGGCGGTTATGGGTTCCTTGGAATGTTATATGGGGCTCATGCCTTTACACACTGGCTCTGTCATCCTCACAGGCCCAATCTAAAGTGTTTCCCTAGACACAGACCAAGACTTGTTTTGTCAAATTGGAACATATAGTTGGAAAGGTAAAAACAAACAAACAAACAAACACAGGCCAAATTCCAATCTCAGTAGGGACTGGAATCCAAGCATTTCTGTGGACAAAGCCTGAACTCTTTTTTTTTTTTTTTTTAACATTTTACTACTTGTTGGCCAGGAGCGAGAAGACCTGAATTTTAGGGTCAGTTCTGACATTCACATGGCCTTGACCAAGTCACTCACTCTCTTGGACATCCAGGTCCATCTTGGGGATCATAATTATGATTTTCATACACTGTAAGATTGAAGAAAACATAGGGGAAACACTTAAAGACATTGGTGTAGGCAACGATTTTTTTTTTGGATGAGACCCCAAAAGTGCTGGCAGCAAAAGCATAACTAGATAAATGGGATTCTATCAAACTCAGAAACTCTGCACAGCAAAGGAAATGATCAGTAGAGTGAGCAGACATCTGACAGAATGGGAGAAAATCTTTTCATATTACTTATCTGACAAAGGATTAATAGCCAAAATATATCAGCAACTCAAAAGAACTCAACCACAACCAAAACAGTCAGTCAAGAAATGGGCAAAGGATCTGAGTAAACAGTTCTCAAAAGAAAAAATACGGATGACCAACAGATATATGACAAGTGTTCAGTATCACTAGCCATATTGGAAGTGTCAATCAACCCTGACAGAATGGTTATTATCAATAAGACAGTACCAAATGCTAGCGAGGATGTGGAGAAAGGGAAATGAACATTATATAGTGTTGGTGGGAATTAGCACAACCACTTTGGAAAACAGTATGGAGGTTTCTTTAAAACTAGAAATAGACTTGCCCTAGGACCCAGCAATCCCACCACTGGGTATATACCCAAAAGACATGAATCAAAGAGACACATGCTCTACCGTGTTCATAGCAACACTGTTCACAATAACCAAATGGAATCAACCAAGGTGTCCATGATCGGATGAACCAATAAAGAAAATGTGGTATATATGTACACAGTGAAATATTATTCAGCTATAAAAAAGAATGAAATTTTACCATTTGCTGCAAAGTGGATGCAACCGGGGAATGTCATGTTGAGTAAAATAAGCTGGACCCAGAAAGACAAATATTACATGTTCTCCCTTATAAGTGAGAGCTTTAATAAAACCCTAAATCTGATCACAGAGTGGTGATTACGAAAGGCTTCGAGGGACAGAAGGGAAAGAGGCAGTTTGGATTACAAAAGTTGGGGAAGGGGGCTGGCACTGTGGTGTAAAAGGTAAAGCCTCCGCCTACAGGGACAGCATCCCGTATGGGCTCTAGTTCTAGTCCCGGCTGCTCCTCTTCCGATCCAGCTCTCTGCTATGGCCTGGGAAAACAGTAGAAGATGGCCCAAGTGCTTGGGCCCGTGCACCCACATGGGAGACTCGGAAGAGGCTCGTGGCTCCTGGCTTCAAATCAGCACAGTTCTGGCCATTGCAGCCAATTGAGGAGTAAACCAGTGGATGGAAGACCTCTGTCTTTCTCTCTCTGCCCCTCCTTCTCTCTCTGTGTAACTCTGACTTTCAAACAAAATAAATACATCTTTAAAAAAAAAAGATGGTACACCATTAAAAAAAAAATGGGTGCAGTTTATAGAATGTAACAAATCGACTAATATAAGATGTCAACAATAGGGGAAGCTGGGTGCAATGCTACTATTTTATTTTATAAATGCAAAACTATTCTGAAATTAATTTTTTAAATAAAACGTTGTCATGATGAGCAGATAAGATTAATAAGTGTATAATGAAGAAGGAGATGGGAGAGGGAGAGGGAGGTAGGATGGGAGTTGGGGTGGGAGGGTGGGTATGGGGGAAAGAACCATTATATTCCTAAAGTTGTATCTATGAAAAAATGCACTCATTAAATAAAAACTTATAAAAGATTAATAAGTGGAAGTGCTTTGAAGGCAGTTAAGTGCTATTCGAATGTAACTCATTGCCATCCAGTGATGATCATGGCAGTGATGACAACAATGGTGGTGATCATTGTGTCACCAGAGACATCCAACAGGAGAACATGTCCTCTAGGGGCACTCAGTAGCATGAAGCTCTTTGTGGAGAAGGTCATGAGACATGGCATTTGGGAAGCTGCTGCTGCGCAGGAAAAATGAAGCCAGATACCAGGGAATCAGGGGCACTGCAGGTTGGACGCACGCGTAGCAGTGCTCACGTCCTCCAGTGGTGAATTCAGACCAAGCAGCAAGAAATAGGGCAGCAGCCAAGGGGTCAGCAGGGTGAGAGGCGAGCAAGGCAGCAAAGGAGAGGGAAGGGGAGATGGCGGCTGAGAACTTGGCCGTGAGCAGCCATGAGATGTGAGTGTCTTTGTTAGCTGCCAGTTTTAGGACCTATCTTAGAACAGTGAGCAGGCAGCCTTATGCTCAAATCACCTGGGCCTGCTCTGTGACACACTCCCAGCTGCAAGACTCCAGGGCGGTGGAGTCTTCCAATATTTATGGCCGCTGGGGCTCCAGGAGGCGAAAGCGCATTCCAGATTCACAAAGGCTGAGGTTCGTGTGTGAAACACCACGGGCTGGCCGGCGGCTCTGGTTCCCACGGTCCCGGCTGAGGCTATGTGGCTGCGGATGGAGGCGAGGCATCTGGGAGACTCAGGGCAAGCGGATTTCAGGGCCAACAGGCTCTGGGGTGATTCCTCGGAGTTGCTCTCTGCGGGAATACTACGGGGAGACCCTTACTTGAGGGGTGTCTTTAAGGTGACCACATTAGCGTTGTTCTGGAGTGTGAATGCAGCTGTCTGTGGGCTTTTTCTCCCCTGTAATCTTACACCCCTCAGGGCTAGAGAAATAGGTTGCCCTTGTTTCCGAAGATGCTAGAACGAATTGCCGCCCTCCATTCCTGTTTGTTACACAAGAGGCAGCCTGTTCTGAGTGGCTGCGGTGCCTTTGGCCCCAGACCTTGGTCTCAAGCCTTTAGGCAGAGAAGGTTTTACAAAAGAGTGATTGTGACAAAGTACAAAGGCCACAGTGTGCAGAAGGCGAAGGGGTAAAGGAGGGGAACTGTCGGACTGTTCGGAACCCCCCAGGGCTTCTCAGGTGTGATTTTGTTCCACCCTGCACTCTGACACAGTATCTCTCATGGCTCTACCCTAAACCTTCACCAGCTGGGAGGGCGGTGGGGGCCTGGGGAGGTGTGCACGGAAGGCCGGGAGAACAGGAATCAGGCGATGTGTGACGTCCGTCTACCTCAGTGGCTGGGGGTAAAGTGAGGTAGGAAGTAGGGCGTGCAGGTGCACTCCAGGCAGCGCTCCCTGGTGAGAAGGGACGAAGGACGGATCCCCGAAGGTGCCCATAAACTGAACACAGCTGCAACTCTCCTAGCCAAGGCCCCAAAGCAGCAATGTTGCTTTGCAACCTCAACACCAATTTTTTTTTTCTGCAACCACAGGGAATGTTGCAACTACGATGATCTCAGTGGCTCACCAAAGTCATTGAGTTCAACAGCTATGTTTGAGCAGCTTGAGAATGGGGAGTAGAAACCCCAGTTCCTGGCTTCTAGAACCCAGGCCTTTCCATTGCTCCCAGGCCTCTGCTCCATTTTGCAGGGTGCTTTTGAGGATACATATAGAAAACTACACAACAGCCACGATTTCGACCTCACTCATTCAACAGCAATGACTGAGAAACTCTTTCCTGAAACTATTTTTTTTTTAATTTCAAAGAATGAGAGATGAAGAGAGATCTTCCATCTACGGGTTCACTCCCCAAATGGCTGCAACAGCAGGAGGTGGGCCAAGATGAAGCCCAAAACCAGGAACTCCATTCAGGTCTCCCATGTGAGGTGGCAGGAACCCAAGCATTTGGGCCACCATCTCCTCCTCCCAGGAGCATTGGCAGGAAGCTGGATCAAAAGTATGGAGTAGCCAGGGTGTGAGCCAGCACTCCAATATGGGCTTTGGGCCTTCCAAGGGGCGGCTTAACTCTCTGTGCCAGAATGCCCACCCCTTAGGGAATTCTTGAGGATGTTCTACAGCTCAAGGCCTCAGTCTACTTCTTTCTCCCTGTGCTCAGCTCCTAACGTATCTAGCGTGGAGCATCCTTCTGGTGAATTCCACTTCGATTTCTTGTGCATCTAATTGCAGAACCATAGCTGGTATCCCCATTCATGTTGCATGCAGTCCGTCCGTCATCATTTATTCAGCACCACCATCTGCCAAGCACAGATATCATTACAGATGAAGCACAGTCCCTGCCTTCAAGGGAGCCTAATGGGGAAAAGATACAAGACAGGAGCTAGAAGACTCCAACAGCCAAAATAATAATATAATAATAATAAAAGATAAGGAAATGAAAATGCCGATTACCCTGATAGGATCAGCGCATGTTGTATATCACACTGTACCCCACAAATATGGCCCATTGTTATATGTTAATCAAAAATAAAAATTGGAAAGGATGCAAGAGAGAAGGGCCACAGTGGAATTATTAGGTGGATGCAGGGACGCAGAGGAGGCAGAAGCAGCTTTGTCTTGGTGGAGTCGGGGAAGGGTGCCAGGGGAGAGGCGGCTGGAGTTGGGTTCGGATGAGCCAGTGAAGGGGGTCCAAGCAAAGGAAGGGGGAAAGGTGTGTTCCACGTGGGCAGGAAAGCATTGTATGCAGGCCCGAAGATGTGCAAGAGCAGAACCGCTCTGGGGCACTGCCAGCAGGTTAGCTGGGAAGACTTGGGACAGGCGTGGGAATGTGGCAGCAGGGACAGTTCAGAGAGGCTGGCAAGCAGGCACCAGACCAAGATGTGTCCTGGTGATTAGCCAAGGAGGCTGAATGTTCTTCCAGAACAGTCCCTGAAAAGTTTTAAACAGGGAATGCTTTGGTCATACTTGCATTTTAAAAAGGTCATGCTGGCCTCCACTACAGAATGATTTGGGAGAGGCTTCGGTGAGGAAGGAAAATCAGTAGTCCAGGGGGTTAAAGGGCTGCGATGCAGACACTCGCCGTGGGAATCAGCTCAAGGAAAGAGGCAGTTAGAATACTCTCGTCCAAACAGGGGGATGGGAAGGGGGACAAAGCCGGAAGATAGAATGACACTGTGTGCTTTCTTTTCTCTCGCTTCCTGTGTCCCATCTGATTCTGTCGTTTTTCTGGTTCAAATCTTTCCATGGTTTCCATTAGCACTGAGGAAAACATTTAAACTCATAAGTTACTCGAATAAAGATTTCCCTAATCTGGTCTCTGCTAGCCTTCGTGCTAGTAGAGAGCAGGGGCAAGGTTTGTTTGCTTGTTTCTCCGTATTTTACTTCGGAAATGTTCAAGCCTGCAGAAAAGTCGAAGGAACAGTACACCGAACAAGTGCGTGCTTCGGCTAGATGCACCAGCTGTGAACATTTTGCTGCATCTCTTCCTGCCCTTGACTCTTTTGCTCTTGCTCCCCCTCTCCCTCCTTGATTTTCATCATGGCTATGTCCGTGTGTATCTCCCTAGAGCAACAACATTTGCCTACAAAAACACAATACCTGCATTGATCCAATAACATTATTGAATACACGGTCCGCATCTAAATTTCCCCAACTGTCCTCATGTATGTGCTTAATGGCTTTTTTTAAAAAATCTACAACCAGGGATCATGCATTGCATGTAGTTGTCATGTTGATTTAGCTCCTTCAATGTGTAAGAAGCCCCTCTGACTTTTTCTGTCACTTATGAGTCAGTCTTTCCCAAGAGCACCAACCAGTTGCCTTGTAGAATGAACCGTAATTGGAGTATGGCTGATTGTTCCCTCATTGCTACATTGAGGTTGCACATTTGAGGGAAGAATGGCACTCGCTGCTGTTATAGCCTTCCTTCTGTGTCATAGCGGGAGAGACACAGTAGCTGTTCCATTATTAGCAATGTGAAGTTTGCTCCATGCGCAATAAAGGCATCTTCCCCCCTTTGTAATTAATCAGTAATTTTAGGGGTGACAGTATGTGACTGTGTACATATCTTGTCCCAAACAACATGTGACCGGGTGTCATCCATTCGTGATGCTTGCCTGAATAGATAATTCTATTGTTGGTAGCAAAATATTGATTTCCTAAATCTGTCATTCCTTGTGCATTCATTAGTAGGCATTGGTCCGTAAAGAAGAGCTTTTCCTCGCTACATCCCTAGCCCTTTCACTGTTTTTTTTCCACAAAGTATCGCTATGGACTCCTGATTTTTGATGTATACCGTGTGTTAGAACCTATCCCTGCCATCGTTCCTTTTGATGCCCTAATTGTCCCAAGTTTGGCTAGTTGAATCCCCTCTGAGCAGAGTCACAGGAACCTCTGAGCACTTCCTTGCTTTCTGACATACTATTTTCTATCATCATCTGTTACATTCCTGAAGGGAAGAATTTTGGAGGGAAAGATAATGAGTTTAGTTTTGGACATGCTGAATTTGAATTTGGTACACCTCTATGATACCCAGTGTCTAGTAGGTAACACACACACACACCCACACACACAGAGGGAGAGACGGAGACCAATATACATCTTCAGTTTTGTTTTTTTTTTTTTAAGAGGACAGGCAGCCCCCTCCTTCCTACGTTGTGACTATGGAGGGAAATATGAATTGTGAGGGAATTCTGGCTACATCTGCCATAGAGAGTAAGCAGTTTGCCGATCAGTAGTCTTCAAGAAAGAGGTGAGCACAAGGATCCATTAGGAGAGAAATGAAATGATTAGGGCTTCTGCTTAGATTTATTTTTAATTTAAGTTTTTCATATTTCCATTATATATAGTTTTATAATATACTGAGTAAATAGGTAATTATTTCATGTATGTGACTTGTAAATAAGTAGGAATACAAAGCAGACTGTACCCAATTTTTTTAAAGATTTATTTATTTGAAAGAGTTACACAGAGAGAAGGAGAGGCAGAGAGAGAGAGAGGTCTTTCATCCTCTGGTTCACTCTCCAATTGGCCGCAATGGCCAGAGCCACTCTGATCCAAAGCCAAGAGCCAGGAGCTTCTTCCCACGTGAGTGCAGGGGTCCAAGGACTTGGACCATCTTCTACTGCTTTCCCAGGCCACAGCAGAGAGCTGGATCAGAAGAGGAGCAGACGGGACTAGAACTGGTGCCCATATGGGATGCCGGTGCTGCAGGGGCTTCACCCGCTACGCCACGGCACCAGTACCAACTGTACCCAATTTTTAAAATAGCATGAACAAAAGTATTGAGACCTCTGTCATAACTGTGAGTAGAAAGGAGTTACCTGGGAGATGTTTGTAGAATAAGTACGGCAGAGGGTCTAGAATGGAAACAGGGAAATCCCAGCCTTTAGGCCACGGGAAAAGGAGCACAGTAGACACCAAACAATGACATGAAGAGAAAGCAGAGAAAAACCTAGGAGAATGATGTCACTGAAGCACGCGCAATGATGGAAGTGCCCCGAGTTTCATCTGCCAGAGAGAAGCTAAGAGAAGCCAGAAATGTGTTCGCTGGGAATGGCAATGGGGACCATCACACTGGAGACTGCCTGCAGTGGCCCGAGGAGTGAAGGTGATGGGGTGTGTGGAAACTGATGGCGACTCAAGATCTGTGGCTGGGAAGGGAAGGGGAGGGGAGGGGAGGGGAGGGGAGGGAAGGGAAGGAGAAAGATCAAATAGATCCCAGAAGAGTGTCTGGAAGCACCTATGACAGCAGTCACTTTAGTTACTGTAACAAACACAATCCAACTGTGACATGGAGATGATAAAGAATATGGTGTGGACTTGGGAGAGGCTTAAGAGATAACCTAAGGCTTCAAGGGGAGGGGGCTGCCCAAGTCCGCCTTGGTGTGGCTAAATGCAGACAGCAGCACCAGGACACATGTGCGTCTTGTGTTTTGACAGTACAGAACCAGAATGAGAGTATTGCTCAATCTGTATTTCTTGAATAACAGTGACCTTCAATTCTTTTCCACCATGGCTAGGCCAAATCTGAGGTGGTCTAATGTTATCCCTTATATTGTTTGCACTAACCTGGAGCAAACATTGCGACACACTCTATTCTGTTCTTTGCACAGCCTGTCACCTTCCATTTGGGGACCTTTCCCTACCTATATAAGTGTCACTCCATTCCAGGGCACCCAGTCCTATTGTGTGCCCTACCTGGCTCGTTCTGTGATTCCTCACCTGAGTAGAACTTTCCCTGTGGCCTCTCCTTGGACTCGTGCTCTGCCAGCATTGGCTGCTCTTGGGAGCCTTGTTCTCTGCTAGATGATACCAGGACAATAACCTGTGCTGAATGGTGAGCTTGCTCACTGCTTGTAGGGAATGTGCTTTAGTCTGGTCTCAGGTGAGAACTCTCAGAAAAGGCCCAGGTGTGCAGACTAGAGAGGCTCTTTACTTCCTACACGTAAGACCTAGGGCAAGCACCTCAGCCTACCAGACCCAGTTTCCTTACTTGTAAAATACACCACTACCCACCCCACCCATGAAGATAAGATCTAGCCTATAAGCATAGCTCATTATGAGCATTAAATGTTGTGATTGTCATAAAACTCTCAACATATAAGTGTAAATATGTTAATACATGCATTCTTTCACTAAATACGTATTGCGCATATATTTTGAGCCACAGTTTGTACAGGCACAGGGGATATGGTGATGGGGATTAAAAAAAGAAACTCCTCACACTCAGGAGAGGACCAGCACACCAATACATGTATAACACAGTGTCCAATGATAAAGTCTATGATGAAAAATAAAGGAAAGTGGTGCTAGAGAATCAATGAGATGGTGAATTGGGTTATGCGCCGGGGTTGTACATAAAGATCTAAATGATGATCTATACGCAACAAGAAGATGGGGAGGAAGAAGAGAGCTTCGGAGGGACAGGGAACAGCAACCCCGAGGACCCTCGGACAGAAGCGAAGGAGAAGAGACTGTGAATGTGTGTAGGAATGGGGAGAAGTAAAAGCAGATGACATCAGAGAGGTAGGGAAAAGCCAGATGATTTAGGTCTTGTAGGCCACTGGAAGAATTTTTTGGTTCAGTTTTACTCAACAAATGCTGGATACCATTGGAGGGTGGGAACATAGAGAAATAGCATGATTGATAGTTTTTAATGATTCCTCTGGCTGCTGTGTAGAAGATGGGTCACAGGGTGGGCAGGAATGGAGCACAGACCAACAGAGGCTCCTCAAGGCAGCCCAGCAGGGCAGAAATAATAGGCATGGTGCGTGGTAGTCCGATTCAGGATATATTTTAAATCTGGAGCTGAGAGCATTTGCAGAGAAGTAGGAAAGGGAAAGGGAAACCGTGGACTGGGGCAATGCCAAGGCTTTTGATCTGTATAAGCAGGCAAATGGCGCTGGCTATGATTTGAATGTGTCCCTCAAAGTTCATGTGTTGGAAACTTAACCCCCAATGCAGCAGTGGAGGAGCAGCGTAGTTAAGAGGTGATTAGATCACGAGGGGATGGATTAATGTCACTATAGCCAGACTGGGTTAGTTATCACAGACATGGCTTCCTAACAAAAGGGTATTTTGGTTACTTTCTCTATATTACATGCCCACTCTTTTATCCTCTCTGTCTACCATGCAGTAAAAAAGGCCCTCACCAAATAAGGGCTACTCAACCTTGAATTTCCTAGCCTCCAGAATATGAACCAAATAATTTTTTCTTTGTAAATTACCCAGCAATGATACCGTTTTGTTTTATATTGGTCATAATAGCTATTGGCGGCAGCAGCAACAGCAACATATTGACATGCAAGCCCTATTTAGTAACTATTTGGAATAGTCATGAGAAGATAAGAGTTCCAAGTCATGCTTAGGTTTATTAGAAAAGTCGGAATTCACTGGTTAACATTCTGCCCTGGGCATCGGAGTGTGTAAGCAAGGTGGCTTACACACTAAATAGTTATCAACCTATGCCTAGACCAGTGGTTCTCAAAGTGTGTTCCATGGAGCACAAGCAGCAGCAGCACCTGGAAACTTGTTAGAAATGTAAATTCTCAGGCCCCACCCCAGACCCATTGAGTCCGAAACTCTGGAAGTGGGCTCAGCACTCTGTTTTAATAATTCTTCCAGGAGCCAGCACTGTGGGTTAACGCCTTGGCCTGAAGCGCCGGCATCCCATATGGGCACTGGTTCTAGTCCCGGCTGCTCCTCTTCTGATCCAGCTCTCTGCTATGGCCTGGGAAAGCAGTGGAGGATGGTCCAAGTCCTTGGGCCCCTGCACCCACGTGGGAGACCTGGAGGAAGCTCCTGGCTCCTGGCTTCGGATCAGTGCAGCTACAGCCGTTGCAGCCATCTGGGGAGTGAACCAGCAGATGGAAGACCTGTCTCTTTCTCTCTCTCTCTCTCTCTCTGTAACTCTGACTTTCAAATAAATAAATAAATCTTTAAAAAAAATTCTTCCAGGTGATTCTGATGTTCTGATGTGCACTAGCAGATGGGAAGCACTGGCTTAAGGTGCTTCTTCTATGCTGCTGGGCACTGGGCATGGGTGTAATATTCTTTGGGTGGGTCATCACGTTTACTTGTCCCCAGGAACAGAAGTCTGTGCGACAAGACCACAGCTTGAGAAGGAAATGAAGGAAAAGACAGTGGAGGAGAGCCAGAGAATCTAGAAAAGGTGTTGTTTAGGGTGTCGGACTCTCGTAAATAGGCCTGAGAGTGAAGAGTCAGCTAGAATAGAAGCAGAACCCTTTAACTAATAAACTGATGGTTTGCTTAAGAGTTTGTGTGTGTGTGTGTATGTTTTGGGGGGCAGTAGTGGTATCTGTTTTCCTTTGCTCCTGGAATTTTAGGAGACTGCATTTTTAAAATCCATAACCTTCCCAGCAGTCTGTATGGTTAAAAGGAAAAGGTCTTGCATCTATGCTAGGGCCAGCATTTTACAGAGAGAATCCCCTAATACTGGTCACTGAGGTCGTTGGTGGCGGCTGGGGGAAGCCAAAAAAACACTAACAGTGAGAAGGAACTTAAGGTTCGGATCCTTCTCTCACTCCCAACCTGAAGGTGGGAGTTGTTTTTATACAGGAGGCCTCTTCTCTTTCTCCAAGAACTAACCAAACAGGTACCACTTTCAAAAGAGATCCTTGGGGCCGGTGCCTCGGCTCACTAGGCTAATCCTCCACCTTGCGGCGCCGGCACACCAGGTTCTAGTCCCGGTCGGGGCGCTGGATTCTTTCCCGGTTGCCCCTCTTCCAGGCCAGCTCTCTGCTGTGGCCAGGGAGTGCAGTGGAGGATGGCCCAAGTCGTTGGGCCCTGCACCCCATGGGAGACCAGGAGAAGTACCTGGCTCCTGTCATCGGATCAGCGTGGTGCGCCGGCCGCAGTGCACTGGCCGTGGCGGCCATTGGAGGGTGAACCAATGGCAAAGGAAGACCTTTCTCTCTGTCTCTCTCTCTCTCTCACTGTCCACTCTGCCTGTAAAAAGAGAGAGAGAGAGAGAGATCCTCGGGGCTGACGCTGTGGCGCAATGGGTTAATGCCCTGGCCTGAAGCACCGGCATCCCATATGGGTGCTAGTTCTAGTCCTGTCTTCTCCTCTTCTGATCCAGCTCTCTGCTATGGCCTGGGAAAGCAGTAGAAGATGGCCCACGTCCTTGGGCCCCTGCGCCCACGTGGGAGACCTGGAAGAAGCTCCTGGCTCCTGGCTTTGGATCGGCGCAGCTCCAGCCATTGCAGCCTCTCCTCTCTCTGTGTAACTCTGACTTTCAAATAAATAAATAAATCTTTTTTTTTTTTAAAAAGAGATCCTAAAAATGTGACTTTTTAAAAAATATTTATTTCAGCTGTGGGAGGGGGAGAGATACAGGGAGGGAAAGAGAGAGAAATATCCCGTCAACTGTTTTACCAAATACTGAAATGCCTGCAATGGCCAGGGATGGGAGGCAGCCAAAGCCAGGAGCAGGGCACTCAGCTGAGGTCTCCCACATTGGTGGCAGGAGCCCAATTACTTGGGCCATCACTGTACCTCCCAGGGTTTGCATTGGCAGGAAACTGAAGTCAGGAGCCAGATCTTGACACTAAGCCCAGGCGCTCTCATGTGAGATACGAGCGTCCTAAATGCTAAGCTAAATACTCGCTCCAATGTGGGACTTCAAGGTGGGCCAGGCCCTGTTTCTGGTGCAGTCTGCTTTTCTTCCTTCCAACTGGCAGTTGGCAAGAGCAGCCTCTTGGATTCAGTGCCGAGGCTGACCTTCGGGTTGTAAGCTTCCTAAGTAGTCAGCTTTCGGAGTGTTCCAATTCACTGACCCATGAGTTCTAGTTCCTGAGAGCAGGGTCCCAAGGCACCTAGCAACGCCTGGGGCAATCTGATATCTGGGATGTTTTTTGAAGGGGAGTTGAGTCCAGCATTTCAGAGAACTGTCTTCCACTCCGAAGCTTTCAGTATGCATTTCTGCAGGCTAGGTTCTGCTCTGTGCTCTGGCCAGGGTCTCTGCGACTGACTTGGTGGCCTTGAAATGCCCTTGCTTCTCTTGAGGGCTCTCTCCCTCCTCCACCCTTGTGGTCTGCTGCCTGCCATGGGCACTGCTCTCTTGGAGGGTGGTTTCTGTTTCTCAGCCCCTCCGACTCCTCCTCACAGCATTTGCCATTGGTGGCCAGCCTCCATCTTGTAACTCATTTTCGCCTGGCTAGCTGTCGCCTCCAATCTACTTCTCTGCTTGCTGGGTGCCAGCAGGCCTCTTCCCTTACGCCTAGTCCTTACAGGTTGCTCCTTCTCTCCCCCTCCTCTAGTCACGAGATCTCCCCGTGATCTGCCTACCTACATTCTGCGGATCCCAACCTCCACTTCGGTCCGCACAGCTGAGTCTCACAGCCGAGAGTGCCTCGGCCTTCTCAAACGCAGTGTGTTGGAAGCGTGTTCATCCCTGGCCGCTGGACACCTGCTCTCGGCCTTTGCCCCAGTCGCGGTGGATTGCTCTACCATCCCTGTAGCCCTGCCTCCTCCTCCTCCCCCACTTCCTGTGTCAATCATCCATCGAGTCTGTCTAGTCAACTTACGAAAGGTCTCCCAGATCTACACCCTCCTCTCCACCTGCGTCCACCCCGGCAACAAGACTCGCAGCATTTCCACCCCTTTCTACGCACTCTACCCTGGCTGTGCTGAGATGCCTGCCTCCGGGTCTGCGCCCATTCATGGTGCTGCCTCCTCCCTCCTCAACACCTTGCTCTTTTCTGTCTCATCACTCTTGCCCTTTGCTGGCTCACTTCTCCTCCCTCAGGTCTCAGCTGAGAGGGCACGCCCCCTGTGGAGCCTTCCCTAATCTCCATGCCTGCAGCCCAAGACCGTCGTAAGCGCCCTGCTTCGGGCTCTCCTGTGCTCTTACTGCCCCTTGGTTTGCTGGGACTCTGCTCCAGCCACACGCATCAATCTATCTGATTCGCCCAAACAGTCTCTGCACTCTGGCACGCAGGGACAGCGACCAAGCAGGCCAGTGCAGCTGTTTCCCTGTCCACCTTTCAATGAGTCTGGGGCCTAGAGCGAGTTGGCATCATACAAGACCTTTGATGTGGGGCTGCCAGCAGCTCTTACTCTTGGTGGCATTCCTCCCTCCTCTATCTGGCCTCAGCACAGAGAGGCCAGCAGACACAGCAAGAACTCCAGGCATACCTGCGAGCTCCCTTCATCTGGGTGGATGTCCCTTGTAGACTGGCCGGCTAGAAACCAGCCTCGGCTACCTGGCACATTGCGAATGCTCGTGAACGGATGAGAAATGGTCCTATTGGGCTCAGTTGTCATTGGCCCATGGGAAAGTAGGAAAATAGCACCTGTTTCCAGACCTTTATCTATGGAGCCTCGAGCCTCTTTCCTCTTATTCCTTTAGCCAGCAGATCACACAGCCCGTATATGGCATTTGTTCTACTGGCTTATTTCTTTATGTCTCTGTCACTTTGGAAGCTCTTCAAGGGCCAGGATGAGATCTTACTCCTCTCAGGGCCATCAGCTGGTGGCACAGAGCCTGACACAGACTAGAAGAGGACAAGGAGGCTGCTGAGCCAAATCCTAGGTGTATGCAGCATTTGCTGTCAGCTATAGGCCAGGCGCAGAAGTGATGCATCAGTGCCGGAGCCCCTTTCTGAGCCCAGGTGCCCTGCCTTGCCTGCTCTCGGTGTTGTGCACGGGGAGGATGCCACAAAGCTCCTTTCAGGGGATGCTGGTGCCACGAGGTAGGTAATAGCAGGTCGTGCTGCAATATTACTGTGTCAAAGGGTGGATGCAAGGGCCTCCTGCCACACCCAGCAGGAGGAAACAATGCAAGAGCAGACGCGAGTGGACGCCCCTGGAGCCGGGCCAGAGCTTTAAGAGCCTGGGCTTTGGGGAGTCCATCTGGTTGTTGCCGCCACCATGGATTTCATAAGCACGAGTGTCCTATCAGGAAAGGAACTCCAAGGCTGGGCCTTCCACCTTCTCCACAGTATTGGGTCAGATGTAAGACTGCGCTCAAGGGACTGCCCTTTTGTTTTGCCACAGGTCACTGCCTGAGCCACGGGGATTCCGGAGGGACACTGCTCCCAAACACGTCCCCACAGTGCCTTTAAGCGGGGGTGCAGCCTGTCTCCTCCAAAGAACGGAGGCGCCTTGGCTTGGGTTTCCTGGGCAACACAGTTCGAGTCAGAGAGCATCATGCCGGAAGTGGGTGGAGAGCACTCTCAGGAGCAACACCTATTAGCGATGGAAGGCAGCAGGACATGGCACCGGGAGAAGTCGAAGCGCAATGCCATTGCAGAGGCCTCTGCTGACCCTCAGTGAGCTCCGGGGCTCCGGCGGCCTTGTGGAATTGTCCCAGATGGAAGCAAAGGGGCTGGGCCTTTGTACTTCTTGTCTTTAGCCCCAGGGAGATAGGATGGTCTTGGGCAACAAAGCTTCAGTCAGCGGAGAGATCTCCCCAGATGGCTGGGAGGTGGAATGCCTGGGAGAGAGCACGTGGATTACTGGCGAGGCGGAAAATGCAAATATACCTGAGAAAAGTAGTGGGGGGCGCTCTGAGCCTGTTTAGCTGCCGTTGGGGACACCCACATCCTACCCATACCAGAGTGCTGGTTCAAGTCCCGGCTTCCTGCTAATATATCCTGGCAGGAAGCGGAGGAGGGCTCAGGTGCTTGGGCCCCTGCCACCCACATAGGAGAACCTGATAGAGTTCCAGGCTCCTGGCTGTGGCCTGGGTCCAGCCCTGGGCTGTTGCAGGCATTTGGGGAAGATACCAGCAGATAGACAATCTCTCTCTTTCCCTCTGCCTTTCAAGTAGATGAAAAACATATATATATAGGGGCCAGCGCTGTGGTATAGTGGGTAAAGCCCCCGCCTGCAGTGATGGCTTCCCATATTGGTTCTGGTTCGAGACTTGACTGCTCCTCTTGTGATCCAGCTCTCTGTTATGGCCTGGGAAAGCAGTGGAAGATGGCCCAAGTCTCCTGTGTGGGAGGCCCATAAGAAGCTCTTGGCTCCTGGCTTCAGATAAGCGCAGCTCTGGCCATCTGGGGAGTGCACCAGTGGATGGAAAATCTCTCTCCTGGCCAGCGCCGCGGCTCACTAGGCTAATTCTCCACCTAGCGGCGCCGGCACACCGGGTTCTAGTCCCAGTCGGGGCGCCGGATTCTGTCCCGGTTGCCCCTCTTCCAGGCCAGCTCTCTGCTGTGGCCAGGGAGTGCAGTGGAGGATGGCCCAAGTGCTTGGGCCCTGTACCTCATGGGAGACCAGGAGAAGCACCTGGCTCCTGCCATGGGATCAGCGCGGTGCGCCAGCCGCAGCGGCCATTGGAGGGTGAACCAACGGCAAAGGAAGACCTTTCTCTCTCAGTGTCCGCTCTGCCTGTCAAAAAATAAAAAAAATTAAAAAAATCTCTCTCCCTCTACCTCTATGTAACTCTGCCTTTTTTTTTTCTTCTCCTGGTCTCCCATGCGGGTACAGGGCCCAAGCACTATGGGCCATCCTCTGCTGTACTCCCAGGCCACAGCAGAGAGCTGGCCTGGAAGAGGGGCAACCGGGACGGAAGAGAGGCAACCGGGACAGAATCCGGCGCCCCGACCGGGACTAGAACCCGGTGTGCCGGCGCCGCAGGCGGAGGATTAGCCTAGTGAGCCGCGGCGCCAGCAACTCTGCCTTTCAAATAAATAAATAAATAAATAAATCTTTAAATATATATATGTGTGTGTGTGTGTGTGTGTGTGTGTATTTAAAAGAAAGTAGCCAACTGTTTTCAATGGATATCAAGAAGTAAATGAGAGAACCTTTTTGGGTAAGGTTTGGATAAAGGTCATGGAAGTGGATTTGAGGCAGAGACAAACAGCACGAAGGTCAGAGAGGAGAGGATGTGCGCAGAGGCAAGGAAGAGGAATCTGGCTTGAGACTGTGAGGCCATGCCTTAGGGTTTTTGTGCTGGGAGTTCTGTAGCAGTGCCCAAGCCATCCAAGAGCCAGTGCCGCACCTTGTTCTCTGAGAGGCCTTGGGTAGAAGGGTATCTCTGTTTCAGCTTTCACACAGGACGAACAAGAACTGGTGAGGCCAACTTCATCCAGCAGCTTCCATCTTTAGGAGGGAACAGCTAAAACCTAGCACATCTGTACTTATAGCAAGAGACTCACAGATTAAGAACAAACTCTTGGGGGCCGGTGCTGTGGTGCAGTGGGTTAAAGCCCTGGCCTGAAGCACCAGCATCCCATATGGACGCCGGTTCTAGTCCTGGCTGCTCTTCTTCCGATCCAGCTCTCTGCTATGGCCTGGGAAAGCAGTAGAAGATGGCCCAAGTCCTTGGGCCCCTGAACCAATGTGGGAGACCTGCAAGAAGCTCCTGGCTCCTGGTCCTGGATTGGCCCAGCCCTAGCTGTTGTGGCCATTTGGGGAGTGAACCATTGGATGGAAGACCTCTCTCTCTCTCTCTCTCTCAGTCTCTCCTTCTCCTCTCTGTGTAACTCTGACTTTCAAGTAAATAATCTTTTTTTTTTTTTTAAAGAACAAGCTCTTGGTGAATTTGAAACAAATTTGGTGCATTGGTGTTCTGGTGCAGAGGGTAAGCCACTGCTTGTGACGCTGGCATCCTGCATGGGGGCGCTGGTTCGAGTCCCAGCTGCTCCTCCTCCTGTCCAGCTCCCTAATAATGTGTCTGGGAAAGCAATGGCTCCCGCCACCCAATGGGAGACCCAGATGGGGTCCCAGGCTCCTGGTTTCTGCCTGGCCCAGTCCTGGCCATTGCGGCCATTGGGGAATGAACCAGCAGATAGAAGATCTTTCTTTCTTCCTCTCCCTTTCTCTATCACTCTGCATTCAAATAAATAAATAAATCTTTTTAAAACGTGCAAATACAATGTTTTGTGAAGCTGTTTTAAATCTTTGTCAAGCAAACTTATAGGAATTATATACGACTATCATTTTAATGATTTTGTGACTATTTAACAATTTGCTTTAAGTGGGTGAAATCGAGCCTCTTTTCGTTTGGTTACTGTCTTAGCCCTTGCCTAGTTTCCAGCTGGACTGTGGTCTTTTTACTTTTGACTGGGTGAATTCTTTATTTAGTGGAGCCATTACACCTTTGATTACAATGTAAATGAAAACTATGTTACCTCAAACAATAATTAAATAAGTAAACTATTAAGAAAAACAAATTGAAGACAATGAAATAAATTTTCCATCACTCTCAGAACAACGGAGGCTGGGCTGGTTAAGTTCAATCCATTTGTTTTTACAAAGGAGCAGAAGTGACTTGTGTCACGCTACCCAGCTCCTTAGTGCCAAAGCAAAATGCCAGCCAAAGTCCCTGAGCCCTGGTTCAGGGCTGCTCCGTCACACCTGGTTCCTGTCTTCTTCAAAGCAGCCCCAAACCCAGGTAGGCTCCACATTTTTCTAAAGCGGTTTTGGTCTCTGTTGGCAGCTCGCGCCCTACCTCGGTTTTGCTGGAGTCTGGTTGCTACAGCTCGCCAGCGAGCGCCACCGGTGGAAGGCTGGCCAGCCAGAGAAGCCTGGGAGACATTTGCATCTGGGTGAAAGGGGCTGAAGGTCCTGCACTCACAGCTGAAGGTTTTTTTGGGTTGGAAATGTAAGTGGCAGCAGGAAGCAGAATGCGACCTAATTAGCAGTTTGGTCTCCAAGGCTGACCTCGTTTCAGGAAAGCTGGCGCTCACGGGAGCATAAAGCAGCTGTCACCCCTTCCCTGCCTGGCCAGGTGGGCTCCGAGCGGTGCCAGCTCAGCCATCACCCCATGCCAGATGCCCTCCTGGAAAGAAGTCTCCAAGGCCCCCCCTGGCCCTCCCCCCAGCTCTCCATCTCTGGTGCCAAGCAGGGTTGTGCAAACAAGCAGGGCTCCCAGCATGAAACCCTTTTTCAAAGGAGAGAAGGCAGAGAGAAGACAAAAGCCTTTCATATCTCCGAGGGGGAGGGGGCGGCCTGAGGACTTGAATGGAGCTGGGGAGGTAGGTGGAGGGGGGAGCCGAGGGCCGGCCGCATGGCGGGCAGCTGAGGCGTTTAGGAGCGTGTCACACCTGTTGTTGTCTGCTGTGAGCACACGTGCAGGTGACCCAGGGAGCTCCAGCTAAACAGGCGCCGACTGTAATTAATCCATTGTTTAGCATTATTGGAGCTCACCGCTGCGCAGATTCTTCCTGGCAGCTCTCCCAGCCTACGGAGGGAAGTTCATCAGCCTGATGGTGGCGGTGGATGGTGCCGATGGATGCTGCGCTCGCTCGCCGAGCGCGGAGGGGGGCGGAAGGATTGAGACATCACCGCAGGTCCCGGGAAGGGCAACTGCTTATTAAAGAAAGCTGGTGCCTAGGGTAAGGGGAGGACAGTGCCCAGTTGTCCCCGCCCCCACGGGGCACTTCCCACTGCTAGGAAGTAACACCCGTCTGGTCTGTTGGCTCCTGCTGAGAAAACCCACTTTCCACGCTGATGCTTGGAGGCTGGCTGAACCGTGAGCACAGTGCATGTGATATTGGCCCAGAGGCCAAGGCTTGGTCTCTGCCTTAGACAGGGTTGCCTCTCACTGGCTGCTCATCTGATGCGTGGTCAGTGGCTTTTACTTGACATAAATAGCCCAGCGCCAGCCTGGACAGGGATCTTAGCAGCCTCCCCAGGGATAAGAGGCAACACTTTTACAGCTCTTAGAGGCATCGGATGTATATTATCTCACTGCCTCCTCACAGCAACCCTAAGAGATCAGTGTTGATATTGCTTCTGTTTTACAAAGGGCATTAGGGAGGCACAGAGAGGCTAAGCAACTTACTCAAAATAGCACAGCTAACAAGAAGTAGGGGTGGGGTTCCAAGGCCGAGTCTGGCTCCAGAGCTGTGTGCCCAGCTGTTGCACTGGGCAGGCTCTTCCTGGGGCCATGCTTCTCAGCTCACGTGCCTGGGCATCCACAGAGCATGACAAACACTGCTGGGAATCGCCATCCCCACGTCCGCCTGCCAAGGACATCCCTGTTGCCTGTAGTCAGGTTGTCCAGTGGAGGTGTACTGTGGTTCGATGTGTTTGTCCCCTCCGGAACTCTTGTTGAAGTCCGGTCCCCGATGTAAGTGTTGAGAGCTGATGGGGGCTTTTAAGGGGTGTCTCGGTCACAGGGGCTCTGCCCAGGGAAGGGATCAATATCACTGTCACGGGAGTGGGAGCAAGTGGGTATAAAGGCCAATTTGCCCTTCTCAGCTTTCACTGGCTTCCTCTTGTCACGGGACCTCTGCCACAAGATGAGAAGCAGCAGGAGGCCCTCACCAGATGCTGCTGCTGTGTTCTTGAACTTTCCAGCTTCCCAAACTATCAGCTAAATACACTTTTGTTACAGCGACAGAAAATGGGCTAAGACAAGAGACCTGGCTGCCTCTTTTGAAACAAGCTCCCAGCATGCCTTTCGTGACCTGGCCTGTCTGGAAAATCCCAGAGATAGCCGCTCACATGAGCTGGGTGGGGGATTATTAACAGTCGTGAGTCCTAAACCCCTCGAGTTCCCAGATTGCATCACTCACTGTCCGGCGGACGCGATCGCCTTTCTTTCTTTCTTTCTTTCTTTCTTTCTTTCTTTCTTTCTTTCTTTCTTTCTTTCTTTCTTTCTTTCTTTCTTTCTTTCTTTCTTTCTTTCTTTCTTTTCTTTCTTTCCTTTCTTTCTTTCTTTCTTTCTTTCCTTTCTTTCCTTTCTTTCTTTCTTTCCTTTCTTTCCTTTCTTTCTTTCTTTCCTTTCTTTCCTTTCTTTCCTTTCTTTCCTTTCTTTCTTTCTTGACAGGCAGAGTGGATAGTGAGAGAGAGACAGAGAGAAAGGTCTTCCTTTTGCCGTTGGTTCACCCTCCAATGGCCGCCATGGCTGGCGCGCTGCAGCCAGCGCACCGCGCTGATCCGATGGCAGGAGCCAGGTGCTTCTCCTGGTCTCACATGTGGGTGCAGGGCCCAAGTACTTGGGCCATCCTCCACTGCACTCCCGGGCCACAGCAGAGAGCTGGCCTGGAAGAGAGGCAACCGGGACAGAATCCGGCGCCCCAACCAGGACTAGAACCCGGTGTGCCAGCGCCGCTAGGTGGAGGATTAGCCTATCGAGCCGCGGCGCCGGCCAACGGTCGGCTTTCTTAAGTCCTCCATGCGTCTTCACCCCATGCTGGTGCCTGTGGCCACGAGCAGAGCAGAGACAGACAGGCTGAAGGGCTGGCTGAGCCCGGTGAAGCTGTCCCAGCAACTGTCATTACTTAATTGGAAGGTGCTTGGATTGCCAGGGCCGGGCCTTGCTGGCTGTCAGGTGAAAAGAATGCCAGCAGCCCCGTTCAAAGCCATGAAGGACGACTTTTACTTCTCTGTTCCGATGTAGGCAATGAACAGTGCTTTTCTTTCTGTCCCAGTTCCTGGGAACACGTTCCTAGAACAACTTGACCTTGTCAAAGAGTAAAAGAAGGACCACCTGAGCTTATGCATAAGCTTCATTGTGGGCATTTCCAGAAAACTTGTGGAAAATTGAATTTAAAAATAAGTCTACTTTGGTGCAATTAAAAAAATCCATACTTAGTGTTTTTATAATACACATTTTCTTTTCCATGAACTTGTTGAAGTCTCCTGCATATTATAAAAATTGTGAGTGGTTTTCAAAAAAATCTTTTGCACCAAAATAAGCTTACCATTCAATTCCATTTTCCATGAACATTTTGAATTATCTTTCTCGTGTGTGTGTGTGTGTGTGTGTGTGAGAGAGAGAGAGAGAGAGAGAGAGAGAGAGAGAGTGTTAACGTGCATGCAAAGCTTGCCAGTCAAGAGAATACCAGGTGCTAAGTAGTTCTCTGAAGGGAACATTCAGGTTTTTCAGTGCTAGTTTGAAGCCCCCTGTGTTTCTGCTCATTAAAGATCAAAAAGTAGGAGCTGGGGGCTGGCTGTGGCATTGGCAGTAGCTGTGGCTATGCTATGGCATAATAAGTTAAGCTACCAGCTGCAGTGCCATCATCCCATGTGGGTGCCAGTTTGAGTCCCAGCTGCTCTACTTCCAATCCAGCTCCCTGCTAATGCACCTGGGAAAGCAGCGGAAGGTGGCCCAAGTCCTCGTGTCCCTGCACCCACATGGGAGACCCGGATAGAATTCTGGGCTCCTGGCTTCCCCCTGGCAGAGCCATGGCTGTTGTGAACCTTTGGGGAGTGAGCCAATGAGTGGAAGATCTCTCTCTCTCTCTAACTTTGAAATAAATAATCAAAAAAAAAATTAGAACAAAAAGTACAGGATAGTATGGGAGCGTCCAAAGCTCTGTGGATAGTTGACTAAAAGCAGTTCAACTGCTCATTGGTTAGGAAAGCGTCTTCAATGAGGCCCAGTGAGGGTTGGCATCCTGAGTTCTTTGGCCACACACATTAAGTCTGGACACTTCTGAGGCAGCTGCTGCTGTCCTTTTGCGGTGTGCTGGCACTGTAGTTGCTGCAGGCCTGGGAAAACCCAAGTGTGTTCCCTGAGGTCACTCTGAGCCGCTTCGGGCTGGTTTGGCCACCAGCAGCCCATCAGAAGGAAGGACAGTGCTCCTGGTCTCCTGAGGCCCAGGTTGCTAATGCTTCCCTTGCTGAGCAAAGCCAAGTCGGCAAGGCCAGGGTCACGCAAGTGCAGAGGCAGCCCTGGAGATCAAATGCCTCCCTAACTATTGCATTAGCCTCAACTTGTTCTCACGGCCGCCCAGACTGTAAGAGGAAGGCATTTGCAGTCGGTTGCTCTTGTGTAAAACATTCTCCTTGGATGAACGAAGATGACATTCACTCCAGATATGTGATATTTCCAGTTGCTCTTGTTTCCTGCATGCTAGAAATGGATAGTGTATATATTTCCCGGGACCAGGAAGGGCGAATGGGCAGGAACGGATCTCAGGATGTGTCAGCTCTTAATCAGGATCTGCCTAGTTCCATGAAATGTACTCATGGAGTCAAACCCCGGTGACGCAAGCCGTCTGTCCTCTTACAGAGCTGTACTGAGGATTCTCTCAGCATTCCCTCGGGCCAGAGACATTGGGTTTCAGACCACGTGGACATTATTCACATTCAGTCTTATCCATGGAATATTCATTGCCTGACCACTGATACACAGTATCGGCAGACCGAGTGCAAGAGAATGGCTTCCTGATTCCAGTTTCGGCAGCGTGGCTTCTCCTACAGTGTTCTCAAAAAGCGCTGGAGTCCAATCCCAGGTGCACTGATTTACAAGTACATGTGGGCCTCTGAAGTTCTGTGCATGCAACAACAGAATCATTCGTGCCCCTGACTCGGAGTTGAAATGGGCCTCAACCATTCGGAGCAGATAGGATACGCTGTTCTATTTTTAATGGGCTCTCATTAAGGCAAGCGATGTGTGGCCGTCCTGACTTCAGGGGTTATCCCACAACCGAATCAGCTGAGCCACGACTGTCTCAGGAGGGTATCGGCATCTCTAGATGAATCGGTCCTTTCTGTGTGATTTAAACTGTTCCCTGTTAGTTTATGGGAGGCCGGCAGCTCTTCTCAGCTGCTTTTGCTTGTTCTGTCTTTCCAGGACGCGGAGAGGAGCCAGTCCCCACCTGCTCAGTAGTAATCCTTCACGCAGGGCAGCTGAGAGACTCCTAGGAAAGCGCAGGGTTAATGGCAGAGCCGCATTGCAATGCATTCATGCAGCGATCTCATCTCGCCAAGTTTGCTTGTTGCATTCTTTCCTCCTGCACATCGGCTAAGCATAATGAAGTGAGTTCAGCATGGGCTTGAAGCCCAAATTCACTTGCTTTGGGATTCGTCAGTCAGGCTCCTATATTAAATTCACCTTGGGGTCTATGGTAAATTTTATGAAATGTTACTTTCCTCTTTACAGCTAGCATAAACATTTATTATACATCCTGTGATATATGTTTCCAGGAAGTAAGGAAATGCTGTTGTGGAAAGATATGATTCCCAACTGATTTGAAATATAGACGAATAGCATGTTTTAGAAAGGGGCCAGGACTTTAATGGGAAAAAAAGTAGTTATCAGATTTTTTTTCCTTGTCTTTCTGTGCCTTCTCTTCTGGCACCAGTTAAAGGAACATTTCTCATCCCTTCTCCCCATGCACACAAAAGATGATACCTGATAGGAAATGCTGTCAAATCCTGCTTCATTAAAGCCCACAAAAGCTAATGCACAGCTCCCTCACACTGCCCTAAAATGGGAACAAAGAAGCAGAATAATGTCAAACTAGAACACAAAGGAAAAGAGTTGGTCCTCTGGGCCCAGGAGATGAAAGGTATCAGGAGTCATCTATGAGGGTTGGACCGGCCTGCTATTTCGAAGGCTTGTTTCATAGATGATGGGGGATGGCCATCCTCTGTGGCTGGGCAACTTCTGTAAACACAGCAAGGGTACAGGCTCTCCCACAAGGGCCCCAGCCATGCGCCTGTCATCATTCGGTTGCAGGGAACAAGAAGAGTTGTTTGCCTCAGAACAGGGAAGCTCAGTAATCAGGGAGTAGGAACTTCTCACTCACCTGATGTGAATATAACATCCATGCAAGAGGAGAGAGGACTGGGGACAGGAGTTTGGGTGTGGGACCCTGGCTGGAGAGGCAGGGAGGAAACATAGATTGTGAGGTGGTGCTGGGTTCTTAAAGGGAGGTAATGGAAACAAGAGCAAGTTATATGAAAGGCTCTATCACTACTGGCAGCATAAAGAGCTATGAGGGCCAAAGCCACTCAGCTTGGTAGTTTACTAACAGGGCCCAGGGGATCACAAACAGGGCAAATGTAGTTTGCCACATCAGGGTGTGACCCTTCCAAAGAGAGCAAATTTACAGTAATCTAGGTGGCACCACCAGGAAATGGCAGAGCTAGGGCATAAAGTCTAGCACTGCCACAGGCAATGGTGTGATGTTATCCGTGAAAACACGGTGGAAGGCAGCCCAGACTCTCTACCATTCCACACTGCCTCTGCGCTACGCTCCTGGCCTCCTGTCATCCCCTTCACTGTTCCATCCCCCACAGGTAAAGCTGGGTGTTAATGTTCTGTCTCTGGGCCCTGGAAGGAGAAAGACAGTGAGAACTGGATAACCACTGAGATCACAACCTCTTCAGTTGGCAAATGAGGATATATCTTACTTGGGTTACCCCAAAGCAGCCACTGAAATAAGCATTTGAGAATCAGTATGCTATTGTTTGAATATGGTTTTGCTTCCCAAATCATGTAGATGTTTCAGCCCCAAAGTCATATGGTAAGGGTGCTGAGAGGGTGGTCACTTAATCCAATTTTGTTGTCTGAAGTTAGAGCTTTGCAAAGTGATTGGGTTGGATTCAGTTGCTGGTAGATCCCATGATTGAATTGTGGTGGTCTTAGAAAGAGAGACCTATGAACATGAGCATGCTCCCTATTTCTCTGCTTCCTGGCTCACCATGTGATCTCTCTTTTGTACCTGTTCCAACAACCACCACCCCACCACCTTCATCAGGCACCAGACCAATGAGGCCACCCAATCTTCGACTGTGAACCTCCAAAAGCATGAGCCAAAGTAAACCTTTTTCCTTCATACATAGCTTCTCTAAACTATTTGTTTCATGATGAAAAGCTGACCCAGATAGAGTAGTCTGCTTGGGAGATTCCAAAAACCAAGAGTGAAAGTGTGAAGTATTGGAGGCAGGGGTGGAGAGAAAGTCAATATAAGGGTGCACTATCAGGTCCCACTTCTCGGATGACTTCCTATGAATCATGCAGAATAATTCCTTCCCCCATTGCTTGAGAATTGCACCTGTGTGTGTTGATGCTCTGAAATTCCCACCTGGGCATGCCATGTTGTGGGCCTGTAAGTGTCTTGGGACAGAGGAAAAAGGGTTGGTGGTCACTGATGGTGAGATAGGTGAGCCTAAGCTCACAGAGAACTGTTGACCCCAATCAGCTCTGGAATCAGAGGTATGACCAACACCATATTAACAGGATTCCAGACACATCTACTATAGAATGTAAGTTTACCAAAGGGTAAGAGAACAAGAAAGCAAGTATACTGCCACAGGGTTCTAAAATACATGAGGGGAACTTGGACAAAAGTCCTCTCAGAAAATATGCTATTCTAGAATTATTCAAATGCTCAGAAGTGAAGAGGTTTAGAAGAACAGTTTGAGAGGGTTACTGGGAGCTGGGTAGGGGATGCAGTTTGAGAAAAGGGCTGAAGTCCGTCTGGCTACTCAGCATCCTATGCATTATTAGAATTCACTTGGTCCTTGAACAACCACAGTCCTCAAGAGGGGCGACCACACAATAATGAGATCTCCTACTTCCAACCTTAAAAAACCTCTGTGGGCGGGTACCAGGATGGCCTACATAGTAATGACTTCAGGGATCCAGCAAAGTCATGCCTTTGTGGGGGTGTTTGGAAAGCTTGAAGGGCTTGGAAACACTGAAGGTTTGGGCTGGCTTAGACTTTCAAGACATGCCTTACCATGACATCGCCACCTCCGCCTACAGTAAAGTACCTTGAGGACAATCAAGGACCTCTGAAGCCAACCCAGATCTATAAAGAAACAAGCAGTCCCTCACTCTGTGGCGTGTCTATTGTAAATACCTTTTAGAGAAAGTCTGAATAGTACAAGCCTCAGAGATTAGCAGGATGAAGTCTGTAAGGTTGACATAATTAAGTCCAAGTATATGATGGGATCGTACAAGGTATATGTAAGAAACACCTATTAAGTCAGCCATCAGCAATGCACAGGTGCCCCCAAATCCCAGCCGTGGAAGTTACAGTAGACGTATAGCATTAGTCTTCTTCGTGTTTCTTCTTTGGGAGAAATGACTTATCTTCATCCTACATGGTTCTGCTGTGATATCACCCATCGTGCCTTGCTCGCTTCTCACTTCTAGTACTCCCATAGCAGATCCTAGCCACAGGGGTGTTAATGGGAAGATTGGCTATAAAATATTTACATTCCTCTAGTTACAGCAATTCCTTCAAGGAAGGATGTGTAACTTAAACAGGAATAATCAAAGTCTTCACCAAGGTTTGATTTATTGATGCTGCAAGATTGAGGATCCCTCTCTTTTTAAATTGTGAACTTTCTTGAGAATAAAGCAACAGCTAGAAAGGAGACTCCGAAAGGTGAAGAGACTGAGAGTTAATGTTGAGTCCACAAATCCAGCCATAGCTGATGCCAGATGTACCTGCAGACTTGCCAGTTACATGATCAATAAATTATGTTTGATTAAGATAATTGAATTGGATTTATATCATCTGTGATGGAAAAACTCTCTGACTAATAAAGTATTTACTGAGCATATAATGTGATCGAGGTTATGTGTAATGGGTTGAGTGTTGGCTCCCCACAGGGGCCAGCGCTGTGGCATAGTGGGTAAAGCTACTGCCTGCATCCCATATAGGTGCCAGTTCAAGTCGCGGCTGCTCCGCTTCCCATCCAGCTCTCTGCTATGGCCTGGGAAAGCAGTAGAAGATGGCCCAACTCCTTGGGCCCCTGCACCCACGTGGGAGACCCGGAAGAAGCTCCTGGCTCCTGGCTTTGGATTGGTGCAGCTCCAGCCATTGTGGCCAACTGGGGAGTGAACCAGAGGATGGAAGACCTCTCTCTCTCTCTCTCTGTCTCTGCTTCTCTCTCTGTGTAACTCTGACTTTTAAATAAATAAATAAATAAATCTTAAAAAAAAAAAGATATATCCACAGACCAGCAGCAGTGGATTTGGCTTATTTGGGAAAGAAGCCTTGTAGATGTAATTAAGGTCAAGATCTCAAGATGAGATCAGCTGATTATCGGGATGGGCTTTAAATCCAGCAGTGTTATGAGACCTACATATTACAAGTCAGAGACAGAAGAAGAGAAGATGCAGACACGCAGAAGCGGAAGTCATAGGAAGATGGAAGTAGAAATGGAAGTGACACAGCCACATAGAATGCCAGATGCCAGCAGAAGCTAGCAGAGGCAAGGCAGGATTCTCCCCTAGAGCCTGCAGACTGCAATCCTACTGACACCCGGGTTTGCGGCTTTTGGCCTTCAGAAACACGAAATTGTAGATTTCTGTTGTTTTAAACCATCCAGCTTGTGGTGAATTTTTTACGGCAGCCCTAGGGAACTCATAGACTAGCTGTTTCCTAATGATTCAAATTTGAAAGGAGAGACTCATTCCTCTGGAGAGAGTGGCATAAAATATTTCTTATTACTTATTTAAAATAATTATGATTCAATAATTGCCTTAATGGAAGTGTGTGCAAAGTGGTGTAGAAGCAAAGAATGGTTTATACAATGAGGTTACGTAATAGACACAGAACCACACAATAGTTAAGACAGCTGCCTGGGTTCGAATCCTTACCCGTTACATGCTCTACTACAAATAGCTGTGCGTTCTTGGGTAAATTGCTTCAGCTGTCTCGGCCTCAGTTTCCCAATCTGTAATAGAGGGACGGCAATGATGACACCTGCTTCTTCAAAAGGTTTTTGGGCAAACCGACTGCAGTCATTGTGGAAAGTGTTTAGAACAGAAGCGAGTACCTGGCAGGCACTCAGTCCGGGTTATTCAGGGCACATCCCTGCAGTGAAGTATTCTTTAGACGATTTTCCCCACCAGTGTGCTGCAGGTGGATTGTGGCGACGTCTGGCTGCAGAACTAAAAAGGAGAAACTCAGAGAAAGTGGAACCAACTAGAGACAACTTGAAGCAAGAGAAACTATGCATTCTTTGGATCATTCCAGACCTGTGCATGCATGGATGCAATCCTAAACAGTGTATCAAAGACTTTATTTTATTTAAGATTTATTTATTTATTTGGAAGTCAGAGTTACACAGAGAGAGGAGAGGCAGAGAGAGAGAGAGAGAGGGAGAGAGAGAGAGGTCTTCCATCCAATGGTTTACCCCCTAGATGGCCACAATGGCTGGAGCTGCGCCGATCCAAAGCCAGGAGCCAGGAGCTTCTTCTGGGTCTCCCACGTGGGTGCAGGGGCCCAAGGAGTTGGGCCATCTTCTACTGCTTTCCCGGGCCATAGCAGAGAGCTGCACAGGAAGTGGAGCAGCCGGGTCTTGAACCGGCGCCCATATGGGATGCCAGCACTTCAGGCCAAGGCTTTAACCCACTTCGCCACAGCGCCAGCCCCATATTAAAGACTTTAGGAACCAAATGAAGAGATCAAACAACGCACAAGTCCTAGAATGATCACTGGGTTGTGGACACATAGCTGAACTGTACGGCAAAGGCTTTGCAAACAAAGCTAACATCAAAACCACAACTACAGAACCTGGTCAGAACTTACCTACTAACACAACCAGGTTGATTGCCTGCAAAACAAATAAAAATCAACATTCTCCACAGAAGTTAAACAAGATTTATAATCTTACAACACATCTAGGACACAATTCATAATTACTCAGCATAGGAAAAACCAAGATATAGCACTGAGATGTAACACAAAGAAAAGAATTGTAAGACTAAGACTTTAAATTTTCATTATTTATTTTGTTTATTTGAAAGGGAGAGAGGAAAGAGAGAGCGAGCGAGCGAGCAGCAGTTTTACTTGCTATGAGAAATGCCTTAGACTAAGACTTTAAAAACAGCTATTATGGGAACAGGCATTTGGTGCAGCAGGTACATTGTCCTTTGGGATGCCTGCCTCCCGTTTCAGAGTGCCTGGGTTGAGTGCCTACCTTCAGATCCAGCTTCCTGCTCATGCATTGCTCTCAAGTGCTTGGACCATCTGCTGCCGGTTTCCCAGGAGCGCTGGCAGGGATCTGGATTGGAAGTGGAGCCAGTGGAACTTGAACTGGTGCTCATATGGGATGCCAGCATCGCAGGTAGTGGCTTAACCCACTGCTCCACAATACAAGCCGCCGAAGAACAATTCTTAAGGAGACACAACAGCACTAAATGTGTGTATGCATCTAACAACAGAACAACAAACTATGTGAAGTAAGAACTGATTAGGCTGAATGGAAAAGTTGAAAAACCCACACTTATAACTGAGGACCTCAACTGGACCTACTTGACATGTTGAAATTAAATTTAAAAATTTTTTTCAAGAGACGTAAAAAAGTATTAAATATTAATAAACAATTCAATAGTGTAAGAAGATGTAATAATAATAAACATTTAAGCACCTGATAACAGACCATCAACATAAATGAAGCACAAATTAACAGAATTGAAGAGAAAAATAGCACTATAATAAATTTTTGGTTATACATCAGTATCTCATTCTCTTTAATAGACACAACAATTAGAAGATAAAGAAATAGATAACTTAATACAACAAAGCAAGCAAATCTAACAGACATATACAGAGAACTCCACCCCAAAACAACAGCCAACACATTCTTCTCAAGTGCAAATGCACAAGGGACATTTTCCAGGCCAGACCATGTATTAGGCCACAAGTTAAATCTCAATAGACTTAAAAAGAAAGATAGCACACAAAGTATCTTCTCTGACTACATTGAGATTATATTAGAAATCAATAGCAGGAATAGAATGGAATATTCCCAAATTTGTGGAAGTTAAGTAGTAATTTCAACAACCAATGTATCAAAGAATAAATCACAAGTAAAATTAAAAATAATAAGTTTGTGGTCATACTGTCCTGATTGCACCTGATCTCGTCTGATCTTTGAAGTTAAGCAGGATTGGGTCTGGCTGATATTTCAATGAGAGACAGTACTTAAGAGATGAATAAAAATGCAAGTAAAGCATATCAACACTTATAGAACTAAGCAGAAGCAATGCTCATGGGAAATTTTATAGATACAAATGTTTTATTGAAAAATAGAAAAACTCTCAACTCAACAACATATGTTTATAAATTAAAGAAATCAAGGGGAAAAAAAGAACTAAACCTAAATTTAGCAGAAGGAAGTAAATACTAAAGATTAGAGCAGAGATAAATAGAATAGAGAACAGAACACAAAGAAAGAAAATCAATGAAACCAAATATTTGTTCCTAGAAGATTTAAAAATTAACAAACCTTTGGCCAGACAGACCAAGAAAATAATACAGAAGTTTCAAATTACTAGATCAGACATAAAAGTGGGGGTACTACTGCCAATTCTACAGACTTTTTAAAGTTTATAAGAGGGTTCTATGAATCACCGTATGTCAACAAATCAGATAACCTAGATGAAGTGGCTAAATTCTTGGAAGCACACAATCTACCTAGACTAAATTACAAAGAAATAGAAAATCGAGGGACCGGGACTGCGGTGCAGGTTAATCCTACGCCTGCAGCGCTGGCATCCCATACGGGCGCCGGTTCAAGTCCCGGCCGCTTTTCTTCTTCTTCTTTTTTTTTTTTTAAGATTTTTATTTATTTATTTGACAGGTAGAGTTACAGACAGAGAGAGAGAGAGAGAGAAAGGTCTTCCTTCCATTGGTTCACCCCTCAAATGGCTGCTACGGCCGGCCGGAGCTACGCCGATCTGAAGCCAGGAGCCAGGTGCCTCCTCCTGGTCTCATATGCAGGTGCAGGAGCCCAAGCACTTGGGCCATCCTCCACTGCACTCCTGGGCCACAGCAGAGAGCTGGCCTGGAAGAGGAGCAACCAGGACTAGAACCCGGTGCCCACATGGGCTGCCGGCACCACAGGCGGAGGATTAACTAAGTGAGCCACGGCGCCGGGCCCCGCTGTTCCTCTTCTGATCCAGCTCTCTGCTATGTCCTGGGAAAACAGTGGAGGATGGCCCAAGTCCTTGGGCCCCTGCACTCACGTGGGAGACTCAGAAGAAGCTCCTGGCTTCTGGCTTCAGATTGGCGTAGCACACCGGCCGTTGCAGCCGTTTAGGGAGTGAACCAGCAGATGGAAGACCTTTTCTCTGTCTCTCCCTCTCACTGTAACTCTACCTCTCAAATAAATAAATAAAATCTTTTTTTTTTGACAGACACAGTTAGACACTGAGAGAGAGAGAGAGAGAGAGAGAGAGAGAGAGAGAAAGATCTTCCTTCCGTTCGGATCAGTGCTGCGCTGATCCGAAGCCAGGAGCCAGGTGCTTCTCCTGGTCTCCCATGCGGGTGCAGGGCCCAAGGACCTGGGCCATCCTCCACTGCCTTCTCGGGCCACAGCAGAGAGCTGGACTGGAAGAGGGGCAACCGGGACAGAACCGGCGCCCCAACCGGGACTAGAATCCGGGGTACCGGCGCCGCTAGGTGGAGGATTAGCCAACAAATGGCAAAGAGCTTGAATAGATATTTCTCCAGAAAAGATGCACAAATGGCCAATAAGCATGTAAAAAATTGCTCAACATCACTGATCACTGGGGAAATAGAAATCAGAACCAAAATGAGATATCCAGGAGGAAGCATATTATCAAAAAGACAAAAAATTACACGTATTTGGTGAGGATGTAGAGAAATTGCAACCTTGGGGGCGCTGTGGGTGGGAATGTAAAATGATACAGCCTCTGTGGAAAACAGTGCGGCAGTTCCTTAATAAATGACAAACAGAGTTACCAAATGATCTAGCAACTACACTACTGGTAGTCTAATAAAAATAATTGAAATTAGGGTCTCAAAAATATTTTGGGGGGCCGGTGCCATGGCTCACTTGGTTAATCCTCCGCCTGTGGTGCCAGCATCCCATATGGGTGCCGGGTTCTAGTCCCGGTTGCTCCTTCTCCAGTCCAGTTCTCTGCTGTGGCCCCGGAAGGCAGTGGAGGATGGCCCAAGTGCTTGGGCCCTGCACCCCATGGGAGACCAGGAGAAGCACCTGGCTCCGGGCTTTGGATTGGTGCAGCGCCGGCCTTAGCGGCCATTTGGGAGGTGAACCAATGGCAGGAAGACCTTTCTATCTCTCTCTCTCTCACTGTCTAACTCTACCTGTCAAATAAATTTTAAAAAAAGATATTTTGGAACTCCCATATTCGTAGTAGTATTGCTTCCAATAACTAAAACATGACATTAACACCGTTGTCCATCGACAGAAGAGCAGATAAGTAAAATGTGGTTTTTATGTATACATCCAGTGGAATATTATTTAGTCTTAAAAAGGAAGGAAATTATGACACATGTTACAACACGGAAGAAATTTAAGAACATTATGCTAAGCAAAAGGAGCTAGTGACAATAATATAGGTAATGCATGATTCCACGTATATGAAGTACTTAGAGTGGTCATAATCATCAAGGCAGAAGGTAGAATGGTGCTGTACAGGCCATGAGGAGCTATTAATGGGTGCAGAGTTTGAGATTTATAGGATGAAAAGGGTTATGGAGAGAGATGTTGGGACGGCTGTACTGCATAGTTGGTGCATTTAAACACCAGCAATACATACTCAAAAACTGTTCCTATGAGGGCCTGGCATGTGGCCCAGTGGCTCAAGCTGCCATCTGTGACTCTGGGACCCATGTACAAGTGCCTGTTCAATTCTCAGCTACAGCTCCAGCCATTGTGGCTATTTGAGGAGTGAACCAGAGAACGAAAGGTTCACCTCTCTCTCTCTCTCTCCCTCACTCTCCCTCACTCTCGCTCTCTTGTTCTCTCTCGCTCTCTCCCACTATGCTTTATTAGATAAATAAATCTTTTACAAATTGTTATGATGGTATATTTTAAAATTTATTTTGTTGCAAGGCAGAGTTACAGGGGTGGGGACAGAGAGAGAGAATCTTTCATCCGCTGGTTCACTCAGCAAATGGCTGCAATTAACGGGGCTGGGCCAGACTGAAGCCAGGATGCTAGAACTCTGTCTGGGTCTCCCACATGGGCACAGGGTCCCAAGCACTTGGGCCATCTTCTGCTGCTTTCCCAAGTCGTTAGCAGGGGAGCTGGATGGGAGGCAAAACAGTCAGGACTTGAACCAGAGCTCATATGACATCAACCTAACTCTTTGCATCACAACAGTGACCCCACAACAGTAAATTCTATATGATGTGTATTTTACCATAATAAAAAATTGAGGAAAAAACACAACACCACCATCAGCAGCAGCATGCTGTTAGCACTGCTTAGCTAGCCCTGGCTCTGTGCTAGATTTGGTCCGGAGCTCTATGTATTAACTCACAAGTGGGAACTGGGAATCCAATGCTTTGCCTAATTTCGTATTTCTCACACTGAACCTGGGGATCTTGGTACAATGCGGACTGGGATCCGGCAGGTGTTCGCTGGCTCCTACAGTGCTCTGCGGGCTGCTGCTGCTGGTGCTGCTCTGTGTGCCGCGCCTCGCGTAGCCAAAGCCTGGTGTTCCACATGTAGTAAGTCAGGAGCAAGATTCACACTCTGATTGTCAGAGACGGAGCCCCGTGCTCTTTCTATTCCAGCATCGCTATCTCCAGAGATTTGCTCCTCTCCTGCTGCAGTCTGATAGAAGGCAACTCGGCAGTTAATTACAGGCTGCCAGTTCCAGAGCGCGGTGCCGGGCAGCAGCAAACAGAAAGCACCCTTTTTCACAGTCAGCGCTCGGCTCGGCTACAGCCCCGGCTACGAGCAGTTGTCCAACCCCCAGGAGATTTGACCAGGGCCACATCAGGCTTCAAGATCGAACTTGGGGAAAAATAGCGTGTGGAGACTGATAAACGAGTTGCAGGCATCAGACGGCTCCTCGGAGGATAAAGGAGAGGGGGAAGGAGACGTGAACAAGCTTAAGGAAAGGGAATGGAGGGACGAGGGAAGCAGGTGGAGGGTGGAGGTGGAGACGGATTAAAGTCCTTCTGTGGTCTTCTGGGGGAATGATGACTATAATAAGGGACCCGGCAGCCCACTGCTTGGGCTGCCCGGCTGGGAGCAAGGCACAGCCGCTCAGGCGGCCTGCGGAGCCGTGGGCTCCGGTGACGGAGCCTGCTGATTCTTTGCATCACAGAGCTCTCATTTTGCAGGCCTAACTGTACCTACCTGAATGCTGAGCGGCTTTCGAGACGAGACGCGGGGCCGTCTCTGGTGATGATGAATTTCTGAGATATGCCCATTCTCTCTCTCTGCGGAGTGCCAGGCACTCCTAAACCAGCACACTCTTTAGAACTGTGCATGACCCTCCTGCTCCTGGAACAAGGTACAGTCCTGACAGATTTAGTTTACAAGGGTTTCCCAGGTTATACTGGCATAGGCTCTTTTCCTCTTATTTTACTTTTTAAAATGAGACAAAACTTACACACAATAAAATAAACAGTGGGGCCCAGCAGCTGAGGACACGTGTGAAGCTGGCACGCCATATCACACTGCTGGTTCAAGCCCTGGCTGCTCGCCTTCTGATCCAGCTCTCTGCTAATGTGCCTGAGAAGGCAGCGGAAAGTGGCCCAAGTACCTGGGTCCCTGCCACCCACAAGGGCCACATGGATGGAGTTCCTGGCTCAGCCCTAGCTGTTGTGACCATTTGGGAAGTGAACCAGCAGATGGAAGATCTCTCTCTCTCTCTCTCTCTCTTTCTCTCTCTCTCTCCCTCTCTCTCTCTCTCTCCCTCCGCCCCTCCTCTCTTTGCTTTTCAAACAAATAAATCTTTTAAAAATAAATCTTAAGTGTGAAATTTGATGAATTTTTACATATCTTTATTTTTGGATACACACACACACACACACACACACACTTCCATTGGCTTTTGAAAACTCTTTCTCAAGCCCTGTAAGACAGGATATCCCCGATGCTCACAACATAGCAGAGTCTAATGGGGATCACCTCCATGGTAGTGACTCAGATTTCGCTAGTCCTGTCCCATCGCTGTTAAAGGGCCCCTCCACAAGCGATGCTCCAGGAGATGTTCTTTATTTGTTTGTGAATGAGTCTTTCACACTGTGTCAGCTACCTGTTTCCATACTGTTGTTGTATAACAAAGTCACTCACAAACCTCTGTAACACTCATCCGTAATTTTTATTTTTTATAAGGTGGAGGGTTGCATAAACATTGATTGATCTAGGCTAGACCCAGAAGGATAATTCTGCTAACCTTGGCTGGGCTTCTTATATTTTCAAGCTTCTGGAAATATAAGCTGGGTTTAGCTGGAGTTACTACATTCTGTTCCATATGTCTCTCACCTTCTTTCTGAGATCAATGGATAGCTTAGCCATGTTTTTCTCACGACAATGTCAAATGGATCAGACAGTAGACACAAAGGGGGGACACTGTGGCATAGTAGGTTAAACTGCTGCCTGCAGAGCCAGCATCCCATATGGGTACTGGTTCCAGTCCCAGCTGTTCCACTTCCCATCCAGCTCTCTGCTAATGTGCTTGGGAAAGCAGCAGAAGATGGTCCAAGCACTTGGGCCCCTGCATCCATGTGGGAGACCCAGAGGAAGCTCCTGGCTTCAGCCTGGCTCAGCCCTGGCCATTGTGGCCATTTGGGGAGTGAACCAGCAGATAGAAGATATCTCTCTGTCTCTGTCTCTGTCTCTCTTTCTACTTCTCTCTATATATCTCTGCCTTTCAAATAAATAAATCCTTTTTTTTAAAAAAAGTAGGCATGAAGCCAGCTCACTTATACCTCATTTATCAACCTCAGCAACCCAGAGTCAAGTGGAAGTACACTCTGCCTCTTGATGGCAAGGATGCAGAAATAAGGAAGAAATACTGTGGTTGTTAATGCCAGGTGCCACACCTGCCTGGAGATTCTGCTCTCCTTTTCTCATCAGGCACCAGAATCTTCTATTGTGTTCCACTATAGCTCCACACCACTGGCCTGGTCCAGTGTAGCGGAAACAGGCCAATAGCAAGGTCCAAGCTTTGGGGAAAGAGAATTTAATGCTTCCTTTTGTTATAATCTGAGAGATGGATGCTTGTCACCTTCAATTGTTTATAAACCTTGATAAAGTAGCTTTGCTTATGGTCCTTCTCTGTAGGAACCCACAGAGCTGGGACCGGAAAGAATTTCAATGACATCTACCAGGCCCACTCCTCCAAGAATGTGGGCTTTTTGTTTTCATCCCAGGAGGGCCTAAGGAAATCCTAGTGCAGTTGTGCTTTCTTGCTTCCCGAACAGATCTTCAGTTACTTCTGCACAACTCAGACTTAAATGATCTATCTTTACTTCTCATCGTGACGGTTCAGTTCATGCCTTTTTGTCATAATAACTTTTAGAAAATTATATCATTTTTAGGGCAACTGTTTCCTTTTTAAGATGCCTCTATTTTATTTCAATTAGGCATAATAATTTTCTCATCTGACAACACCCTAAATAAATACACTGTAACAAGTGGTATTTTGACATTACATTTATGGGCAAGCACACATTCACCAAATTAACTGACACATCAGTTTTCAGTCAGAGCACATCAAATGGAAGAAGCTGGCATTACATCCCATGCTTGGTTGAACCCAACATGTTTTCCTTGAATATGCAGACTTAGGAAGAAGATCAAGAGGTAGATTTTCTTCTACAACTTTTCTCAATTGTTTGTGTGTGGCATTTCCATGTGTATGAAGCACTCTTTCCCTCGATTTTTATTTCATTCTTCTATGCTACAACTTTATTTTTGTGGCACTTGGAATGCAAGATAACAATGAGCCCCAATAGGTTAAAAATTTGGTGAAGAACCTGGTAGGAAAAAAAAGACTGCCGCTCCCTCACATTGTTCCTTTACCACTGATGGCTTCTATCACACCTTCTTCTTTTGGCAGGAGCACTAAACCTCCCTACAATGCTACATTACGTGTAAATTGGATTTACTTGCTTGCAAATGCCTTGTTATTCATCTAATTTTGCTTTTACTGTTTAATTGATATGTATTATCTTTCTGCTTCTTAGTCTGAGATGGAACACATTATCATTTCTCTCATTAAAATCAATGGGACTTCAGAAAAAAATGAAGTAGACACATTTCACCTTATTCTTAAAATCTCTGGGAAAATTACAGGAAGATACTGAAAATCAGAGAAAAAAAATGCTCTGTCTAGGAACCTTGGGATTTGAGGAATGAACCTCTGGCTTTCTATAAATCCTAATAGAAGCTCATAAACCAGAAACATCAAGCACAGAAGAAATCAAATCAACACAAAACAATAAAACAAGGTAAGCCTTCTATGCACAAAGGACGGAGAAAATGGAAAGCCTTGCAGGCCAGAGCACTTCTGACAACACACGCCCTTTTCCACCTGAACATACCAAAAACAAAATAAAACAAACCACCATGTGTCCTCCCTAAATCAGCTGTGCATGGCAGCTAACGATCAGCGAGTGGAAGGAGAGCTATCGTCCCAGCTCAGTAGTAACAGAGCCCATGTAGAAGCACAGCCCTGACAGCCATCCCAGCCCAGCGGCAATGAGGGGGAACTCCATATCAGCAGGTAGACACCTGTAGAGGGATTCTGTTCTCAAAACCCGTAATTAGGAGGTCGTGTCCTTTCTTCTGCTGACCGGTAGTCACCTACAGAGGTCATATGTGTGAACGGAGCCTTGACTACCATCATGGAGTGGAAGAATAACAAGCTGTAAATAAGCACCAGAGTCTCATTTCACAAAACGCAAGTTGTCCAGGACAGAATTGAAAATCACCGGTCGGTCCTATCAAGAACCACGACAAATCTCAACTAGAATGAGAGAAAAGATGAGCAGATGCTAACACCAAGATGACACAGATGTTGGAATTATCTGACAGCAGCTTTAATACAACCATCATAAAATGCTACAGTGAATAATTACAAACATCTTGACGCAAATGAAAAAATAAACAGTCTTGGCAAAGAAATTGAAGACATAAAGGAGAACTGAGTAGAAATTCCAGAACTTAAACAGTAATTGAAAAAAATTAAAAAGCTCAGCGGAGACATTCAATAACAGAGATTACAGAGGAAATAATCACTTATCAGTGAGCAATAGAAAAGCTAAAGCAATAGAAACTACACATTCTGAGCAATAAAGAAAATGGATTAAAAATAAATAAACAGAGTCTCAGGAACCTGTGACGCAATAACAAAAAGATCATATTATTAGAGTCTCAGAAGAAGAGAAGAAAGAATGTGGAATCGAAAAATATTCAAAGAAATAATGCTTGAAAACATTCTGAACTTGGCATAAGACATAATTAAAGATAAAGAATCTCAAAGTCAGAGAGAAAGGATACACTAACTTCAGGGGAATAGAAATTTAAATGATAGAAGCCTTCTTATGAGAAACCATGGAGCTCATAAGACAGCAGCACAATATTTTTCCAAGTACTGAAAAAACTGCAATTCTGTACTCAAGACAAATAGGCTTTAGGAAAGAAGGTGAGATAAAGAGAATTCTCAGATTGAAAAATACTAAGAGAATTTGTAGCCAACGTACCTCCTTTGGTTATCTTCTTCAAATTCTATCTATGAAATACATGAAATCTGTTCTCCTTATAATAACTTTTTAAAAGGAAAAAATGCTAAATTTTTTTCAAACAGGAAGGAAATGCTTACAGAAGGAAACTTGGAACATCAAGAGTAAACAACAACAGAATGGATAAATATATGGGGAAATGTAACAGATAATCAGTTTTGGTTTAAATATTTAAAATTATGTTATAAGGTTAAAAGCAAGATGACAAGATTGTCTATATTATCACAATTTATATAAAGGAAATATTTAATAAGATTAAGTTATAAAGGAGATAAAATAGAAGGAACCAAATAGGTAAGGTTCCTACATTATTCTTGATATGATAAAAATTGATACTAATAAATTGTGATGTTACATATGTATCCTTCAATCCTTTGAGCAAGGACTAAATTTTTTTTTCAAAGAGATAAACTCAAACATCATAGGTAAAGCAAAATATAATGCTAAAGACACAAGTAATCAGAAGTAGTCAAATAATCCAGAAGAAGACAGGAAGAGGGAAACATAGAAATATAAGAAAATAAATAATAAATTAGACTGAAGTCTCAATGCCTCAATAATTTTTAAAAATTGAATGGTATAAATGTACTAAGTAAAAGATGAACAAGTGTTGATAAACAATGTGATTTAACCATATGCTGTGTATAGGATTATCATTTCAAATATAAGTGATGTGGGTAAGTTAAAAATAAATGGATGTAAAAAGAAATACCTTGCAAACATTAGCCAAAAGAAATCTGGGGTGGCTATACTAATATCACATAAAGTAAACTTAAGAGCAAAGAAATGATCAGGGATAAACAGAGATTCTACACAATGATAAAAGGGCCAATTCACCAAGAAGGCATCACAATTCTAAATATATATTGGTAAATAATGGTGCTAGGAAAAATGCATGAGATAAAAACAAACAGAATTCAAAACAGAAATGGACATATTAATTATTATACTTTGGAATCTCAATATTTTCTCAATAAATGATAGAGCCACTACACAGAGAATCACCAAATATGTAGAATTGAACAACTGTTAGCCACGGGATCTAATTGATATTTACAGAACACTTCACTAACAAGAATTCACATTTTTATTTAAGCATATATGGAGCGGTAAAAAAAAAAAAAAAGATAGACCATATCCTGGGTCATAACACAAACCTCAATAAATTGAAAAGAATTAAAATCACATGGAGTACCATCTGTAGCCTTACTGGTAAATCTCTAAACACTTAGAAATTAGACAATACATTTCTAAACAATTCATGGGTCAAAGAGGAAGTTTCAACGGACATCAAAATCTGCATACAACTGAATAAAGAGGAAAAATAGGGGGTTGGCATTGTGGTGCAGTGGGTAAAGCCACTGCCTGTGATACTGTCATCCCATTTTGGAGCATTAGTTCAAGTCCCGGCTGCTCCACTTCCAATCCAGCTCTCTGCTGTGGCCTGGGAAAGCAGTAGAAGATGGCCCAAGTGCTTGGGCCCCTGCACCCATGTGGGAGACCCGGAAGAAGCTCCTGGCTCCTGGCTTTGGTCTGGCCCAGCCCTACTCATTGTGGCCATTTGGAGAATGAACCAGTAGATGGATGATCTCTTTTTCTGTCTTGCCCTCTCTGTCACTCTGTGACAGGAAATAAAACAAGTCTTTAAAAAAAAGAAAATGAAAATAAAACAATTAAAAGCTATGAAATACAGCTAACGTGCTGCATAGCAGGAAATTTATAGCAGTAAAATAGAATAAAAATCTCAAATTAGCAGCCTAAACTTTTGTCTCAACAAAGTAGAAAAAGAACAATAAAAAAAAAGCAAGCAAACAAAAGAACATGAGGAATCTAAGAATGGAAAAACTAAAACTGAAAACAGGAAATCAGAGGAAAGGAATAAAATAAGATCAAATTCACTTAAAATATCAACAAAACTGATAAACCTCTACTAATATTGATGAAGGAAAAAGAGAGAAGCACAAGAATTCCCTATTGCAAATGAAAGGAGATACTGTGAACGCACAGCCGTTAAAGGACTAATAAGGGTGCAGGCATTTAGCCATTGATGAAGATATTCACGTCCCACATCAGAGTGTCTGGGTTCAATTCCGAGCTCTGGCTCCTGACTCCAGCTTCCTGCCAATGTAAACCCGGGGAGGCAACAGTGATGGTTCAAGTAATTGGGTCCCTGACAGCAGCATGGAGAACCACATTAAGTTCTTGGCTCCTGGCTCCTGGCCCCTGGCCCTGGCCCTGGCCCTGGTCCAGCCATAGCTGCTGCACACATTTGATGGAGGTGAATCAATGGATGAGAGCTTTTTATCATTCTTTCTCTTGTCTCTCTCCACCTCTCTCTTTCTCTGTCAGTCTTTCAACATCTCAGATAAATAAAAAAGGAAAAACAGAATAGTACAAATAGCTTTATACATGTAAATTCAACAAGTGAAAATAAGTGTAATCCATTACATTAACAGGCCAAAGAAGAAAAATTGCATGATCACATTAATTGATGCAGAAAAGTTATTTAATGAAATCTCAACATCAGTTTCTTTTTTTTTTCTTTTTTTGACAGGCAGAGTGGACTGTGAGAGAGAGACAGAGAGAAAGGTCTTCCTTTTGCCGTTGGTTCACCCTCCAATGGCCGCCGCGGCCGGCGCACCGTGCTGATCCGATGGCAGGAGCCAGGTGCTTCTCCTGGTCTCCTATGGGGTGCAGGGCCCAAGCACTTGGGCCATCCTCCACTGCACTCCCTGGCCACAGCAGAGAGCTGGCCTGGAAGAGGGGCAACTGGGACGGAATCCGGCGTCCCGACCGGGACTAGAACCCGGTGTGCCGGCGCAAGGCGGAGGATTAGCCTAGTGAGCCATGGCACTGGCCTCAATATCAGTTTCTAAGAAGAACTTTCAGTAAGCTAGAAACTGAAATGAACTTGCATACCCTCAACTGGATAAAGGACAATTACAAAATAGAAATAAAGGAAGAAAAAGAAGGAAAGAAAACAAGAAAGGACGGAAGGAAGGAGAGAGAAATAAAGAGAGATAGAGAGAGAGAGAAAGAGGAAAAAAAAAGAAACTATGATTAACACACACAATGTGAAAAACCCTTTAAGATTGGAACCAAAACAAGGAAGTCTGTCACTACTCTTATTTAACATGGTATTCACGTCTTCATCTGTGCAATAAGAAAAAGATATAAAAGGCATATATCTTGGAAAGGAAGTTTTAAAACATGATTGCCCACATAGGATAGCCCCCAAGGAATCCATAGGAAAATTCCAACATCTAATAAATGAATTTGAAAATTTTAAACACATTTCTGAAACAATGAACTATTGAACAACAAAATGAAAAAATCAACATCATTTATAATTGTTCCCAAAATAACACCATGTATACATCTAAAAATACAGAAATTATATGCTAAAAACTGAAAAATTTTAATGAAAGAAATCAACAAAATATAAACAAATGGAGAGACACTATCATGTCTGCAAACTGGGAGACTAAGCATTATAAAAGATGCTAATTCTTCTAAATTGATCAGTAGCTTCAACAAAATTTCCATAAAAATTCCAGAAGACTGGGAGAAAGTATTTGCAAATCACAGATCTGAGAAAGGATTCACATCCAGAATACACAAAGAATTCTCTAAGCTCAACAGTAAGAAAGCACAAAATCCAATTAGGTAAAAGATGAAAGACTTGAATAGCACTTCACCAAAGAAGATATATGAGTGGAAATTACGCACGTGACAAAATGTTCAGAATCATTATCCATTAGGCAAATGCAACTTAAAACCTCTACACACCAAATAAGAATTATTAAAATACTTTTTGAAAAAACACTGACAATACCAAGTACCAGTGAAGATGCAGAGGAACTGGATCTCTCACTCATTTCTAGTGGGAATGCAAAATTGCACAATCACTTTGGAAAATTTGGACTGTTTCTTAAAAAGTTAAACATACACTTACCATACAATCTGGAGATCACTCTTTCAGACAGTTATCCTAGAAAAATGTGAAGTTGCTCTTCTGCAAAAAGAAAAAATCCTGTATACAAATGTACTTAGCAAATTTACATGTGTAATAACGCCAAACTGAAAACAGTTTCAATGACCCTCCATGGGTTAATGGATAACAAACCCTGGTACATTCCAACCATGGAATATTACTCATCAATAAAAAGGAATGAACTATTGATACATGCAACAGCTTGGATTGATAAATGTGATTATACTGAGTAAATGGAGCCAACCTTCAAAGGTGAAAAATATATATGTATATATGTATAATATTTTCAAAAAGAAAAATGTATGAGGAAAATACAATGGTAGCTGGCAGGGGATTAAGAGTTCTTTTGTGGGGACACAAGAATTCCACGTCTTGATTGCGATGGTGGTTGTATAAATCTATACATGTGATCAAAGTTTGTGGAACTATACACACACACAAAGTAAATGAGCACCTGCCAGAACAATGGAGTCAGAGCGAGGTCTCTAGTCTAGTTAATTGCATTATACCAATGTCAGTTTCCTGCGTTTGATAATATACTGTTGTTATGTAAGATGTTTCCATTACGGGAAGCTGAGTCATAGGTGTAGGGGACTTCTCTAGTATTTTTTGTCACATCTTGTGAGTTTATCATAATTATAAAATAATAAGGTGAAATTTCTTTGCTATATTGTAAACTGTATCTTGACGATGTATTTTCTTTATTTTTACATTAAATAAATTTTTTAAAGATTTGTTTATTCATTTATTTGAAAAACAGAGTGACAGAGAAAGGGAAGGAGAAAGACAAAGAGATCTTCCATCTGCTGATTCACTCTCCAAATAGACGTAAAAGCCAGTGTTGGGCCAGGTCAAAGGCAGGAGCCCAGAACTCCATCCAGGTCTCCCACCTGGGAGGCAGGGGCCCAAGAACTCAGGCCATCTTCCACTGCCTTTCCAGGTGCATCACAGGAAGGTGGATATAAGCAGGGTAGTCAGGACCTGAACAAGGTAGCACGTGGGCATCCCAAATGGTGACTTCACGTACTGCACCACAATGCCCACCCCAGTTTATTTTAATGGAAATATTTTTTCATGTCATGGTTAAATTATGTTGTTTCAAGAATTAATGAAAGTCATTAAATGAGGAAAATGAGACTAGTCTAATATCTCTTCTGATGAACCAACCCTTATGATCTAGAATCTGTGACCTTTTAGGCACAACCTTGTCACGTAGGTAAAATTGTATCACAAATAATTCTGTAAGAATTGTACACAGAATTTCTTCCCCCTTGTCTCAGTAAACTTTGGATGCCTAAGAAATCAACTATATTAGTTTTATATTGCTTTCTAACAAATTGATTTCAACCTGGTGGCTCAAGACTATATCTTTTTATGTACTCACTTTTCTGTAGGTCAGCAGGCCAGCCTAGCATGGTTGGGGTCCCTGCTGGGGCGGGGCAGGGGGCACACAGCTGAAACCAAGTTGTCAGACTGAGTTCTAATCTGGAAACTCTGGAAGAAAACTCGGCTTCAAGGATCATTCTTGCTGGTGGTGGCCAGTTACTAGACTGAGGTCCCAGCTCCTCATTGGTGCTCACCTGAGGGCCACTTTCAGCTCCTAGAGATCACATGTGACTTTTTCCATCTTCAAACCAGCAACGGTGTGTTGAATCATTCTTGTGCTTTGAATCGCTGGCTTCCCTCCTACTTCCAGCCAGGGAAAACTCTACTGTAGGTTAGATCAACCCAGCACAATCTTCCTTTCTTTGTTTTTTAAATTGTCCTAAAAAGCACACAACAGAAAATTTATTATCTTAAAAAATTTTAAGTGTACAGTAGAGTGGTGTTAACCACCCGCACACTGCTGTGCAATGGATCTCAAACACTTTTCCATCTTGGAAAACCGAGCTACTTTATCCACTGAGGAGCGATCTCCCTTTTTCCCCACCCCAGGCCCTGGTAATCACCACTTGCTTTCTGTTTCTGAGTTTGATTACTTTAGATATCTCAAATAAATGAAGTGATGCAACATTTTTCTTTTTGTGACTGGCTTATTTCATTTCATACAGTGTCCTCAAAGTATGTACCATACTGATAGAATTTCCTTCATCGTAGTAACAACTTTAATGATTAATTTTAATAATAGTAATACAGTATTTTATTGTATGTGTGCACCATGTTTTCGTTACATAATCATCCTTTGAGAATAATGCTGTAATGAACATGGGTGGGCAAATCTCTCTTTCAAATCCTGTTCTCTTGAATATATGCCCAGAAATGGGACTTCTGGGTTGTATAGTAATTGTTTTAATTTTTTGATGAGTTTCCATACTATTTCCCATAATGACTCCATTATTCTATACGCCCACTTAATAGTATAAAAAGGTTCCGATTTCTCCACACCCTGTCATTTCTCACTGTTCTCTCTCTCTCTCTCTCTCTTTTGTTAGTGGCCATCCTAAAGGGTGATTTGCATTTCCCTGAAAATGTGTGAGATTGAACATATTTCATATGCACGCTGGTCATTTATATTTCTTCACTGAATTTTTTATTTGTTGTTGTTGCATTGAATTTCGTTATACTCACGTATTTGGGGTATGAACTTCTTATTATACATATGATTCGTAAATATTTTCTCCAATTCCATAGGTTACCTTTTCATTTTATTGAATTTTTAACCTTGTTGTGCTGAAGTTTTAAGTTTAATGTAATCTCATTTATTTAATTTTGCTTGTGTTACCTGTACTTTCAGTATGGTAGCTAAGAAATAATTGCCAAATTCAGTATCATGAATCTTTGCTCTTAGGTTTCCTTCTAGGAATTTTATAGTTTTAGATTTATGTTTAGACCAGTTTTGAGTGAATTTTTGTACATGGTATAAGAGTCCAAATTTATTCTTTTCTTGTGGATATTCCATTTTCACAATATGATTTTTTGAAAGAACTATCCTTTCCCCATTGCATAGCCTTGACACCTTATAGAAGATCATCTGACCATTTATATAAGGGTGGCTTTCTCGATGCTCTGTTCTGTTCCATGGGCCTATGCATCTATTTTTATGCCAGTGCCATACTATTTTGATTACTACTGCCTTATAATTTTTAAAAGATTTATTTATTTATTTATTTGAAAGGCAGAGTTACAGAGAGGCAGAGGCAGGGAGAGAAAGAGAAGTCTTCTATCCGCTGGTTCACTCCCCAAATGGCCTCAATGCCTGGAACTGGGCCGATCTGAACCCAGGAGGCAGGAGCTTCTTCCAGGTCTCCCATGCAGGTGCAGGAGCCCAAGCACTTGAGCCATCTTCTACTGCTTTCCCAGGCCACAGCAGAGAGCTGGATCAGAAGAGGAGCAGCCGAGACCAGAACTGGTGTCCATATGGGATGCCGGCACTGCAGGTGGCAGCCTCACCCACTACACCACAGCACAGGGCCCTATAATGTAATGTTAAATCAGGAACTGTGATGGCTCTGGTTTTGTTGTTGCTCAAGATTGTTTTGGATATTTCAGGTCTTTTGTGGCACCATGGGAACTTAGAATTGTTTCTTTTTCTGTGAAAAAATGTCATTGGAATTTTCATAGAGATTGTATTGAATCTGTAGATCTCTTTGGGTAGTATGGAAATTTTTTTAAAAAATTTTTTGGGTAGTATGGAAATTTAAATATTAATTCTTCTACTCCGTGAACATGGGATAGCTTTCTGTCTATTGTGTCTTCTTCAATATCTTTAATCAATGTTTTACAGCTTTCAGTATGCAGATCTTTTGCCCCGTGGTTAAATTTATTCCTCAGTATTTTATTTTTGATGCTGTAATAATTGATATTTTTTGAAATTTATTTTTCAGATAGTTATAATTAGTGTATAGAAATGTGACAAATTTTTGCATGTTGATTTTGTGTCTTGAAAATTTATTTCATTCATTTATTTTTCCAACAGTTTCCTGGTGAGTCTTTAAGCTTTCTATATACAAGATGTCATCTTCAAACAGACAGTTTTACTTTTCTTCTGATTTGGTTGACTTTTATTTCTTTTTCTTGTTTAATTGCTCTAGCTAAGGCTTCCAGTACTACATTTAATAGAAGTAACAAGAGTGAATTTCCTTGTCTTGTTCCTGATTTTAGAGAATATAGTTCATCTTTTCATGAATGAGTATGATGCCACTGCTTTTACTATGTCAAAACATATTTCTCCTTTATGTGAATTTTTGGGAGATTTTTCCATGAAAGGATGCTTAATTTTAACAATTGCTTTCACTGTATCTATTGAGATGGTCATGTGGAGTTTATCCTTCAGTCTGTTAATATAATGTATCTATTTTTCACTTCAGTTTCATCACTGTCTGCTTCATGTATTTGGATGTTTTTCTGTTAAGCAAATACATTTTTAGAATTATTAGATTTTCCTGGTTTATTGACCCTATTAATCATTATATAATGAATTTATCTCGTGATAGTTTTGACTTAAATTCTATTATGTCTGATATAAGTATGGACACCTCCATACTCTTTTAAAATTTTTTTGTTTTGTTCAGAGATCTTACACATTTCTTGTTTTAAGGATTTATTTATTTCAAGGAGAGAGAGAGAGATCTTCCATTTGCTCCTTCACTCCCCAATGACCACAACGGCCAAGGCTGGACCAGGCTGAAGCCAGAAGACTGGAGTTCCATCCGAGTCTCCCACATGGATGGCAGGGGCCCAACTACTTAGGCATTCTCTACTGCCTTCCTAGACACATTAGCCTGGAGCTGGACTGGAAGCAGAGCAGCCAGTACTCGAATCAGCACTCCAACACGGGATGCCTGCATTGAAAGCTGAGGCTTATCTTGCTAAACCACAATGCCAGCCCCACCTCTACACTTTATAAGTCACAGTTCACATGCAATATCTTCTTTTCCATTGTTTCATTTTTAGGCTGCATATGCCATTTTATCTAAAGTGAATCTCTTGTAGGAAGCATATAGTTGGATCTTGTTTTTTACTCATTGATCCATTCTTGTCTTTTGATTAGGGGGTTTAAGCCACTGACATTTTAAATAATCATTGATAAGGAAATACTAGTATCATCTTGTTAATTGTTTCTTGTGTGTCTTGTAGTTATTTTGTCCTTCTTTTTTCTCTCTTTCTGCCTTTTTTCATATTTTGTTGATTTCTTTATGGTGATATGGTTTTATTTCTTTATGATTTTCTTTTAAACATATTATATTTATGTTTTTGTGATTACCATGAGGAATACATAACTTTGCATAGTTATCCCAATCTATTTTCAACTTAAATTCGATCATACACAATATTTTGACTCCTTTATATCTCCCCCTTATGTGCTATCAATGTCACAAAGCACACATTTATATACTTTATCTCCTTTAAAATATTGATAGATATTCTCTTATGCATCTGTTAAATTTTATAACTGAATTAAGTGATATATGCACCGCAATTGCATGATTATAGGATTCTGTATCTGCCTATAGATTTAGCTTTGCGAGAGAACTTCACATCGTCACATATTTCGCTTTAAGGCTTTCTTCAATAATTCTTGTAAGGTAAGACAAGTGGTGATGAAGTCCCTCAAGTTTTATTTAACTAAAAATGGTCATTGCTTCTCCTTAACTTCTGAAGGGCAACTTTGTTGAAAATAGTGCTATTATTTCTCATTTTTTTCATACAGCCCTTTGAATATATCATCCTACTCCCCTCTGATCTAAAGTGTTTCTTCTGAGAAATCCACTGATAATCTTAGGGCTGTTTCCCTGTACATGAGGGGTTGCCTTTCTCCTGATGCTTTCAGGATTCCTTCTTTATCTTTGATTTTGACAGTGTGATTATTATGTCTCCTGGTGTGGACCTCTTTGGGATCATTTTATTGGAACCCTTTGAACTTACTGAACTCGGATATTCCGTCCCTCCTTCCATTTCGGAAGGTTTTGACAATAATATCTTCAAAAAGTTCTTTGTCTCTGTTTCTCCTTTGGTGATCCTTTAATGCATATATTGATTTGCTTGATAGTGTCCCATAAGTCCCTTAGGCTTTTTTACCTTTTTCTTTCTTTTTACTTGTTGTTCCTCTGATTTGACCATTTCAAAAGACCTGTATCTTCAAGTTTATTAATTCTCTTTTGCTTTATCAAGTCTGCTGTTGATTTATGCTAGAAAACATTTTGATTCTTATTGCATTTTTCAACTCCATAATGTGTTTGGTTCTTTTTTATTGTTTCTATCTCTAATTTTGTTCATTCATTGTTTCCTTGATTTCATTTGGCTGTTTGTGTTCTCTTGTAATGCACTGAGCACCTTTAAGAATATTATTTTAAAATCTTGGTCAAATAATTCATAAATCTCTGCTTCTTTAAGGTCAGTTTCTGTGAATTTATTTTTCTCCTTTGATTGGGCCATGTTTCTCTCTTTCTTCATGAGCTCTGTCATTTTGTGTTGTGATTTTTGCATTTGAAAAAAAGAAAGCATCTACCTCTGGTCTTTGTGGACTGGCTCTGTACAGAAGATGTTTACCAATCAGCCTGGCTAGAGATTCTGTTGGCCTCTCAACATTTGTATGGGGATGCATCTTCCCTGGGCTTATTTGTTTGATTTCCCAATTAGAGATGTTTTCCAGTTTTTTTTTTTTTTCAGGAGCTTGTAACGTCTTGTTCTCTCTGGTGTGTGTCCTTAGCACTGCAAGTTCTCCAGTGCTACAACAAGCTATTAAGCTTTCTTTCATTCTCTGTGGCCTCCAAACATTCCAAGTATTTTAGTTTACCACCAACAGCCTAAGTCAGGCAAGACAGAAACCAGTCCCTTGAGCAGCCCCTGAAAATCTAGAACAGTTGGGCATATCTTTCATTATTCTCTCTCCCTCCCGAAGGAGAAAGCACGAGCTGGACACTTCGTCCCAATCACATGAGGCTGTACCAGCTTCTGTTTGCGGTACCACACATTCTTTGGCGGTGCAGCAAGTATTGAACTCTGTTTTGTTCTCAGCACTCTGAGTCAGATAAGAAAGAAACTGTTCCCTTGGACAAAAATATAAATAAATAAAATCGCCTCCAATCAAAACAAAACAGAACAGAACATTGGATGTACATTCCACTCTTTGTCTTTTTCCCCAAAAGAGGTGTCCACAAGTTGAATTTTTTCTCCCAGTGGTGCTGTTGGATTGGAGGAAGGACGGATCCCATTAAAATGAAATCGCTTTTCTTGCCATTTCAATGGTGCTTCTCCTGGTCTCCCATGGGATGCAGGGCCCAAGCACGTGGGCCATCCTCCACTGCACTCCCTGGCCACAGCAGAGAGCTGGCCTGGAAGAGGGGCAACCGGGACAGAATCTGGTGCCCCGACCAGGACTAGAACCCGGTGTGCCGGCGCCGCAAGGCGGAGGATTAGCCTGTTGAGCCGCGGCACCGGCCGGTTTAGAGCTTCTTACTACACCATACTGCTGAAATCACTTTAAAATTAATGTCTAATCTTCCTTTTTTTTTTTAATTTGACAGGTAGAGTTATAGACAGTGAGAAAATGAGACAGAAAGACAGAGAGAAAGGTCTTCTTTCTGTTGGTTCACTCCACAAATGGCCACTACGGCCGGCGCGCTGCGCCAGGAGCCAGGTGCTTCCTCCTGGTCTCCCATGCAGGTGCAGGGCCCAAGCACTTGGGCCATCCTCCACTGCCTTCCCGGGCCACAGCAGAGAGCTGGACTGGAAGAGGGGCAACCAGGACTAGAACCGGTGCCCATATAAGATGCTGGCGCGGCAGGCGGAGGATTAACCTAGTGCGCCATGGCGCCGGCCCTAATCTTCCTTTTTTTCTTTTTTTTTAAAGTAAACTGCTCCCTAAAAATAATCTAATCATGGAAATGATATCTCACCATATTCCATTCCACAGGGATTAAAGTAGGACATTTTAGGGTCCCTGTGAGAATTCTGCTTGCGACATCATTCTAAAAGTTAGTGTCTTAAGGAAAACACTTCTTTCATCTACTCATAGTTCTGGTCAGTTCTCTGATCTGAGTTGGATTAGCTGGAGCTGATGGTCCAAGATAGTCTCACGGCCATGTGTGGAGCCTCAGCTGAAATGTCTGGGTTGGACACATGGTTAGAGCACGTTGTCTTTCATTCTTCAGGAATCTAACCCAGGGGAATTCACATGGTGGCCAAAAAGTTCATGGCAGCAAGAGAATGAAGTCTGTTTACAGAACTTTTCACGTTTCTATTAGAGTTAGATTTACCAATGTTCCATTGGACAAAGCAAGTCATGTGCCAAGGCCAGATCAAAGGGGTGGAGAAGCAGGCTACATCTTTTTGATGAGAGAAGCTGCAATGATTTTATGGCTATTTTTTTGTGATATATGGCAAACGCCTAACTAGCAGCATATTTATTATGAGCAGTATTTCATTCTGTGAAATCTTGATAAAACCAGATTGTTAGGTAGTTTCTTGAACTTCATTTTTAACAGGATTTGACTAGTATTAATCACTCGCACATAAATTATACAGCAGCACAGCTTCTGACTTGAAATACCAGGCTAATCACCTTGGCTTTTAGCTTCTTTTTGGCTAGGGAAGACTTGGATTCACAATGCATTGAAAATTGCAAATAACATTTACATGTGTACAGCTTTGTTATTTGATTTTTTAAAATATTTATTTATTTATTTGAAAATCAGAATGACACAGACAGAAGGAGAGGCAGAGAGAGAGAGAGAGAGAGAGAGGTCTTCCATCCACTGGTTCACTCCCAATTGGCCCCAACGGCCAGAGCTGCACTGATCTGAAGCCAGGAGCCAGGAGCTTCTTCTGGGTCTCCCACGTGGGTGTAAGGGCCTAAGGACCTGGGCCATCCTCTACTGCTTTCTCAGGCTGTAGCAGAGAGCTGGATCAGAAGTGGAGCAGCTGGGACTTGAACCGGCACCCATATGGGATGCCAGCCCTGCAGGCAGTGGCTTTACCTGCTACACCACAGCGTCAGCCCTGTTATTTGTTTTTATCTTACTGGTATTTCTTGCCTTTTTTATGACATGAAGATGAATGCTTGGAACTTCAACAACCAATAGAAGATAATATTAAGAAACTCTGTTTAGGAGAGACACACTAGTTTACTACATTGCATTGATAGTTTAAAACAATGACAAAGAAGTAACTACTAGAAAGAGATGTACAAGTTAGCCATGACAACAAAATTACAGAAAGCAACAAAAATTTTTGGAGCAAAATGTTGTTCCACTCTGATGATTGGAATAGGCTTATGGGAAGGTCCATTGATGCCAAAAATGGACATTTAGGGCCACCAAGAACCTGTGAAAAACAGTAATTGTCTCACTTCGATCCTGAACTGGGAGTGAGTATGTAAATAATTTTGGTCTTATTCAGGATGCCACTGTGAACCAAACATCTGAGATTCTTTGTGCGGTAGGATAACATTTTTGTAAATAAATAATAATTATAGCTAATATTTGTTAAATAATTACTATTTTCTAGGCACGGATTCAAGTGTTTTACCAAAATGAACTCATTTAATCTTTATAATGCCTGTATGAGGTAAAGTACTGCTATTATCAAACAAGGAAACTCTGGCACAGTGAAGTTAATTAGCCCAAAATTACATAGCTAAAAAATAGCAGAGTAGGACTTTGAACCCAGGCAGCCTGGCTTCAGAGCCTGTTCTTGCAGCCATTATGCCATCATGTGTGTGTGTGTGTGTGTGTGTGTGTGTGTAAACCTGGAAAGACACACACAAAAATTAAATCATTATTTCTAGGTGATGAGATGACATATGATTTTATCTTTGTTTTTTTATTCAGCTGCATGTTCTAATTTTTTCCGTAACGTGTTGTCCTACTTGTACAATTCTGCGAAAGGCTTCTAAAGATCATACAATTGACTGCCTCCTCCCACACCCTGCCTCACCTCGAAGAAACAGTTCTTCGAGGGCTCAGGCAGAGGGGTGAGCTCATCAGTACCCCACACTTTTCCCTCCTTTCTGCTCTGCTTAGCTCTGTATGTTAGCATATTTGTACCTTCATGTTTGTGAACTCAGTTGAAAGATGCTTGCCACAGGGCTGGCACTGTGGCGTAGCAGGTAAAGCCTCTGCCTGCAGTGCCGACATCCCATATGGGCGCTGGTTCTAGTCCCGGCTGCTGCACTTCCGATCCAGCTCTCTGCTATGGCCTGGGAAAGCAGCAGAAGATGGTCCAAGTCCTTGGGCCCCTGCACCCATGTGGGACACCTGGAAGAAGCTCCTGGCTCCTGGCTTCAGATCAGCACAGTGCTGGCCATCGTGGCCAATTGGGGAGTGAACCAGAGAATGGAAGACCTCTCTCTCTCTCTCTCTCTCTCTCTCTCTCTCTGCCTCTGCCTCTTTGTAACTCTGCCTTCCAAATAAATAAATAAATCTTTAAAAAAAAAAAAAAAAGAAAGATGCTTGCCACAACTCCAGGCACCCCAGCCTCATTCAAGGACAGGAAGCAATGCTGATGACCACAAGGACAAAAAGGTTTTTACATTCTGGGGCTCTCCTGTTATCAGAACAGCCAGGTGAAAGACTCCTCTTTTATAGTATTGGTCCAAACTGGGTCACATGTAGCTTCCTATCTGCAAATGAAGCTGGGAAATTGAATATGTGGTTTCTAATTTCAGTAGTGGAGGGAAGCAAAGAAGGGGCTTGGGGATGCCAGAGGTTCTCTCCCATCCTGTGACTAGCAGGAAAGATATTTCTTTCCTGAAAGACTCCCCAGACAGCTTCTAAGGATCTGACAGCCAATACCTCGGTCAGCAATTCAGGAGTTCTGGGTTCTAGTCCCTTCTCATAGTCATTTGCCTTGAGACTAGAGAAATCGCTTACCTCCTTTCTCAGGCTCCTAGTTTACTTGACTGTCAAATGAGGGCATTGTACTGGTTGATCACTAAGGCACCTGACATTGTGACACTGGCTAATACTGCAAACCAGCGGACCCTGTGACTACTTATGTTGTGGAACAGTCCGCAGTAAGTCGCACTCTCACAAGAGCCTCCCGTCACTGGCTTTGAAAGGAAAGGAAACAAAACATGTACAAGTTCAAAAAGGAGGTAGCTGTAAGAACACACAATCTCTGTTTCAAATCAACAAAGACAGGCAGATTATTTCAGCCCCAGGTGAATCTTAATCTCCAGAAAAATAATATCAGTGCTGAGCAAAATTTCTGGAGATAATAAGCCTGCTCAAGAACAGCAGACCTATTATAAGATGGTAATCAGTCATTTCCTGGGCATGCCATGATTCCCTTTGAAAATACCACTGCCAACACAGTGTTTCTCTCTAATTCAGTGTCACTTGTCCCCTTCCCCGTGTGTGTGTGTGTGTGTGTCTGTGTGTGTATGAGGTCACTTGCCTTTTGTGGTAGATACTGTGTTTGGCTTGCTCAGTTTTTTTTTGTTTTTTTTTTTTTTTTGACAGGCAGAGTGGACAGTGAGAGAGAGACAGAGAGAAAGGTCTTCCTTTTGCCGTTGGTTCACCCTCCAATGGCCGCCGCGGCCGGCGCGCTGCGGCCGGCGCACCACGCTGATCCGATGGCAGGAGCCAGGTACTTCTCCTGGTCTCCCATGGGGTGCAGGGCCCAAGCACGTGGGCCATCCTCCACTGCACTCCCTGGCCACAGCAGAGAGCTGGCCTGGAAGAGGGGCAACAGGGACAGAATCCGGCGCCCCGACCAGGACTAGAACCCGGTTTGCCGGCGCCGCAAGGTGGAGGATTAGCCTAGTGAGCCGCGGTGCCGGCGGCTTGCTCAGTTTTTAACCCACCCTCTTTCTCAGCTACCTTCTTATACTGAAGACTAGAAAACTAGTATTACATTTTCCCGGATTCCTGGGCAACTTGGCTTCTGGTGTTAATTTTAGATTTGCTGACTAGATGTAGTCATGTAAGTTCTGGAAAGTAGAAGTGAGGCAGGGATCAGAACTCCACCTTTTGGCTATTTTTCTGAACACAGGGACATTTATTTGTAAAAATGTGCAGTTTCCATGTTCATGCTCCACTTTGGGCATTGAGAGGCTGCTGGCAGCAGTGCACTCAGGGATAACGGATCCTTCTTAATTTAACTCCTGGTTGGTGGATCACAGATGCAGTGCTTTGTTCTTGAACTCAATATTTGGTAGGCTCAAAAGTAGTACTACTCTGGTGTGTCGGTATTGTGTTATTCCATGAATCATTCATAGGGGTGTAGTTTGGAAACCACTCCTTCATGCCTTCCAATGATACCATAAGCCACCAATTCTTGGTATAAACTCCTTCTATCACATACAACTGGGATTTCTCTTTCCTGCAATTAATCCCGGCTGTTATTTCTTCTAAAATATCTATCAATAAAGCACACATGCTTATGCCAAAATAAAAAAGGATCTCTACTCTACTTTATTATAGTGTGGCTATGCTCCTACCCACCTTCACACCTTCCTTATTAATGCATCTTTAGTGAAACAGACATGGAAGCGTAATGGGAGGACCACACAGAGCGGCCAACAGGAATCTCTTATATGGATAATTCCAGTCTCCAGAAAAGAAGGCTTAAAAATAAAGGTCTTGGTGATGAAGAGTTATAAGGTTTAGACTTCATTGTCACATTAGCAAATAACCACCTCTTATGTATTTATTTGAGAGAGAGAGAGAGAGAGAGAGAGAAAGTGCTTCCACTTGTGATTTCACTTTTCAAATGCCTGCAATAGCTGAGGCTGGATTGGGGCTGAAACAGAGAGCCTGGAACTCAATCTAAGCCTGCCAGGTGGGTAGCAGGAATGCAAGTACTTAGACCGTCAGCACTGCTTCCCAGGGTCTGCATTAACAGAAAGCTGGAGTCAGCAGCCTAGGCTGGAAATCAAACCCATGTACTTTTTTTTAAAAGGTTTCCTTCCGTTGGTTCACCCCCCAAATGGCTGCTACAGATGGCACCGCGCTGATCCAAAACCAGGAGCCAGGTGCTTCTCCTGGTCTCCCACGTGGGTGCAGGGCCCAAGCACTTGGGTCATCCTCCACTGCACTCCCGGGCCATAGCAGAGGGCTGGCCTGGAAGAGGAGCAACCAGGACAGAATCCGGCGCCCCGATCGGGACTAGAACCTGGGGTGCCGGCGCCACAGGCGGAGGATTAGCCTAGTGAGCCGCGGCGCCAACCAAACCCATGTACTTTGATGTGGGATGTGGATGTCTTAACCGCTAGGCTAAATACTCGCCCTAACCCCATCTTCTTGTACCGTTCATTTCTTCTCCATAATTTCTGCAGGTGCCGCTTAAGCAGAGTGTCTCTGGAACTCAACAAAAGATATGGGATGGTGGTTATGGGCTAGTGTTTTAGTTTGCAGGCACTGACTCCTGAATTCTGAAGTGAAAAACCAGGTGTTCATGTTCAACTTCCACCTGTAATTGTTTGCTATTTGGTTCTAGAATTCAGAAAAAAAAGACACTCAGAAAATGCACCTAAGAAGGATATCCTATCAAGTTGAGTGGCATATTTCTAAATGCCACAGAAATGTGTATAGCTAAATGACTTGTAGAAAGTGTAGGTGGGCCACCAAGCCTTGCAATGTGCGACAGAGGTCTTTGCTGTGAGACTACATCAGAAGTGGGATACTTTAGGAAGTTCTTATGCTATTTGAAGCCTTAATACCTTTGGTCGAGTTTGTCAATCACATCTCTTCTTTCAAACATATTTCACTTTATGATAATTTCCACAATATTTAGTGAATTAATAAAAAACTCTTTTGTTGGGTTAGAGCTGTAAGAACTTGGCAAATTTACTCTTGTCCATTTTTTCTCCAAATCTGTAGAGGAAGGAAAATTATATGGACTGTATTTGAGATTCTAGAACTAGCTAACAAGGATTTTATTTTAAAGAAGAGTTTGATAATGAGAAAATGAACATACTTACATACTATTGGTTAAAGTGTAAATTGGTACAAGAATTCTGAAGGGCAATATGGCAATGCATATAAAAATTTTAAATGGGTGCTTCTTGATTCACAAATTCAACTTGTTAAAATTTATCCTAAGGAAAGAATCAGACAACTTCAGGAAGATATATGATGTCCAAGAATGTTCACTGAAGGACTCTTTATAAAATTTAAAAAGTGGAAATAGCCAAAATGTCTGTTAGTGGAACAGCGGTTTAATAAAATATGGTGGAGTGACAGGCATTATAGCACAGTGGGTTAAACTTCTACTTGAAAGGCCAGCATCCCATACATCCCACTTCCAATCCAGCTCCTTGCTAATGTTCCTAGGAAGCAGTGAATTATGACTAAAGTACTTGGGTCCCTACCACCCACATGAGAGACCTGGGTGGAGTTTCTGGCTCCTGACTTCAGCCTGGCCCAGTCCCAGATATTAGTGCCCTTTGGAGAATAAACCAGCAAGTGAGTGATATTTCTCTCTCTCTCTTTCTCTCTCTCTCTCTCTCTCTGCCTTTCAAATAAATCTTTAAAATTATGTCTTTGCAAAAATTAATGAAAAGAAAAAAAGAGAGGGAAACAGGGGCTTGGGAGAGGGAGAGGGGGAGAGAGGGAAGTATGGTTATTTTCTTAGAACTGTATCTATGAAATACATGAAATCTGTTCTCTTTATATTAATAAAAATAAATAAATATTTTAAATATGATGGAGCTTTCTAATAGAATATTATGCTAGGTCAAGGGAATTTACATTTTTGACATAAAAACATATTTGCAGTAAACTGAGTGTTAATAAAAGCCAGAGAGTGTTTTTGTATATTATGTATATTTTGTGTGATTTGTATATTCTGCTACCATTTATACTTGACTCATGACAGATCCTTAATAGTATTTAGTGAATTAATTAATGTAAAAATTTTTATATATTTATATATGCATTATATATTCTGGATGGATATATTCTTATGCTAATAATGTTTTTTTTATTATCATTGGGGAGGGTTCAAGGCTAAGGCCAAAGTGGAGATTATTAGAAACAACTCTTAATCATTTTTCTTCTTCTGCCATTGTTTGAATTTTAAAATAAATATGTATTATTTAATAATTTCTAACTGTTATTTCTATTTTGAAATAATACAGCATTCTCAGATTTTAACAGACACTGATACACAGACCACACTAGAATTCCTGCAAATCAAATGGAAACAGGAAAACAATCCAACAGAAGAATGAGAAAATGGTATGAACAGGCTATACACAGAACAGAAAAGCTGAAAGGACATGAAACACATGTCAAAACGTCAAAGTAAAATAATGGTATACCACTTCTTACCCATAAGACTGGTAAAACTTTACATCTGACAACTTCACATGTTTTCAAGAATGTAGAGAGACAGGGATGCCTGGTCACTATAGTGCAACTGTGAATTAGTGCAGGCCCTTGGAAAAGCAGCTGGTAACGTGGTTACTGAGCGTGCTCTATGGCCCCACAACTGCATTGGATTTCTACCTTGGAGGGAATCCTGCTTCTGTGCAGAGAGAAACATGCACATGTGTGAACTGAGGCTGTTTTAATTTGTTGTGCTGAGTGTTGAGTGATTTATGAAGGAAGTGCTCCCCCTAGAAGCTGAAGAGGGAGCAGAAGAAGCAGGTGAGAGGAGAGGAAGAAGCCAAGAGTTGATTTCAGCCAAGTCCAAGTAGGCTCAGATGATCTGGAAGGGGAGCTCTGGATCTTCGGTCTCTTGCAAGAGTCAGCCATTGGCTAAGGGCTCCCCTGGAGCCTGTAAGTGCTTCAGGCACTCCTTATTCTGTGTGACTGCAGTCAGAGTGGCTCCAAAACACCCACTGGCAATCTCCAGAGTCCTCATTGTAGGCCACTAGAAATAGAAGCCCACAGAAGCTGGGAAGGAACACACATACAATTGGCAAAAGAAAAAAAAAAGGTTCCTAGGTGATCTGAACAGTGTACCAACAGCATGCACTGAGAGTGCAAAACACACATTGGAAAGATAGTGCACACACTCACTTAGAGATAAATAAGGATCACATCTATGTACAATATATTATGTATTTTATTTTTTAAAAAAAGATGAAGCCAACATGACAAGCATGAGTAATAGCCAGCTCCAGGTGGTAAGCACATGGATGAACCCAGGATCCTAGTGTGTGCCTCCGCTGGGCATCGGACACACCCACCCTTGACTAGTGGAAGGGCAAGTGCAAGTCCCACAACTTGGTTAGTGGTAAGGACCACAGAACTTCTGGCATGTAAACACTACCTGAGCTTGGAGAGTCCAGCAGCAGCGCAGAACCTGGCACATGGCAGGTGCTCACTGATGAGCTAAAGAAGAATGCGGCTTTGGGATGCTTTTAGAGTGTTAGAGGCTTCCGCCCACCAATACAGGCTTTGCTGCAGACCAAATCTGAGCTTTGCCCTTGAAGGATAGTGCATCTCAGTGAACACATCCGTAAAAGATTTCAGAGCTCGAGAGAAGCAGTTTCTAACATACCTGGGCACCCCTGCCCTTTGGGCTCTTCCAGAAATACCCAGGGCAGGGAGGCACACTAAAGCAGTGCTTTGCTAGTGTCTGACATATCTTTCAAGCAGGAGTGGTTTGAAAGTGGCTTCTTTTGAGATGATTCTCTTTTAGTTTATAAATTTTTGATTGACACAGTACATACCAAAAGAATTAAATAAAAATTAAAACTTTGTACTCCTCTTTATAGAAATTTTTTTTAAAAGTGAGTTCTCTTGGGAGTCATAGAAAGATGTTCTAAAATTAGATTATAGTGATGATTCCACAACTCTATAAATATGTTAAGTTTCTCATGGAAATGCTCACTTAAAATAGATGAAACTTATGCTATATAAATTATAATTTAATCGAGTTACTCCTCCTTAAAATTGAGCTATTTGGTGATCACTGACGTCATACATAAGAGTGTTAATTGTTAAATTAACAAGAGTCACTGTGCACTAACTTCCCATGCAAGGACCTCTGTCCTCAAAGAGTTGTACTATAATGATGTCTAAGTGCTTGCAAAAGATTTATCATTCTTGGGTGCTTCGTTAAAGTTAATTAAGTTTCTAAAAAAAAGTGAAATTAACTTCAAGATGCAATGACTGAATAGTCCTTGTCTCGACTGTTGAGGAACAGTTTATTTTGTTTTGTTTTGCTTTTTGGGTTTTTTTTTTTTTTACCGTGCAAATTGTCGAACTCTTTATTTAGTACAGAGTTGGTCTTCTGTGTATAAAGTTAATTGAAAATGGATCTTAGTGGAGAATGGGACTGGGAATGGAAGAGAGGAAGAGGAGGGGTGGGAGAGTGGGTGGGAGGGTGGGTATGCTGGGAAGAATCACTGTATTCCCAAAGTTGTACTTATGAAACGCATGAAGTCTGTATTCCTTAAATAAAAGGTTTCTTTGAGGGGGAATAAATGAAATAATTGAGCTATTTGTTCTTTTTTAATAAGAAATGTATTTTATTTATTTGGAAGTCAGAGTGACAGAGAGAGAGGGAGAGAGAGAGAGAAAACTTCTATTTGATGGTTCGCTTCCAGAATGGCAAGCCTGAAGCCAGGAGCCTGGAACTGCGTTCAGGTCTCCCACATGGATGGCAGGGGCCCGACCACTAGGGCCATCTTTAGCTGCCTGTTCAGGCACATTAGCATGGAGCTGGATCAGAAAAGGACCTTGTGGGACTTGAAGCAGCTCTCAGATACAGGATATCTGTGTCACAAGTGGCAGCTTAACCCACTGCACCACAATGCTAGCCCCATGCTACTTGTTCTTAGAAAGTAGCAGAATTAGGACCCAGGAAGAATGTGAAACTTCTGGGAAGAACTATCTCTGCTTTTCTCTCTCAATACAATGTGACTTTCTGTTTAATCCACTCAAAATAGTGTTTGCTTTTAGGATTTATTTATTTATGTATCTGAAAAGCAGGGTTACAGAGAGGAGAGAGAGAGACAGAGACAGAGAGAGAGGATCTTCCATCCATTGGTGCACTCCCCAGATGGCCCCAACAGCCAGGGCTTGACCAGGCCAAAGCCAGGAGCCAGGAGCTTCATCAGAGTCTCCTACATGGGTGCAGGGGCCCAAGCACTTGGTCCATCCTCCGCTGTTTTCCCAGGCCATAGCAGAGAGCTGGATCTGGAGAGTAACAACCAGGACACAAACCAGCGCCCATATGGGATGCCAATACTGCAGGCGGAGGCTTAGCCACTACACCACAGTGCCAGCCTCCTTGTTTACAGTTCTGAGTGAGAACCTGGGCCTTGCAAGGCGAACACAGTACAAGAACTCTCTCCATTGGCACATCTGGGGCTTTGTTAAACCAAAAGCAGCGGAATGGGGTAGCCAGGGGAGGGTACCCCAGTAGATGTGGAAACTGACTGGGAGGCTTCTTCTCCCCCTGCAGAGACTTAGGGTTATTCAGCTGGAATACAGAAACTGTTGCCAGCCAGAGCAGAAGTCATTTCCATCTGGATGTAGCAAAAGAACACCAGAGCCTCAAGAAGAGGAACCCTCCTATGAAAGAGACAGCGTCACCTTTGCCTCCATTAACCAACCCTGTAGGCACAGTCCAGGACTCTGGAAGCCATCCAGGAAGCAGTGGGGAATTCGAGAAAGTTCAGAGTTTCGAGGTCTTCCTTCACTCCAATTTTGAAAGCCCCTTATTGGACTTCTCGAAGCTTGTCTTACTTCCCTGACTGCCCTAGCTATCTTTGAAGACGTTTAGAAAAAATGTTTCTTCCTTGATTCTAGATGGAGGGTCTTTTCAGGATATGCTATCATGTGCCACCAAGAGTCCTTTCCGGTGCGCCTTAACTGGGGTCCTCGAGATCTGAACCTTGAGACAATGAATGGAGCAGAAGTAATGGGTTTGGGCACTTGCAGGGAGCACAGGAAGGAGTGTGAAGAAGTAAGGCAGGGAAAAGAGGAAAAGAAGCCAGTAAATGGTGTGTTATCAAGCAAGTCTCCACTTTGGGCATCAGAAGCTAAACCCAGAGCATGTTGGGAAACGTCATGGACACACATCTCAGAGCTAGGCCCAGGGGAGGGCCGGGGCCTCGCCACTAGTTGAGGGCTATTTCCGGGGTGGGGGGCATTAATCCCCTAGCATTCTGGGCCTACTGTACAGGTAGGCAAAATAGGGCCTGGAGGGCAGGGAAAGCGCTTGGGGGATGTGAATGCTTCACAGTTGTAAGTCAGGCCTTCGTGCACTGATGCAGCAGGACAGGGGGATGGGTGGACACCCACAGTCTCTGTTATACCTGGCTAACATCTTCCAGTACTCTGGGCACCTGCTGTCTGTTCTCTGAGCAGTCACATAACTAGGCTTCCAGCAACTAATCGCTCTCAAAACAGGGTCCCAGGCACCACCGATATTTGGCCCAGTGCAATGGAGAACTTGTAGCCCCCAGTGGTGCCGATTGCGCTGTTGGCTGTGCAGAGAGCACCCTTTATGATTCGCTCAGAGAAAGCCTGAGGAGGGAGAGCTGCTGCTTCACTAGCCTGCCGAGGACTTAGTCTTCTGGGTCTGTGCCGAGGTCCCCTGCGTCTCTGACAACAGAAGTCAGGACCTCTGACCACAGCTGTCACATCTGATTTCCAGGCAGTTCTGTCTCTAATCCGGAAGAGACTCAGTGGCCACAGAAAGTGGGTCACTCTGGGATCTTGGCAGATGTTTCTGTGACGCAACAGTGGGGATGATGGCCCCTGCCACCGTCTCATCCCTGGAACACACACTTTAGCGGGGCGGTGCAGCCCAGAGGTTAAGAATGCCTGTCTGCTCTCTGGTGTTCCAAGGCCGGGTTTGCTACCCTTGCCAATCACTTAACCTCTCTGGGCCTTGGGCTCACTGTCCTAATACCACCTGAGAACTGGTGCACAGAGGAAACTGGAGAAAACATCTAGAACATTCTAAAAGCACTCAGCAAACACCTGGGAAATGCTAACTTTTAAGAAAAAAAATTTTGGCTTGTAGAAAAATGAAAACAATGAAAGTGGGGAGATCCAGCCCAGGTCACTGGATCCGTGCATTTTCTGTTGCTGTAACCAAATCCCTGAGACTGGATAACTTATAAAGAATAGAGATTTATTTGGCTCACAGCTCTGGAGGTTGGGAATCCTAAGAGCATGGCCCCAACATCTATTGAGAGCCTCCTTGCGACCTCATAAGGTAACGGAGGGTATGACGTGGTGTGAGAGAGCATGTGCACCAGCTCACATCACTCCTCCTCTTTCTATAAAGCCACTAATGCCATCGTGGGAGCCCCACCCTCATGATCTCATCTGACCCTAACGACCCCCCAAAGAAAAAGTTCCCACCTTCCAATATGATCAACAGTGACCTTGGGAATCAAATTTCCAAAACCGCCGGACCTTTTGGAGGAACACATTGAAACCACAGCTGTTGTGCTCCACACACTTGAAGTCTGTCTCTCCTGGGCCCACCCCTACATTCTCCAAATCACATGCCTCAGTTTCTCTTGCAATCTCAATTCCCTTTTCTTGATGCATCCAGCACAATGCCTGGTACAGGATACGTTTTCGGGCAGGGTAATTGTAGTAGTCTGTCTAGTGAGTGACTGTGAAGATCAATATCATTACCCCTACCAGGAACTAAATTCCTGGCAGTAGCAAGAGACTGCCCTCTGTTGCTAGGCCCCTGGCATCACATCACGTTTGCTTGGACTTCTATTCCCAACCCATCATGGGTTCCTGGACCCCATGCTTAGTCTCAGCTACCTTACCCTGGTTATTGGACATTTGGCTGGGTGAAGACTTGAAGTGGCTATCACTTCTGATGCCAGACTAAATCTCCAGGATAAACCCCTTTTAGCAGCACTTGCAGCTGGACAAGTATCCCCAGAAATCATCCCCAAAGCCAAGAATGGGTCTACAGCCTGATCCCATCCACTCTCACCTCTCCATTCCATTAGGTGACGGGGCTATAGGTGCAGGAGGGAGCCCAGGCCCCAATGCCTGCACCACACTCATTTCCTCTCCACCTGTGATAATCAAAGTGCCTCTGACTTAGGAACCCAATCTGAACTTCAGAAACTCTGCTTCCATCCAATCACAAACTGCCTGATTCTGAAACCACTGGATTTGGAGATCAAGTTCAAGCTGAAGTAGTATTGAAGCCTTGAAACATATATGTGCTTAAACTTGCCACTAATGCTTTCATGACCAATTCTATGTGCCAGAGGTACAAAACTTCACGTTACATCAGATACCTCTTGATGGAGGAGGCAAATGTGTAAGCAAATAGCTATTATATGAGGGTATAAATGCTAAAATAAAAGGAGCACTAAAATGCTATGGGAATGTCAATAAAAGAGGAATTAATCCTACGAGGAAAGGTCAAAGGAAGCTTCAAAGCAGAGATGATGTGTGTGCTAAGTTTGAAGCATAAGGTCAGGAAAGCTTTGTTAGCTCTGTCTTTCAGTATGCAAACGATCTCTTACTGTTGGTCCATGGATGTTCCCTCTTTCTCTTTCTTTCTTTTCCTTTCAATATTCAATTCCCCAGGTCCATTCTTTTATGCTATAGGTAACTTCTTGAATGTGTATTAAATGATACCCTTAGATATTTTTGTGTATTTGTGTACCACATTGTGTTGCTTTGTGCAAATGTGTTTTTCATTGTCATAAATGGCATTATGCTTTAGCTGTCATTCTCTTTCATACATTGTTCACTCACACTCTTTTCAAAGAACTATGCATGCTTGTATGTGTACCGTTAGTTTTTTTCTTCTAACTGCAGTGTAGTGTTCTATGATAGGCACAGACCCGATTTTTATCACCATCTTTTCTAATAGCGGATACATGGGTTGCCTCTAACTCTCTCCTCTCATAAAGAACACACTCATATATGTCTTTTCATAGGTTTGGGCATTAATTTTTCTTGACTGAAATCCTGGGGATGGGATTGTCGCATCATGGTGCATCTGTACACTTTAATCCTATAAATTATCACCAAATTGCTTGCAAAATTCATGCCTTTAGTGAAGATTTATTGAGCAGTGCTATGGTTCAGACATTGTTTGTCCCTCCAAAGGTTCGTGGTTTTGGTCTTCAGTGTGGAAATTTGGGGAGGTGGAACATTTAAGAGGTGGGGCCACGTGAGAGGTGCTTAGGGAATATGTCCTCCCAAGGGATCAAAAGAGAGGGAGACAGAAGGAGGGTGGCAGGGAAAGAGAAGGAGGGAATATTGTTAAGTTCTTAGAATTGTATCTACAAAGCACATTGGATCTGTTAAAAGCTAATCAAAAATTTTTTTTAAATAAAAATTTTAAAAAATAAATAAAAATGTGGGGCCGGCGCTTTGGCACACCAGGTTAACGCCCTGGCCTGAAGCACCGGCATCCTATATGGGCGCCGGTTTGAGACCTGGCTGCTCCACTTCCAATCCAGCTCTCTGCTATGACCTGGGAAAGCAGTAGAAGATGGCCCAAGTCCTTGTGCCCCTACACCCATGTGGGCGACCTGGAGGAAGCTCCTGGCTCCTGGCTTCGGATTGGTGCAGCTCCGGCCATTGCAGCCAATTATGGAGTGAACTATCGGATGGAAAACCTCTCTCTCTCTCTCTCTCTCTCTCTCTCTCCTTCTCTCTCTGTGTAACCGGCATTTCAAACAAATAAATAAATCTTTTTAAAAAATCAAATAAATAAAAATATAAACATAAAACAAGGAAAGAACAGATATTTCTTGTGGAACCTGCTTGAGCCTGGCCTCACCCACCATCTCTCTGGGTATGTAACTGTTTATGCCTGCATGCACCCCACCGCCCACCCTGGGACCCTTAGCAAAACCTATGACATGTTCTTCACACTTGCAACCTCTAAGACTGAGTTAAATAAATGGTGTTTTTCACAGTAAGCCTGCCTCTCGTCTTTCATTATGGTGACAAAAAGCTGACTAATTCAAGCCAACCACATGGATGGCACTCTTCTAGCCACAGGAAAGTTAGCTGTGAACAAGGTCCCACCTCTCCATGAACTCATAGTGAAGTGTGGGAGACAGCCATGAACTGATAAGTTCATCATGAAGTATGTAGTGAAGAGGGGCCAGCACTGTGGCACAGCAGGTTAAGCTGCTGCTTGTGACAACGGCATTCCATATTGGAACGTTGGTTCAGGTCCTGGCTGCTCTGCGTCTGATTCAGGTCCCTGATAAAGCTCCTGGGAAAGCAGCAGAAGGTGGCCCAAGTGCTTGGACCCTTGCCACCCATGTAGGAGACCTGGATGGAGTTCCAGGCCCATGGCTTGGACCTGACCCAACTGTGGCTATCGCTGAGTTTAGGGAAGTGGCCTCTAGTCCCTGCATACAAGCAGTGCAATGTTAGGTAAGGTCATTAGGAAAGGGCTCTGGGTTGGGACAGTAGAGCTTTGGTTTAGTGTTCTCGCAACCCTTGAGACCTGGCTTTGGTGTCAGCGACTGAGCTGATGGTCCTCATCCCCCTTCATCAGCAAAGGTAGCGCACCAGAGCGTGATCCTGCCAGAACAGGGGCTTCCTTCCAGGACAGCCGAGGCACTCTGAAGTTAAGCCAGACCAAAGTGCAGCCTTTGCTCATTGGGAGTTTAGAGCGAGCAGCATTTTGGCAGAAGGTTCCAGCTAAATGCCCAAATGATCAGCTAATTACTTGGGCCTGAACACAGCTGAACAAATCCACCTTCCCGAGTCACTGCCAGAGATTTGCGCAACTTCATCCTGGCTGGATTTCAGCACCGCACACCAAGGACCAAACGTCTGGGCCAGGAGGGATATTTTTTCACTTTCCTGCTTCCTTTTGTTTGAAAATGCTAGAGTACAAACAATTTTCCTACCTATAGATTTGATAGGGGTTACAGAAAATATGAAGAGATATTGAGCTTCATTAGAAATCAGTACTATGCAAGTCTAAACAGAAACGAGAGGCCATTTTATATCCACTAACTTGGCAAACATTAAAGGGATTGATAATATCCAGTGTTGGGGAGAGTGGGAGGGAAATGGGCACTGTTGGACACCTTGGTGGGAGTTTTAATTGGCAAAGACATTTTGGAGAACAGTTTGGTAGCTTCTAGAGACATTTAAAGTGGTCACAGCCTTTGGCCCAGCAACCCATCTTCCAAGTCAGCCTCTATAAACTCTATCCCACTGATATATTTGTATGTGTACCCAAGAACATCTGTCTGTATCTATCAGGAGAGAGAGAAATCCAACTGACCTGGATGTCCGCCCATAGAGAATTGGTTGAATTAATTGGATATACATGTAGGATGGAGTCCTTGATATGTACTGACAGGGAAAGATATAATAACATGGATAAGAGTGAAAGTTGTGGCACAGCAGGTTAAGTGGCCGCTTGGAACACCTGCATCCTGTATCAGAGTTCCTGAGATCAAGTCTTGCCTCTACTTCTGATTTAGCTTCCTGCTAATGCACTTCGGAGACACCAGATGATGGCCCAAGTACTCCACATGGGAGACCCTGATGGAGTTCTAGATTCCTGATTTGGCCTAGTATTTGTGGAGTGAACCAGTGAATGGAAAATCTCTCTCTCTCTCTCCAATTCAAATAAATAAATAAATCTTTACAATAACATGGATTCACTAATACAGATATAATAACTTGGATAATATGTTGCACCTAATTCCATCAATATATAAACAAGGAAATTTATATATATTCATATATGTATGTAAATAAGGTCTTGAAAAACTACATACTTCAACTGTTCACTCCAGCTATTCCTTGAGAAGTAGAGTCGGAAAGGGCCAGCATGTCGTTGAAAGGTTCCTCTCTACTTAGTTCTAATCAGCACTCGTGTAGTGTAGGCGCATTTAGAGGCGATTTTGTAGAACAAACAGGAACTAAGGGACTGCATGGCATTTGTACTTAATGTACTTCATCTTCCTCCTCCTCACCACCCTCATCACCCTAATCATCCATTCAAACACTAGAATCCTTTCTCTTCCTCGGCACATGACAAATCCTGAATCCTAAGAGCTCTTACTGTGGCTGATAGCTCTGTCAGCTGTTAATTATTTATGCTAATGGAAGGGGCTGGAGGCAGAGATAATGCAAAATCCAGAGGAGTACATCTTTCAAAGTCTGGTCTACTCCCCTCTTGGATCCCCTGGGAGCATCCCGCATACTGTAGGTATTTACTCAGCAGTAAATATTGATTGATGTGGATTGATATTTGTCTCTGTCATTTCAGGTCACCCACATTCTCAGACTTGCTCAGTCAGACCTCCGGGCATGTCCTCCTCAGATTTTTTTTTAAAGTACTCCACCTTTTTTTTTTTTTTAAAGATTTATGTATTTATTTGAAAGAGTTACACACAGAGAGAAAAATAGGTAGAGAGGAGAGAGAGAGAGAGAGAGGTCTTCCATCCAATGGTTCACTTCCCAATTGGCCACAATGGCCAGAGCTGCACCGATCTGAAGCCAGGAGCCAGGAGCTTATTCCAGGTCTCCCACATGGGTGCAGGGGCCCAAGGACTTGGGCCATCCACTACTGCTTGCCCAGGCCATAGCAGGGAGCTGAATCAGAAGTCGAGCAGCTGGGACTCGAACTGGCACCTGTATGAGATGCCAATACTGCAGATGGCGGTTTCACCCACTTCACCACAGTGCCGGCCCCATCCTAAGATCTTTACTGTCCTGGTCCTACTAGTGGGGACCTGTCCCTTGCAGAGGGCATTGGTGAAGGTTGTCAAGCCATATACATTATGCACCAATGGGCTATTCCTTCATGGATAAAAAAGAGATGATAGGAGTACTTATTTCTTTTCACATAAGCTGAACTGATGGCCTTGCCTTGCTAGTGGATTTTAAGCCAGCTTATGTTCAGAAAGCATATGCAAATCAGAAGAATTTCCCATTCATTAGAAAAGTTAGAGTAAAAAAAGACCAACAATCACAAATATTGATGGAATAAAAAATACCAACAATCACAAATATTGGTGGGGATATGAAGCAGTTGGGACTCATACATTGCTGGTAAGGGTTTTATACCATTTTATATGGTACAACCACTTCGGAAAATAGGCTGTTTCTTATAATCACACATCTAACTCTACGACCAGAAATCCCATTGCCAGGTATCCTTACAGGAAACAAATGAAGATACAAATTCAAAATAAGACTTGTATGTGAATGTTCATAGCAGCTGTATTTGTGATAGCCACAAACAAGAAACAACCCAAATGGATTAGCAAATTGTGGTATATTTGTCCAATGGGATATACTCAAGAATTAGAAAATAAAACTGATGATATATGCAACAACACGAATGAATCTTAACATTTCTTGAGGAAAAGAAACCAGATACAAAATAAGTATGTTCACATAATTGTACTTGTGGGACATTCTAAAGCCAGCAAAAATGCTTCATGGTGACAAAAGTCAGAAAATCGCTGCTTATGTGGCTGGGGGCCATGGACTTGAAAAGGGCATGGACTCCCTGGGGTGCTAGAACTGTCCTGGGTCTTGAGAAAACTCATCAAGCTGAACACATCGGAACTGCATTCGTTTCCTAAAGCTGCCATCCCCAGATGCCACAGACAGGGTGGCTTGAACATCAGGAATCTATTGTCTTGCAGCTCTGAGGCTGGAAGGTCTAGATCAAGGTGTCTCCAGGGCCGGTTTCTTCTGAGACCTCTCTCCTCGACTCGCACACGGCTGCCTTCTCGTTGTGTCCTCACCCGGTCGTCCTTCTGTGTGTGTCTGTGTCCACCTCTTCTAAGGGCAACCATCATGTTGGATTAGGGTTCATCTTAATAAACCCGTTTTCACTTCATTACCTTTGGAAGGCTCTCTCTCGCCAAATACAGTCACATTCTGTGGTACCAGGGGCTAAGGCTTTAACACAGAGAAAGGAGAGGACACAACTCAACTCATGACAATAAGTGTGCATTTTATTATATATAAATTATTTCCCACTAAAAAATAAATAAGGAGCAGGGAAGTAAAATTCCCTGCTCCTGGAGGGAGAGGGTAACTAGATATTGGAAAATGGTGGAGATGTCTGCTAGCCAATGTTGAAGGCACAGTGAGAATCAAAACGCCCTAACAGCCAACATTTGTTGAATGGAGACTATCAAATGTATTTCCTGTCTTAATCATTGCAACTTCTAGGAGGAATAGGTGCCATTGTCGTCTCCATTCTTGGATGAGGAAGTTAAGTCACAGAGATGTTAAAGTAGTTTACTTAAGGTCATGCAGCCAGAAAGTGGCCAAGCCAGGATTTGAAACCAAGCAGGTTATGTTCAAACCAAGCATAACCTTGACTCAACTGTATCCCACTGGCTAGAGGAGGGATCACTGGGTAGTCCAGAAACCACTGGGCCCTTCCAATGAGGCACAGAGAAGCTCAGGTTAGAGAGTAAAGGAGGTTTCTGGGAGAAATTAACAGATTACTATATTGCCTTATCATCACACTTGCCAAATAGTGGCTTTTTTTTTTTGACAGACAGAGTGGACAGAGAGAGAGAGACAGAGAGAAAGGTCTTCCTTTGCCATTGGTTCACCCCCCCTCCATGGCCACTGTGGCCGGCGCACCACGCTGATCTGAAGCCAGGAGCCAGGTGCTTCCTCCTGGTCTCCCATGCAGGTGCAGGACCCAAGCACTTCGGCCATCCTTCACTGCACTCCCGGGCCACAGCAGAGAGCTGGCCTGGAAGAGGGGCAACCGGGACAGAATGCGGCGCCCCGACCGGGACTAGAACCCCGGGGTGCCGGCTCCGCAGGCGGAGGATTAGCCTGTTGAGCCATGGCGCTGGCCCACATAGTGGCTTTTCAATATATTTTTGAGTACACTTAACAGGTTTCTCTATCTGTTGCATGCAGGACCCGTTTCAGGGAACCTGACTATGCAGACAGCATGGACATTCCTAAATACGGGTGTGCTGGCATTTTATTAAAGTATAGGTAGAGAAAAGTGCACAAATCCTCCATCATGCCCCTTGCAAACATCATCTGTACCGCCAAGGGTAACTATATCCTTACTTTTAACATCATGAATTGGCTTTGTCGTCTGTATGAAGAGGTATTTGGTAAGTTCATAGAAAATGTGTATTATGAAGAAACTATACATGAATTTCATTATTTTTACACCAAAGTAAAAAGATCTTTTAATTCCATTTTCCATGGGTTTTTTGAAGTTCACTCATATTTGTTTCCCAGAGCTATTGTAACAAACCTGGGTGACTTAAAATAATAGAAATATATTGTCTTACAGTTCTGGAGGCTAGAAGTCCAAAACCAAGATGTTAGCAGGTCTGTGTTCCCTTGGAACCTACCAGGGAGAATCCTTCCTCGTCTCTTCCTGGATCCTGCTGGTTTGCCAGAAATTCTTGGTGTCCCCTGGCTTGCAGCTGCAGCATTTTCCATGGCAGCATTTGTCATTAGATGGTGTTTCCCCTTGTGTGTCTGCATCTCTGGTCGTTTCTCCTGCTATGAGAACAACAGCTGTACTTAAGGCCCCACCCAGTTCCCGGATGACCTCATCATAGGTAATTATATCTGCAGCCACCCTGTTTTGAAATAATGTCATATTCTAAGCAACTGGGGGTTGGGACTTCAACATTTCTTGGGGGAGAGTCTGAATTCAACCCATAACACCATCCAGATGGGAAAAAAATGAAATGACACAATATGAACCCCTTGTTGGCTGGTTTCTTTCTTTCACTCAATTCAGTGTTCGTGAGATTTCTTCATATTGCACCATGTAGTTATGGTTTATTCAATCTCATTGCTCTATAGTATTTTATTTTGTGCATATGCCATCGTTTATTTATCCATTCTACTGTTGATGGGCATTGAGTAGTTTCCTATTTGATGAATAGTGCCATTATTGATGTTCAAGTATATGTACTTTGGTGCATGCATTTCTCCCTGTATAAATGTGGGAGTATACACAGGCAAATAGCATTCCAAGAGGATTTGATCAATTTACCCTTCCACTTCCAGGGTATGAGAATTCTGGTTGCTCCCTCTTGCATTCCTGGTGTTGTCTGTCTGTTTCACTTTAGCCGTTCTGGTTGGTGTGTATTGGCATCTCATCATGTGGTGTTTTTAATTTGCTTCCTTTTGTTTTCCATCCAGAATCCCACCTCTCTTTGCTCATCTTATGTACTTCCTGGTCTCTTCATCACCCATTAGTACAATTAGAGCCTCCAAATCCCTTCCTTAGAGTCAGATACATTGATCTATAGGGAAACCAATGTCTTTCCCTATTTATCATCCTCTTACAGAAGAACTCCACTTGCAGCACCTTTGAAATGCCTCTGAAATCGCTCATGTTGCAGGAGGATCCATGCCTGCTTATTATTTGTTTTGGTTTTCATGCCTTAAGAGCTCAATTGGAACAAACATGAAATTGGGGAGTAAGATGCTTACCATAACAAATTTATAGGGTCTATAGCGCATGCAAATCGACTTGTAAAAAAATCACCCCTCCAACTTAGCTTGATGGGTGTTTTTCTTAATGTAGGATTGTGAAATGCATTTCACAGCCAAGTTATGTTAGTGTGCCAGCTCTCTAGTAGAGATAAAGCAACTCCTTTAGTATAGAGGATGGGTGTGAGGAGGCAGCCCTTCCTTAATCACCTCATCACCAGTGGCCCTATCACTTAGGGGAAAACTTGAGGGCCTGGGACCAGAAACTGAGCCTATCCTAATTTTACAAGGAGGCAAATGGTATCCTGGGAAAGATAGAAGTTTGTGAGAGGGAAGGATCAGTCACATTAACTGCAGTTCCTGTCCTGCCACTTGCTAGCTCTGTGCAAGTGAGACAGGGAGCTGGGCAGATGGGCACCCTTAAGGAAGCAGAAGTCTCAACAAGAGTGAAATAGCCAGGGCCTGAGACCAGAAACCTGCCCTGTGTGAGTTCTGCCTGGTTGTGCTCCTGGTATGCCCTGGATATGGCCCCCCTTTTGTCTCCTGACCTGTTCTGTAAAGTCTCTTTGAAGAGACGGCTCTATCTGGGGTTCGGTCCAGACTTGAGTTGGAGATTTAAAGAGGAACCACCCTTCTGCAGCATCAGTGTGCTATGTGGTTCAAGCTGATCTCTCATCTCCGCTTTTCCTCCATCTTCCAGGGTCTCCTCCTCAGAACTGATAGAGAACGAAGAGCAACCACCTAATAGCCCTGAATGTTCCAATCTGCATTGATTCCAAAAATGGCCTTGAGTGAGTCCAACTCTGATATCTGACACTAATTGAATGTCGCAGTACATTTGGTATGATACAGATTATAAATATATCATAACCGACCATACAAGGACTGTCTGTTGGACATTTACCAAGAACCTTATACCTGTAAAGGGAATTCGGAAACCATTAGCACCCATCATCACAACAGGACTGACAAATGGGACTGCCAAGCTTTAAGGTAAGTGGAATAAGGACTTTTGTCAACAGGCCCAACAAAGCAGTGTTGAACTGGGACTTTAACATATAGTTACTCTCTTTTGCCGTTTTTCTTAGCTTTAGCCTTCCTGTCTAGAAACAGCTGGTCTCAATGACTTACTTATGTGGAATTCCCCTCAAGCAGCCTATGCTTGCATTTCTCTTCCAAAGGGGAGGATAATTTTGGCCCATGAAGGAGTCTGATGTGAAAGTGGGTAATAGTGATCCCCTTGAGGGAGAAAAACATTAGAAGAGCAGCTTGTGGGCTTTTCCTGAGGCCTGAGGCTGAAAGAATATTGTGGAGGGGTAAACTGAGGCAGGGAGAGGCCACTAGAACAAATCTGAGGTAGCTCTAGAGAACACTTAGGTTTTTCTGGGGCTTGTCTCAAATCTGTGAAAATGTCATGGCTACTCTGGGCTGTTATGTTGTGGCCAACATGATGAGGCGGAAAATCAACAAATGGGTTAACTTTCAGACTATACGCTGAGCACTGCCCATTTAACTTTCTTTTTTTTTTTTTTTAAACAGGCAGAGTTAGAGAGAGAGAGAGAGGTCTTCCTTTTTCCATTGGCTCACCCCCCCAAATGGCTGCTACGGCCGGCACGCTGCGCGGATCCAAAGCCAGGAGCCAGGTGCTTCCTCCTGGTCTCCCATGCGGGTGCAGGGCCCAAGGACTTGGGCCATCCTCCACTACCTTCCCGGGCCACAGTAGAGAGCTGGACTGGAAGAGGAGAAACCGGGACAGAATCCGGCGCCCCAACCGGGACTAGAACCTGGGATGCCGGCGCCACAGGCAGAGGATTAGCCTAGTGAGCTGTGGCGCCGGCCTGCCCATTTAACAGGCCTCCCACCTACAATCAAGAGGAAAGGCTAGAAAGCTACATCACAGCTGATACTTTTCAAATTGTCAATTTAGCAACAACCAAAGTCACAAGGAACCAGTGCCAGTTTTCTCACTGATATTTTTCTATAATTTTCAATGATTAGTGGTTAAACTAAGTTGTAAGAATGTTCACTTTACACATGGAAATCAATAGGACTATTTTCATTTAAATAAATTTTATCAAGAAAAATCTTTCTTTTATAAATATTTTATTTATTTATTTGAAAGACAAAGTGCCAGAGAGAGAGGGAGGGAGACACACACTGAGGGATCTTCCAACTGCTGGTTCACTTCCTGAATGGCCACAAAGGCCAATGCTTGATGCTGTTCCCGGCTGAAGCCAGGAGCCAGGAACTTCATCTGAGTCTTCCATGTGGGTGGCAGGGGCCCAAGCACTTGGACCATCTTCTGCTGCTTTCCCAAGGGCATTAGGAGGGAACTGGGTTGGAAGCGGAACAGCTAGGACTCAAATCGGTGTTCCAATACAGGGTGCCGGCATCACAGGCGATAGCTTAACTCATTGCTCCACAACGTTGGCCCCACGTTTCTTCTTTTTAAAACCCTGGAGTGACAAGAGTTTGTTCATCACTGCTTACTCTCCACCAAGGGGAATGGAGGCATCTCTGGGCCTCCAATATAGTTCCTTAGCAGTCCAGGGCAATCACTCCCATTTTCTGAGTTTGTCATTGTTCTTCGGGCTTGTGGTAGATGGCGCTGCTGTTCCCCAGGTTCACCTCTCACTATAGCTACACCTTTTGCCATGTGATCCTGCAGTTCCCCCTTTCTTCATTCATATTGAAATTGGCCAGGTGACTTGCTGTGATGTTGGCAGAGGTGATGCAAACAAAGGCTTAAAATGTGTGGTGCTATTTGGTTCACCCTCTTGTGTTTGGGTCATTGCCAAGGTCAATCAGAAGTGAGGACAAAAAAACCTTTGAGTCTTTAATACAAATAAGTGGAAAACTGGGATTTGATTCATAATATTTCCATTTGCCTCTAATTTTCCAGGAACACTGATAACCATGAAGCCATGTGGCTTTATTTTTACTTGTTTCCAGTGCAGGTTTTGGGAACAGATGACTGGGTTCTGTAACTAAGTGACCTTGAGCAAATTACTTGACTCTGTCTTTCATTTTTTTCACCTATAAAAATGGAGATAATAATACTACATTCTTTTAAAAGATTTATTTATTTATTCGAAAAGCAGAGTTACAGAGAGGCAGAGGCAGAGAGAGAGAGAGAGGTCTTCCATCCACTGGTTCACTCCCCAAATGTCTGCAACAGCTGGAGCTGTACTGATCCGAAGCCAGGATCCAGGAGCTTCTTCTGGGTCTCCCACGTGGGTGCAGGGCCCCAAGGACTTGGGCCATCTTCTACTACTTTCCCAGGCCACAGCAGAGAGCTGGATCGAAAGTGGAGAAGCCAGGACTCGAACTGGCGCCCATATGGGATGCCGGCACTGCAGGCAGAGGCTTTACCCGCTATGCCACAGCACTGGTTCTCAATATACTGTATTCTTGAGGGTTGTATGAGGATAAAACAAAAGAGATCATGCATATTAACACAGTATCTGGCTACTAGTGACAGACATTTTGAGTCAAAACAAATTAATCAGGAAATGTGTATTTTTCATAGTTCAATGGAGGAAGAAAGTTCCAAGTATGACCCAGTTGGGGCTCTGTCGGGGTTCTTTTTTTTTTTTTAATATTTATTTATTTATTTATTTGAAAGGCAGAGTTACACAGAGAGAGGAGAGGCAGAGAGAGAGAGAGAGAGAAAGAGACAGAGAGAGGTCTTTCATCCGATGGTTCAGTCCCCTATTAGTCGCAATGGATAGAGCTGAGCCAACCCAAAGCCAGGAGCCAGGAGCTTCTTCCAGGGCTCCCATGTGGGTGCAGGGGCCCAAGGACTTGGGCCATCTTCTACTGCTTTCTCAGTTCATAGCAGAGAGCTGGATTGGAAGAGGAGCAGCCGGGACTAGAACTGGCATCCATATGGGATGCCAGCGCCGCAGGCAGAGGATTAACCTACTGCGCCACAGCGCCGGCCCCTGTCAGGGTTTATCAGCAGTTCTTTTGTCTTAGCCTTCCTTCAGCTGCCTCCCCTCCACCACCACAGAAAGAAAATGATTGCCAGTAGCAACTGAGACAGTAGGATTGCTTGTCCATAGCCAGTGGAAGAGAGAGAGCAAACCACTTCCAAATACAGAAAGAAATGTCTTCCCTTCAGCTTCTTTCAGCCAACCTGGGTTACTTCTCTTCCCTTGAATTAGTTACCATTCCCAGGGGAATATCCCATAGTGACTGAGTTTAGTTTGATTCTTTGAACAAAAGTAAGAGGAAAAGAAGAATGGATTATGGTTAGTGATTCACATAAGTCAAGATTTATCTTTGTTGCGGGAGGTAAGTGTTGTCTTCCCCCAAGTCACACGGTTTAGGAGGGAAAAATGGGTGATTACTTGAACAACCTCCAGATCCTTTTAGAAAAGTGGAAGGGGGGGGGTGCGGAATTTAGGGAAGACGTTCAACAGCGGTGGCCACAGCTGGCTGGAAGTAATGTTCAGTAGTTGTCAACTGATTTTGTTATTTTATTTTTATAGTCACAGTGGCTTTTAAAAAAATTGGTTGTGGTGTTTTATGATGACAACTGATTCCTGGTCCTTAGCTATTCCCTAAAAGAAAAATTTGTGGATGACAAATCCTTTACACCCGAGACCTCTCCTTCCTCTTCCTTTTTGGAAATTAATCTATGCAAAACAAACTCCGAGGGCCTGTAGGACCTTAAATGTCTAAGTTCAATTCCTCATAGCACATTTACCTTGAAAAGGAAAAGTCTATAATGCACAGAGAACCAACCCCTTGAGCCTAGCAGTATTTTCCTTCAAAAATATCATATTTCAATAAATTCTGTCCAAAATCCAGGCACTCTGTGGTGGATATCTATTATGTTTGCTTATCCATCTAGCTTTTCCTCTCTCCACCTATCAGAACCTCTGTTTCCTATGGCAAAAAATGTTCTGTAGGGTTTGGATAAGGCTTGCTTCGGCTACGCACGTACATACGCATGCGCACAAGGCAGGCTGACCCGTTGCCCCTTCTTTCAGAGTGATTAGTTCTACGATGGGCACATGACCCAAACCTGGCCAATCATTCTCTCTTAATGAGGTTTGGAACCTTGAGTGGAATGAGCAAGAGTCAAAGGAGCCACGACTGAATATTTTTCTGGCAAGTTCGTGGAAAATTCACTGTATGTATTCTTCTTATTCATACACAAAGCTGAAATGATTTCCATGGGTCTCAAATTTTGATTGCCTGGATTATTCAGCTCTGTGATCTTCCCAGGATTTCTCTAACAAAAACTGCTGTGGACTGACTGGTGTTCCCCCACAATCTTACATTTTGAAGCCCTAAATTCAAATGTGACCAGATGAGAGGGCTTCGAAAAAGGCGTGCCCTTATTTTTATTTCCATTATTTCACAAACATTTGCAAGCCATGTAGTATTTGGAGATAGGGCTTGGAAGATATAATTAAGATTAAATAAGGTAATAAATGAGAAGGTTTCTAATCTTATAGGACTGGTGGCCTTATTAGAAGGAGAGCAAGAGCTCTCTATTTCCATGTGCACAAATCAAGGAGAAGCCATGTGAGTACACAGTGAGAAGGCAGCCACCTGCCAGCCAGCCAGCAAGAGAGTCCTCACCAGAACCTGAGCATCCTGGCGTCTCGATTTTGGTATCCAGCCTCCAGGACTGTGAAGAAATGAGTTTCTGTTATTCAAGCCACCCAGTCTGCAGTATTTTGTCATGGCAGCCTGAGCAGCCCAAGACAAATACAGTCTTTACTCTTGAGGTAGCTAGTGTCGATGTCTATTGCCTGTCAAGCAAAGAGGTCCTTATTTTAAGATAGCAAACATCTGGCTAAATTGTCATCTTTTGTATCTTCAGATTCAGGCAATTCACCAACCCATGCTGAAACTATTGGGATTGGTAGGGAAATACCAGCACGTTGGAGTGTGCCGTAGTTTTCTCCCAAATCCTACAAGAGACCCTGTTCCATCTGGAAGTAAAAAGGGAATAGCATCTGCTAAGTGACGTTCACTCTAATGTGACCCATGACCTCGAATGCCTGAGAAACATGATCCCGAGCCTTGGTACCACTGAAAAAGCCCCATGTCATGCCCCAAGCTAATGGTAGGGAAGGGGGAGGAACATGGGGGTATAAAATCAGTCCCAGGAAGAGATTTGCGGAAAATCAGAAACCTTTGGCTCCTTCCAATATCTCCAGATTAGTACTCTTTGCCTCACAAGGTAATAATTATCCTCATTGTAATAAGCCATTCACTCAAATTGAATGGGGGCTTTCAGCTTGGAAGCAAGGGACAGATTACCAGGGCTTCTCAACTGGCCTATTGTTTTATATCACCCAATGCAGAGGCCAAAATGGAAGCTGTTAGGCTAAAAATGCAGGGTTACCTACTGCACACTGAGATCAATTATGAAAAAAAGGAAGCCACACAGCTGAGGTCCAGATTCAAGCCCTGTAACTCAACAAGATCTCCAGATGTGATTAGACTTCAGGTTTGCTGGGGCACTGTGCAAAGATTTCTTCTGGAGAGGGGCAGAGGCTACAGTTTCATTTTTCAAATGCGCAAAATTCGTGGGCTTATGTGAAATATGGTGGTTTACGGATGAAGATTCGGAATGATGGCCTTCAAGAGATACTTTCTTGTTTGTTTAGTGTTCAATCAGTGCTTGCGAAGATTCTTTTTAGGGTCCTGGCACCATGTCTTCCCATTCAGATCCAGGAACCAACTCTTTGTGTTCTTTATGGCCATGTGTGTCCTTCCTGGATAATTTCTTATCTCTCACTGCAAATAAATGTTAGCAGCGGTGTTATTATAATGCCATGGCTCTTCAGAATCTGTTTATATTGAGACTCTATATATCTCTGTGCTCTTCAGTTCTCTTATACCATGTGTTTCATTTATTCGGGGCTAGTTACCTTACGCATGAGGCTGCATCATCCATTGTACCAGCAATGATCACGGCTTCCAATGATTCTCTCAAAGGTCATTGTACTTCGCTGATAATGGTCACAAAGGCAAGTCTTACTGAGTATGCAAGGACATGCAAGTGGTAATTCATTTTGTGGCCATGTCACATTTACTGTTTAGAATGTCGTAGTTTAAACGGAGAACCTATTCATATCTCGCCTTGATTTCCTTAGGCCATCATTACTGCATTTCAAAAATGTGATCTCTTTACTAGTATCACTCCTGCTTTTCAGATCACCGCCAGTAGGGAGGATAGGCAAGGAGCCCCCGGGCAGATGGAGAAGGACAGTCTCATTTTGGCATGAAATGTGCAACTCTGTCCTGCATGGCTCAAGATCAGCCCAGGAAAGCAGGACATGACATCAATCAGAGCCAAGAAGGACATGGGGCAGAAAGGTACAATGACATTGTGGAGCAGCGATCTAGGAAGTCCTTAGAGTAGATAAGCATGCCCACTCCCAGATGACCAGTGATGTAGAATCTGAGAAGGAAGGGAGTAGCAACTCCGGGTGACAGATGCAAGAAGCACATAGAACAAAGGTGGGCCTGCAGTCAGGACAAGAGGGGGCCAATAGCCAACAGGTAGCTGGCACTTCTGGCTCAAGCTCCTTGGCAATGAGCTGTTGGTAGTCCAGTGTGAACTCACTCAGTGTCCTATGTAAATGACAGTCACCCAAAATCAGTGTGTCAGCACCAGTCTGCACCAGTCCAAAGTCATGAGCCAGGAGCTTCCTTCGGGTCTCCCATGTGGGTGCAGGGGGCCCAAGGACTTGGGCCATCTTTTACTGCTTTCCCAGGCCATAGCAGAGAGTTGGATTGGAAGTGGAGCATCCGGGACTTGAACCAGCTCCCATGTGGGATGCTGACACTGCAAGTGGAGGCCTCACACGCTATGCCAGATTCTGCAAAGAAATTCTGTGCTGGTGCACAGGAGGGATATGCCCACCCAGAGCCTAGAAGAATCCTGTGGGAAAGTTCCCCAGAGGATCTGAACAACCCGTCTTAGGGGATTGGGGGAAGTAGATGGTTGGAGGTGACCCAAGGAGGAAGAGCAGAGGCCAGATCCTATGCAGGTCTTGGTCAGGACTCAGGGAGACCCATCTAGATAGATGGTGCTGCCAACCCTGGTAGGTCCCAGACATTGGACTGGATCATAGAAAATGTTGAAGTAGACACTTGCAGGGACCAGGACCCATATGGGACCAAGCTTGGTGGATGACAGGTCATGCCTGGATGGTACTGTGAACTGGTTCATGCATCAGAGGGGGTTTTGGGAAATATTCTAGGAAGAAATTGCAAAGCACAGGGCCCCTTAGGGCACAAAGATCATAGCAAGGGGTCCTCTCGCCTGGGCCTAAGGCTCACATTGGCTTTGGTTACTAACCAATTCTCTACACGGTGGTTGGCTATTGACTGAGTTGGGGAAGAGGAGGTCTATGATGGCTCAGTTCTTATGCAATCCACGAGCACCAATAATGGTTCTGGCAGGCATCGACTGCTAAGTCAGTGCAGCCTCTAGAATGGAATGGCTTCATATACCCTCGTTATACAGAAGTCCATGCAAGACAGTGGTCAAAAGAAGTTCTCCCAAAGGTCACAGCTCTTACTGAGCCATATTCTCACTCCACAGAGCATGGAGTCTTGTGGCTTGCGACCTGCATCTAAAAGGATGTTAGAATAATGTGGGTTATGATCCAGGATTCCCTTATATCTTTTCCCCCTCTTTCTTCCCAAAAGGAAAGAACTTTTATTGTAGTTTTCCTTCACCACCCATACGAGGAATACAATAGGTAGTTAAATTTACCATTTGGGTTGGGGGTCATCTTTATTTTCACTAATATATAACTAAAATTTAGCATTCCCTTTCACGTATCATTACAGGCAGGTGGTATTAACTGTTACTGACCACCAACGAATCACAGGTATTTTCATCTAATGTGAGATTTGTAGTAGATATCTCAAAATGCCGCTTAGGCCCATCACCTTCAACATTGTGGTAAAGAACCCACCACGGGATCTTGTTATTTAACACAGTAATAAGGAAGAAGCGCATACATGTCTATATTGTGAATTTATTTTATAATATTTTACTAAATATATCTCAAATGTATTTTACTCTCATCAGTTAACAACATCATTCTGAGAATAGGGGGTCAACAGACCACTAGAGAGTCTATGATACAAAAGTTTCAGAAACCCTAAGTGTGTGGGAATGACTCGACTATAAAAAGCAGCACAGCGATTAAGATGCCGTGTGAGACGCCTCCATCCCATACTGGAGTGCCTGGGCTTGAGTCCCAACTCCACTTTCAATTCCAGCTTCCTACTAGTGTGAACCCTGTGAGGCAGCAAGTAATGACTCGGATAGCTGGATTCCTGCCACTCACAAGGGAGACCTGGATTGAGTTCTGGCTCCCAGGAGTTTGGGGAGTGAACCAGCAGGTGGGAGGTCTCTCGGTCTATCTTGTTCTCCCTCTCTGTCTTCTGCTTCTCAGATACAATGAATAAATAGATTACAAGAAGAGTTACATCCAGATCTGTCTCAGGGAAAAGAAATCTAGGCCTGGGAGTTCAGCTTAGTCTCTGGAAGATTATGGTTTATCTTCCTTCGGTACCTCATGCCTTCCTCTCCCTCTTTCCTTTCCCTCCCTCCTCCCCTTTCTTCTTTTCAAAGCTGTGTACTTACTTAGTTTTTCATTATGTATTATCAGATATCTGTCTCCCACCCAACCTCCTCCTTACAGCTCTGTTGATGCACTCTAACCACCTTCATTCGGATGAGGAAGCCTGGATCGTGAGGATTTTAGGGGTGTTATCAGGGATGCATTGGAAGGAGGGGAATTCTATGGCCTGGGACTGCCTGGGGACCATGTTCTGGTCCAGAGTCGGTGAGTCTGGTCCTGCCTCTATCCTGAGTCAACTAAATCCTTTCTGTTATGAGAAGCCCTGATTAATGCACATGTTGATTTTCTCTTCCCTACTGAGGGCTTCAGATGAATGATTATTGGATGCCACATGTCATCTGTTATGTATCTTTAATAAAAATAACAGTGGTTACACTTCATAGTAGCCTTTCTGTGTTCAGGAACCCTTTGTTAACCCTTTGTATTCATTACTGCATTTCTCCCTCTCACCTTCCTCTGGGGTAGCTCTTTTTTTTTTATTTTTTTTATTTTTGACAGGCAGAGTGGACAGGTGGCAGTGAGAGAGAGAGACAGAGAGAGAAAGGTCTTCCTTTGCCGTTGGTTCACCCTCCAATGGCCGCCGCTGCAGCCGGCGCACCGCGCTGATCCGATGGCAGGAGCCAGGAGCCAGGTGCTTTTTCCTGGTCTCCCATGGGGTGCAGGGCCCAAGCACCTGGGCCATCCTCCACTGCACTCCCTAGCCATAGCAGAGAGCTGGCCTGGAAGAGGGGCAACCGGGACAGAATCCGGCGCCCCAACCGGGACTAGAACCCGGTGTGCCGGCGCCGCAAGGTGGAGGATTAGCCTATTGAGCCACGGCGCCGGCCTGGTAACTCTTTTTTTTAAAAGATTTATTTTATTTGTTTGAAAGACAGAGTTACAGAGAGAGGTACAGACAGAGAGAGAGGTCTTCCATCTGCTGGTTCACTTCCCAGATGGCCGCAACGGCTGGAGCTGCGCTGATCCAAAGCCAGGAGCCAGGAGCTTCTTCCAGGTCTCCCATGCAAGTACAGGGGCCCAAGGACTTCGGCCATCTTCTACTGCTTTCCCAAGCCACAGCAGAGAGCTGGATCAGAAAAGGAGCAGCTGGGAATCTAACCAGCGCCCATATGAGATGCTGGTGTTTCAGGCCAGGGCTTTAACCCGCTACACCACAGTGCCAGCTGGGGTAACTCTTGAGCGTTATCTGCTTCACTGTGCAGAGGAAGGAACTGAAGTTCAATGGATTTCAGTGAACTTCTTGAGATCACACTGCTAGAAAGAGGTAAGGCAGGGCTCACGCCAACACCTGTTTGATTCCGTAGCATGTAACCATTGGCCACAGCGCTGTTATGTTTTAGAGGTAAGGGGAAGTGAGAAATTTATTAATAGAGTTTGGCCAAGATGGCCCTGTTGCATCACTGTGTCAATCCCCTGACCTTGACATTCTAGAGGGGCTGGGAATACTGATGGGGCTGGATGAGCAAGAGGGATATGGTGGAGAAGGCCGCAGGCTCCTATCTCCAAGCTTGGCTCAGCCAGATAGGAAGATCTATTTGGTCTTCATCATCCATCTACTAACTACCAGGGAGCTCGAGGCTGCAGTGTGGAGGGGAGGGGGAACAGAGTGGAGGGGGATGGGCTGGGAACCCTGCTGGTCTAGGGGATTAGCCCCCACGCAGCTCTGTGACCTTAGGGATTCCTTAACCTCTCCGGGCTTGCTTCTGCTTGGCACTATAGGGAGGCTAGGCTCCTTTCCTGCTAGTTCGGGCCATCTCTGGTGCCATGACTTTTAAAAGGGGCCAACAGAGAAGGCTGTCTAGGAAGGCAAGCTTGAAAAGTTTCTGAGCCTGCTAGTCTCAAGTGGGATGCTGTGTCCCTTCCCCTGTGCCCTGCTGACACCGCCTAGTGTCACCATAGGGTTCCTCTTCACTGCTAACGATAAGCTGTCAGCCGCATCTAGAGCTGAGTTCCAACACAACGCAGAGAAGCTCTGCTCAAGAGTCAGCTTGCCTGGGGGTGGGCATTTGGCATGGTGGTTAAGGTGGTACTTGGGTGCCAGCATCCTACATCCCTACATCGGAGTGCCTGGGTTCGAGTCTCAGCTCCAGTTCAGATTCCAGCTTCGTGCTGATGTGCAGCCTGGTAGGTAGCAGGTGATGGTTTAAGAACTCGGGTCTCTGCCTCCCACATGAGAGACCCAGATGGAGTTCCATACTCCTGGCTTTGGTCTGGCCCAGTTCTGACTGTTACTGACATTTGGAGAGTAAATCAGTGGTTGGGGGTAATCTCTGTTGGTTTCTCTCTGTCTCTTTGCACTGAAACAAAAAGTGAAAATAAATAAAAATTTTTCTGAACAAACAAAAAAGATCAGACTGCTCAGGCTCCTGTTCTCACCCCATTGCTTCTTGTCTGTGCCTTAGTTTCTCCACCTGTAAAGTGGGAGCAGTAATGGTGCTTTTCTCATGTGGTCATCTGAGGACTAAAGAAACTCCACGCAAAATGTTCTAGCTGCTTTGCTTGGCACCAGACACCCAGAGCTAGGCCCTCAATGCCAGCAATTCCCAGTGGCAATGGCCCTTCCTAAGTGGTCTGCTTCCTAAAAGCAAGTCCCGCAGGTAAGTGCTGCAGGGGGTACAGAGAAGCACAGCCACAGCTCCTCAACCCAGAGCTGCATGCTGTGCTCACCAGACACAGATGCTGAGACAGAGCCTGGGGTGTGAGATGTCTGCTAGTGATCAGTGCCTCCGAACAGAAGAGGAAGAAAGCAGGACAAGAGAGAGGGACCTGGAACTCGGTGCCACTCAGACCCTGCAAAGCCTCCACCAGTTTGGAACTCCAAGTGAAGATTGGCCTCAGAGTGGCCTGCACCGGAGCAGGCTCCCATATAGCTGCCTCACTCAGCCTGCAGGGACATGACCATGGGTGGGGCAGCTCTCAGCTGCTTGGGCAGATCTCAAGAGGGCTGATTGCTAAGAGGTTATCTACAGGGCTGGACAGCAAGTCCTTCCTTGAAGGGGGATGGAGGCAGCACAGCTCAGTCTCTACTAGAGTTTATGAGTGACCAGTGGTACGCCTTGGGGACTAAAACAGATGACAGATTGTCCCTGGCAAAGTTCCCAGAGCCTGGCTGAGGTGAGAGGTTATTTTCCCAGGGCTGCCAAAGACAAAGTTGCTACAGAGAGAACCCAGGTCCTTGGAGAGAATGGATGGGAAAGTATGAGATCTGTGCCCCATGCCACACTGGAGGGGGCGGATCAAAGGCCACCTGGGGAAGTCAAGGCCAAGGTCAGAAGCCCACTGTGTACTTTTCTTTAAAAAAAATGCTAGAAGAAAGGGTTTTGAATGTTTACACTGGAAAGAAATGATGAAGGTTTGAGAAGATAGATGTGTGTACCTTGATTGAAACATTACACAATGCATACATGTATTGAAACACCCCCATGGTTCCCCACGAATGTGTACAATTTTTCTATGTCAGTTAAAAATGTTTTTAATTAACGAAAGAAACCTGGGAGAAGAAAAAGTCGGGGCAAGCATTTTAGTCTGGGTTGTTTCAAATTAATGCGTGTTAATCAGAGGACTGTAGCACCTGGCATGGAGTTTTCAGGACATGAGCTACGCCAAGGCCGGGCATGGGTGCACCAGCTACACGGCTCGCTGGGGAAGCTGATACCTTAAAGACTGCACGCGGGCCCAGTTACTTAAAGACCCAGCAAAACATGCTTGGGTGGCAGAGAGAGCAGTTTTTTTGTTGTTGTTTTTTGTTTGTTTGTTTTGTTTTTGCTTATGACATAATAGTGAGAGGAAAACTTAGGATTGTGCATGTAGGGTTTTTTTTTTTATGTTGGTTGGTAGAAGGAAAAATCTGAGCCGATGCATGTGCGGGTGACGTGTTAAAGGGTGGCAGTGAAAGCAAAGGCAGGGTGCACTCAGGCTGGTCCCCACCTCAGCCTGGCCTTCCTGGGAGCTCTTCAAGAGAAGCTGCGCCCCCAAGTTGCCCCACATCAGGTAAGGCAGCTATATTGTTAGGCTTGCACCCCGGGGATAGTGACTGCCAGCCGCCATGGGGAAGGTGCCATGGACGTGTGTGCCAAGTGGTTCCCTTCTCCTAGTCCTGCCAAAGCAAAACACAGGTGCTGGGTCTTCGAAGGAAATGCACAGAGCAGGGGGCACACCCAAAGGGTCAAAGGGGATCCCAGGGGATCTGGCTCGAGCACCAGCACGGTCTGCTGTCTCCCTGAGCACCGTCTGGAGAGAGGAGCGTCCTGCCAGGAAGCAGGCTGCCCTGGCTGCTCCTTGTCCTCTGCGGCCATCTGCTGCTTCCACGAACAGAGTTTGGATTCCTGGGCGAGTGTCTGTTGCAGACTTCACCTTGGATTAACTCTCCGCAGGCAAAAGGCGAGGCCGGAAAGCGTTTTTCCATATGGAGCGCCCAATGGGCTGGGATGCGTTGGCACGGCTGATGCTTTGGTTCAGGGATAGAAATGGGGATTGACATCTGCTCAGGTCTGCAGAGGTCTCCAGGTTCCAGATCGCCATCAATCTCAGTGTTGTGGCTTCTAGAAAAGACAGCCATCAGTGTCTCAGCCCCCCGGCAGCCCTCTCTAAGGTGGTTTCTCGTCCACAGTTTGAACACTGAGCCTCCTACTCAGACCTCCTGGGCCACCTACCCCTCATTCGGGCCCCTGGGTGAATGTAGCGAAGCTCCTGGCCAGGACCTCAGATGAGCAAGGAAATGCAAGGTTAACTCCTGGCGCAAAGGGGCTATTCATGATCCCGCTTCCGCCTCGGGCTGCCTTATATCTGAAGAGCCCACATCTGTGCATTGCCAGTCATCAAATATTTGCATCTCACTCCTGCTTACATCTACTCCTTACTCCTATCCCCTGAAACCCTTCCCCTCTCCTCTCAGCGGGTCCCTACCCACTTGACCCCCAGGATCCGAGGGAAGCAGGCCTGGCATTGCCCTTGACTTCAAAACAGCAAGCAGGATCGCAGTACATGACAGGAATTCAGCTTGTCTTTTCCCAAAAGCCAGAACATCCTCTTTCTGAATCTCCATAGACGCTTCAGAGCTGCCCATTTTGGGGGCTATCTTGCTCCCCCTGGGGCTAACCTGCAGCAGGATTGTCATGGTGATGCCTTCTTCCCACGTGGACCACGCCAACATGTCTCAACCGACACCCTCCCGCCCGTGCGCCCCCATGCATTCCCGCTCTCTCGGTTTCTCTCAGGTTTGGCATCCTTCCAATCCCACAGGAATTCAGCTGATAAATGAATTCATACTCAAAGGTTATTGACTTAATTTGTCACCTCCATCCAGGAGCTATTTGCACTGAAAAGAGATTCACCAGGGAGCGCAAGGATTGCCTGCAAAGAATGCCTTTCTCATGGTGGGGGGTGGGGGGGGTTAGGCGGTGTGGCTTTGGGGTGACTTTTCTCTCAACAACTTCCTGCAGCTGGCATTTCCCAATGTCAGCTTCCAGGAGGCCCTGGGATGGGGGTGAGGGCTTGTAAAAGACTGTGGATTCCATTTAGTAGGTATGGATGGGGCCGAGAACCTGCATCATCTTCTAATGAAAGCGGCCCATGGGATCGTATTTTTTGAGACATTATCGGGCACTGTGCTCTTGCTGTAACAAAATGTGAGCCCCGGGTGGGGCTTAAGCCTTCCTTGGCTGCAGATGGCTCCGTTCTCATGGCATGCTCCCACGGTTTTTCCTCCGGGCAGGCTCCGTGCTGTTGTTGCTCTATGTGTCCAGATTTCCTCCTCTTATAATGACAACTACACTAGTCAGATTGGATTCAGCCCAAATCATGACCTCGCTTCCATATACTGACATCAGTGGAGGTCCTGTCTCCCATGTGCAGTCAGGTTTTGAGGTGGTAGGATTTGGGGATTCAGCATATGAATTTGCGGGGGGGGAGGGGGAGGGGACATAAATCAGCCCCTACACAAACATGTAGAAACCATAACTCATTGAGACATTTATGAACGGGCACTAGGAACCAGCAAAGTCTCTGTTCTTTTACAAGAGAGAAAACACACCCAGGTTGAAAACCGTCCTGCAGACAGCACTGGGGATCTGCCGGCGGATGGGAGGCACAGCGCCCCCTGTCGGCAGCACTGGCATCTGTCTAAATTGCCAGCGTTGTTGTTATTCCTCTCTAGGTTTAGAAGCAGTCTTCTTTCAGCTTCATGGGAGAGAACAGTCTTTGGCGCTGGCATCAGCGTGGCTGCCCGAGGCAGCCCTTGCCTCCGCCTTCGAGGATGTTTCTTTCCCCAGAAAAAAGGAAAGACCCTTCACCCTCCCCATTCATCATCACCACGGGCAATCTAATTACAGCCTTGTCTTGAAAGAGGAACTCATTTACAATTGAGACTTCTTCCTTATGAAAATGTAACATCTTGAACTATGTTTTTATGGCCCCCTTTTACAAAAATAAAAAAGGAAATTAATTAATTTCCTTGTACACAGGGAAGACTCTTGAGGTCTTGTGGTCTTGCCAGTTGTTCATGGCGAGGATCCTCTCTCTCTCTCTCTTCTCTCTCTCTCTCTCTCTCTCTCTCTCTCCCCCGGCCTCCCGCTGTGTGACAGTGAAATGCTAAAATGATTTTGGCAGGAGAATATTCTCAAAGGCTGTTTTTATTTCTGCGGCAGAAGAGTATCTCAGAACGCAGGCTGCACCTCTGCCCTGTGGGGCTGTTTCTAATTGCACCAGGTGAGCCGCACAGATCCTTTCGGCAGCCGGGTGGGTAGACAGCGGCAAGAAACCTAAGGAAGATAATCGTGTCTGCCACACTCGGCGCTCACCACTTAAATGAATTAACTTGTTGGAATAAAATATTTCTATGGGTGCAGAAAACTATGCATTAGAATAATGAGGCTGACCCCGTGCTTCGGAGTCGCAATCACTGGGGTTTGTTTCTTCCCTCTGTAATCACAACATGCTAGCTTCCGCCTAGCTCACACCTCTGTAGGCAAGGCTGCCTGCGAATCCTTTAGATTCCCACCTTCTCATTTTCAGTGTGCAATAATTGCCCAAGGATGGAAAGTGCCAAACAAGAATGCGGGTTTCGGAAAGCAACCCTCTTGTTATTTAGGACGGCCCAAGCACAATGAAGACAGGTGGATTACGGCTCATCACCTTCTCTACCCTCACACTTACCCATTTAGAAAAAGACCTGGACTTTCACACTGGGTTGCTTCAAAACTTTGAAAGACAATTGGGATATGATCTCTTTAATTAAAAATCTATACTGTACCGCAGCATGAGGGCTTGAGGTTCCTGGATTTCATTCTGGGTGACTCCACTTACCAGCTGTGTGACCTTGAACAAATTATTTAACATCTCTCTGGGTCAGTGTTTTCCTCTATAAAAAAATGGGACAATAATAACAATAATGCATTATGGGGTGGTGTTAATATCTGTCCAGTACTTCTAAGAACGATTGACATACAGTGAATGAGTATCTGCTGTTGCTATTTATGTCCTTGGAAAGGGAAGAGGGGCTGCTGTCTTTCTCTTTTTCAGGACTATTAAGCATTGTACTCAGATATAAGGAGAAATAATCAAGGCTCCTGTCTTTGGGGATCTTTAGTTTATTATTTTTAAATTTTTATTTGAGAGGGAGGGAGAGGGAGAGAGAGATGTTCCATTTGCTGATTCACTTTCCAAATGTCCGCAGCATCTGGGACTGGGCTAGCTCAGAGCTGGCGGACTGGAACTCTATCCGGGTGTCCTGCATGGATGGCAGGGACTCAACTACTTGAGCCCTCACCTGCTGCCGCCCAGGGTGTGTGGAAGGGACCCAAGTCCTTGAGTCATCATCTCCTGCCTCCCAGGGTGTGAAGTAGCAGGAAGCTGGATCGGAAGCAGAAGCGGGACTCAACCCAGGCACTCGAATACGGGATGCAGACGTCTCAAGTGGCAGCTACAACACCCGCAGCGGGAGCTCTGGTGCAGTGTGTGCGCCAGATGTGTGAGCGACTTCCCATCAGGCAGACTTCGGGGACGACTGAGGAAGCACGAGTGGCGTGGTATGAACGGCCAACTTGGAGTAGAGATTTGTGGACGGCAACTTGAGAGAGGCGGCATTTGAGCTGGGCCTTGCAAGGATGAAAGGTTTATCTCCTGCGGGGGGGGGGGGGGGGGAGCAAGGACATGGGCAAAGGGAGGAGAAAGCTGATGATACCTCTAGAGGAAAGTCAGGATGCTTGTGACGTTGATCCAAATGGTAGTCGGGGGTCTCCTCTGCCCTGTAACAGTCTAGCGTCCTGACTTCTTATTTCCACTTAAAAAAAAAAAAACAAAAAACAGAAATTACACTGGAGTAATGAAGTATTCCTCCAATTTTTTTTCCTCTGAAGGAGTTTAAGAAAAACTTTTAGTAATGAGCGAAGTCCTATAGTTGCCAACTGCAACGTAGCAGACAGAACCTTCCCCACCCCCCAATTCTGCCCATACAGGTCCTTTATTGCACCCAGAGAAATCTTTGTAGTCACCACAAAAGTGCAGCTACCTCTGGGGTACGCTGCGGCCGCTATTTAACTGTCACGTAACATGACAATCGAGTGTCCTATTAGAGCTAAAATTTAATTGTGAAGACGGGTACCATATTTAACTGCAGTCCTGGGGGGAATTTAGGTTGACAGGCTGTAATTACCCAAACTGGAACCTGGCCAGGACACACCTACTCTTTGCCAAAAGAGCGATGGGGGTTTTAAGGACCGCAGGCGTGGGAAGCCAGGAGCTTCCATAGGGTGGGGAAGCGGCACTTGCAGCCCCACAGCGCCCCCTATCCAAGCTCGGGGCAAGCGCAGGCTGTCCGGGGAGCTGGCTTTTTCTGACCTTGCGCACTCGCCATTTCCCCCAAGTCCCTCTCAGCCCCCACCGGGCTCCAATCCATCACGGGTTATCAGAAACTTGCCATTTAAGGCTGCGTGGCTATGGGTCCTGCAGTGAGGTTCCAGCGAGGTCTTATCTGTGTCTGTCTGTCCTGTGTTTCTCGCCCCAGGTCCTGCTGTTTCTCTTATCATGACAGAAGTGCTTGTCCTGCTAAAATAATTACCCAGCCAGCACAGTGCTTCTTATCACCAGCTGCTGTTTCTACATAGAGATCAATTAGAGGCATCTTTTTACGGGGGAAGTCGGCTGCTCGGGCCAGTTTACTAAAAATCCCATTAGGATTCTGACTGAGAAATTGTACTTCGATCTTCCAACGCCGCCGTTTTCCAGGAAAAAAAAAATAAAAATTGGGTCAAGAAGAGGTGGCTATGTGGCCTGGTGACGTCACTGAAGGGTTAAAAGAGAAAGTTCTGTGTTGCTAGAGGCAGTGTGAATAAATGTGGTCTTAATTTAAGGTTATGGATTTTTAAAAAGCCTCGCTTTTTGTCTTTAGAAGTCTTTGCATTCATATCAGTTAAAAAATAATTTAGACAGAAAATAAATGTTGGAGCAAACTCAAATTATTATGTGCATTTTAAATAAACCTGTGTTTTCGGCTGCAGACATAGCGTATGAATAATAACATTAATAATGATCAGGATAATTTGTCAACTGATGATATTTGCTCTCAGACCTTGCAGGCTGCTGGTTCCTGGCCCAGCTATTTAATTTAGCTGACCCATCCTTCCTCCTTCGTGATGGCAGCTGATGATAACAGCTCTTACTCCCTTTGCAGGGCGAAATGCTAGAAAAGCCCAGGGTTCCAGTCTCAGCTCTGCCCTAATTGGCTGTGTGACCTTGGGCAGGTTGCTTAACATCTCTGGCCTTCTTCTGGCAAAGAATAAATGGCATGGTCTAGGGGGAAATGAGCAGAAACATAACTTGCAAAATCAAAAACAATACAGAAATGTCACCTGATATTTTTCCTCCCCTTCGTTTAAGAATGTAGGCTCTAAAGAAAAGAAACAGACTGAAAGAAAGTTCAACCAAGCAAGGACTGGTCAGGGCGTGGGAGGAAGTCGGATTAAGACTAAGATTAATTTTAGAAAACACTAAGAGGTGGCATTTCACTGAGTTTCTGAGGACATGCACACACGCGTGCACACACACACACACACACACACACACGGAGCTATTCTTTGGCCAGAAGGAAACCTACTTAAAATGCTCACTTCTCTGCTTCCCTGAAAAGAGCTTTTTTGCTACTGGACAAAAGCAAGAGGAACATCCGAATATTAGCGTCTGTTTAATTCTACAGACAGTGTAATGCTGCCCAGATAATACCCGCACAACAAGAATACGTAGCGTTGAATCGCGTGAAGTTGCTTGGGAGAGCTCAAACAGGGTGGCCGTCAGAAATTTCATATGCTTCCAACTACTATTATGGCAGACGTGTGGATGTTTGTTCACATACTTTCTGATATGTTATAGTGATAACACAGTCCCGACAACCGGGAGTCTTTCACGTTCTTATTCCCTAGCATGTCTCACAGGAAGCTGGGTAGGCTCTGCGTATTTTTGTCCTAATACTTAGCCTAAGGGACAGGAGACAGGCCGGAAATACTTTGGAGTCCCAGGTTAGATTCTTAAACACAGGGTCAGGTCCTGACTTGGTCGTCTCAGAACATAAAGTTGGGGTGGGCACTGAGCATAGCATTAAGATGCAGCTCGCGATACTCGCATCTTATCTTGGCGTGCACAGGTTCATGTCCTGGTTCCTCTCCCTATTCCAGCTTCCTGCTAATGCAGACCCTGGGAGGCAGTGGTGGTGCTTCAAGTAGTTGGGTCTCTGCCATGCATGTGCGACTCCTGAGTTGAGTGCTCAGCTCCTGGCTGTGGTGTGGCCCAGCCCTGGCTGTTACGGGCATTTGGGGAAATGAACCACTGGATGGGAGATCTCTCCCTCTCCCTCTCCCTCTCCCTCTCCCTCTCCCTCTCCCTCTCCCTCTCCCTCTCCCTCTCCCTCTCCTTCTCTCTCCCCAAATAAATAAATACATACAGAAAAAATACATGGAACTCTCCATTACTTTTTTTAAAAGAAGCTGGCACATGGTAAAGTCACTTGGCAGCACTGGCGGCGCTTGGTGGCTCCCACCCAGGGAAAAAGTGCCCTGTGCACCTACAAGGGTGACTCTGGAGGAGACGGGCTCTGTGAGACTCTCCACGTGGTCTCACTCAGGGATTGGAGGTTGTAATGCATGTCCCTGGGGAGAGATTTTTTTTTTTTCATTAAGAATTTATCAGAGTTAATTGGCAATTATTTTTATTAGCAATTTAAAAACTAAAAATACAAGTATTATACCCAATAATGATTTCAGGAGCAACTAATGTGATAGAACATCCAGGATATTTTCAAATGAAAAAAGGCGAGGCTGCTGGGGTAAGGAAGCGTCCATGACTCTCGAAATGTGCGCTACAAGGAATAATGAAGCAGATTCCAGATAGGAACAATCACATTTACCACTGATTAGATTTTTTCACATCCTGATTTTTATTTCTGTATTTTGGTTGCTTCTTCTACCTCTATACAACAGCCAGAATAACCAGAACAAGTGCCCACTAAAAAAGTTCCAATGGCAATAACTAGGCATTTTTTTATTGTGAAAAAAAAGTCAGTAGGGGGTGGGCATTGTGGCCCGGCAGGTTCAGCTGCTGCCTGAGATGCCCATAGCCCACACTGAGAGCCACTTCACGCAGCTGCTCTACTAGTTCTGGCCCAGCTTGCTGCTCAAGGAACTGAAAGGCAGTGGACGGTGCTTTAAGTCCTTGGGCCCCTGCCACCAGTGTGGGAGACCCAGATGGAGCTCCAGGTGCCTGTCTTTGGCCTGGCACAGCCCTGGCTGTTGTGAGCATTTGGGAGTGAACCAGCAGATGGAAGATTTCTCTCTCTCTCTCTCTCTCTCTCTCTCATCTTCCCCTCCTCCCCCCCCAATAAATAAATCTTTAAAAAAGTCAATCATTATGGAAAAGTGTAAAAGAAGAAAATGAAAAGTCAACATTCAAAAGGTATTATTGCAGATCACCTTTCCCAAGATGTCTCCCCCAACACACACACACACACACACACACACGCACTTGAAAAATAGTACAAAAAAAGATAAGCTAATTCTATGCTCCCCCCTTTCCAACCATTTTTTTTTCACTTAGTGGCAACAGCATATCACGGACACCTTGCCATATGTATAGATAGTGACCACATAGTGTTCCACTGAGGACTTAACCAATCAGATGTCCATGCGCCTTTAGGGGCTTCTGCTTTTGCTACTGTAAACCTCACAGAGCTGCTCAATCTTGTTCTATACATCTTTGTGTTCTTGTTCGAATGTTTCATAGCATTCATTCCTAGAGGTGGAATCTGCTTTGCTGAATTGCTCTCCAAAAAATCCTGCACAATTTATGGTCACATTAATGGCAAATGTAAAAACCCATTTCCCCCTCACTGCCCATCTGATAAATGAAAGGGATGTGATGTGCTGTTGCCTTTGGCGTTTCTTTTTAGAAATTTGAGTGGTGGAAAGACAGAGAGACAGAGACAGAGACAGAGACAGAGACAGACAAAAAGAGAAAGCTCTCATCTACAAGTTCACTCCCTGGTGGCTAGCCGTTGCAAGGGCTGTGCCAGGGCTAAAGCCTGGAACTCAATCCACATCTCCCATGCTGGAGAGAGGAAATCAGTTACTTAGGCCATCACTGCTGTTTCCCGGGGTCTATATTAGCAGGAAGCTGGAGTTGGGAGCTGGAGCTGGGATTTGGATGGAGGCACCTGGTATGGGATACGGGCATTTTAACCCCTAGCCTTAGCATGCACCCCAAAACCTCTCTGATTACCAGTGAGTTGGAACCTCTTCAGTCTTCCTATAGAGTTGGTTGGCATTTCTTCTTTTGTGGACTACCTACTGATGCCTTTTGCTCGTCTTTCTACTTGAGTTTTCCTTCCTTAGTGATTGTAAGAACGTGTTACATACTAAGGGTATCCTTACAATTGCCAGCCATATAAAATATTTTCCTAGTTTTTCATTTGTTGTTTTATTGCTTCTGTTTTTCGATGCACTGACAAAGTTTTATATTTTTATGCATTGAAGCTGTTAATCTTTTCCTTAGGGTCTTAGTCTTCAGAGTTATGGTAGGTGCATATCTATCTGTATTTCATTTTCCAGCCATATTGAGGTTTGCTATGATTACGGCTCTCTTTTCTTCCATGCCACATTTCCCATTACTTTCTAGAGGTTCTGGAGTGAAGAAGGCATATGGAATCATGGAAGCCAGAGCAGAGAAAGATGACTATTAATAGTAACACTTGACATTTCTATTTTCAGTGTGCTGTAACGTCACTAATTAGTGCCCCTCCCTCATTGAGTCCCAGGGATCACCCTGCCTGCCTCTCATTCACCATACGGGACACCAAGGCATGAGAGTGAGAAAGCCTTGGCATTCCATTTGATGGCTGTCACTCTAGCTGGCCAGGCTTCTGACTCCCCATCCACGGTTAAATCAAGGTGAGCCAGTTCCGCCATGGAGGCTGGCAGATTCCCAGGATGCAATGAGACCATCAGAATGAGTTCTCTGCAGGGGGCGGGGGTAAAAGACACTGTATTTCCTCCCCCTGCCCAGAAAAGGAAAATCATATACCAGGTACTCAGGACAGTTGGCTACCTGGGTTCTTCTGACTTTCACTTGGACCAAAGAAGGGGTTCCACCTCTTCCTAAGCCACTGCTAATTTCTGACGATCAGGACGTGTACTCCAAGAGTTAGAGAGGACAATGGATAAAGAAGGAAATGAGTAGAAGGAAATCCCCTTCAAACTTGGTGAATGGAGCGCTCCAGGGGATGACTCAATGGCCACTCCGCATGAAATTCATTCATTCCACAAAGACTGGTTGGGCTTTCCCTGTGTGCCAGGCTGTGGGCTAAGGCATATGGGAACAATGATGCTTTGGAGTCACATGGGCTGTGACATGCACTGATGTGAGGACAGCCCAGAGGGAAGCTTTGTGGAGGGAGTGGCCTCTCTGCTGAGACCCAGTAAATGGACAGGAGTTCAACTGGAGGAGCCGATCTGTGGTGGCGAGAGTGGCAAAGGCAGCACGCCAAGCCTCGGAAACAGTGGAGCGGGAGTGACGCCAGGAGAGCTGGGGTCAGAAAAGACAAGGGCTGGGGCAGGTGTTTGGCAGAGCAGCTATGGCAGCGCCTGGAACACCTGTAGCCCACATCGCAGTTTCAGGGGCCGGCTCCTGCCTCCACTTCCTGCTGATGTGCACGCTGGGAGGCCACAGGTGAGGGCACACGGACTCAGGTTCCTGTTACCTGCGTGGGAGACCTGGATCAAGTTCTGGGCCCCTGGCTTCAGCCTGGCTTAGCTCTGGTTATTATGGGCATTTGGGGAGTGAATCAAAGGATGGGTGATCTGTGTGTGTGTGTGTGTGTGTGTCTTTGTGTATCTGCCTTTCAAATAAATTTTAAGAAAAAAGACAAACATAACAGCTTCTAGCAGTGCTTCTTACACTCTATGGAGAACTAGGTTTTTCTCACAATGTGTCACAGAGCAGTACTTGTGCAATCAAATGCAATACAATTGAATTAACAAAAAAACTAGAAAGATAATCAAAATACTGGATTATTAGATTTAGATATTATTAGATGTGGCAGACAAAATTTACTCTGTCAAATTGCTACACAAGTGTCTGTTATCCTCCGGTTTTGTACTCTATGCATTGCCGAAGAGCGGCAGCTTGCCTCCCGGTGCCAGTCTACAAACCACACTTGTGGAGTGGTGCTGCACCAGGCCGTCTGGAGAAGGAGATGGGAGCGGCAGTGCTAAGATACAGCCAAGGTGTTAAGTAAAATGAGGTCTGGCCAGTGTCCTCGGAATGCAGCCACAAATGGGCGGCTGTAAAGAGCAGATTCAAAGGAGTGGTCGAGACAGTTGCCAGACCAAGTGGGCGGAGGGGCCCCTCGACATTCACAGCGAGGAAAGAATGTGGACGCGAAGATAAACTTGCCCATAAAACACTTACGCTTTATATTACTAACCAGCACTCTTGTTTACACAGAGCATTAACAAAAACGTATGTTATGACATGGAATAAGAACAGTTAGTAACTGGAAAATGTTTATGAGGGGACTTTCGAAAGTTCGTGGAAAATGAAATTTAAAGATCAGCTTATGTTGGTGCCAAACTTTTTTTGAAATCCGGGCAAAGCGGCAAAGGCAGCAGGACCTTCTCACTGGGTGATGACTCGTTAGCTACACCCACCCCTTCTCCTCCAGAGCTGGGTAAGCCAAGACCCCGCGGTTAACCCGAGCTCATCTCAAAGCCGGCATGGAAGCCCAGTTGGAGCTCAGAGCCTTAGAATGCTGGGCACTGAGTTTCAGAAGCACGCACTGGCCTGGGAATCCAGGCCAGATTTCTAATACTCGATGAGTTCGCCTTGTGGGAAAGCCGCATTTCTGCTTGCGGGAAAGAGTAGAGACACCACGGATCCCACGACCTCCTACTAGAGACCAGGCGATCCAAGCGAGGTTGCCACGGGCCTCTGAAGTTGGACAAGGTCAAGCGCAAAGCCAAGCTTTGTCTTGCAACCTCCTCACCCCAGGGTTCTTCACGCTGTGACCCTAACCCTCATGGCAGTGGTACAGAGGCCACTAGATAGCCCATCTGGGAAGGAGAGGCAGAACCTAAAGCACCCCTGAGCTGAGGTAAGAGGCAGTGAGGAGCATAGTTATGGTGGTGGGGGTAAGGTGCAGGTGAGTGTGCAGTGGGCTGATTTTTACTTTTCTACTCAAAGCTCTTGGAGGCATCAGGGCTGCTGGCTGGACTCTTGGTCCTCATCCTTGTCCTTTCCAGGGCTAAGAAATCAACCTGCCATCCTGTCTTCACTGCTTCTGCTCTCACCGCATCCAAATTCTCCAAATCACAGTGTGTCCCTGCAGCCCTTCTCACATCCATCACAGGTTCCTCCTGGCTTTGAACACCTCCGTATCCCTGTCTCCTGCATTTCCTTTTGGGCACAGTAATCAGAGGCACTGTGCACGCGCGCACACACACACACACCACACACACTTTATTTATTCCACCCCAGCATAAGAAAGGCACTCAATGGGTGCAGGTAAACAATGAAGAGTGGCTTCCGATAAGCCAGACCTCTTCTCTGCCGGTCCCTGTGTAGCATCGCATTGCCTCTGCCTATTAGTGAAACTGGAAGAAGCCATTTGGGTGGCTGGGAGCAGGTCTGGCTGAAGAAGTGCCCAGCTGTTGCTCTTTCCTCTCTCCAGCTTTCTGTCCCCGTGATGTGGACTCATTATGGCTGTGATCGGTGCTGAAGACATTAATGCACTGGGCTGCTTCTCCATCGCATGTGCCATCTGCTCCCATCAGCCCTGTGGGGTAAGTGCTAGGTAATTGTTTCCCATCGGTAGTCCATTTTCTCAGCTAAAGCATGCGCAATTCAAAAATAAACATCCACTCTGAGTCATTGCAACCAGGCTAGTGTGGATCTGGGGGCAGCCACCCCATCTACTGCTAGTAGTGGGTGACGCTGCTTTCCCCGTAATTCAAGTCGAAGGGCAATTTGATTCATTAACAGTGACTCTGAGGGAGGAGGAGGTTCAGGCAGAGAGCAGAGACAGAAAAAAAACCCTGAGAGTTCTTATAAACCAGCAGGGTCAATGCAAAAGAGAAGGAGAGAGCTGGAGAGAAATTGGTGATTCATCAGCCAAGGCTTGCTGGTGGCTGGGAATGAAAGATACGCGCCTTTGTAGCTCCAGCTGTGGGAAACCAAGGGAGGCTCCAAGCTCAAGGTAGCAATGGCCGTGGCTGACTCACCAAGGACCACAGGTTCAAGGCCAAAATGGCAAATTCTGCATGTGGAGGGTGAGCAGAGAGAGCAGGCTGTTGCGATGCCAAAGAGGAAGTCGAAGCCCACTTCGCAGAAAGAATCATGGGGGAAGAAACAGGATTTAGTTCTGTCTTCCCAGACTCCCAAGATGACTGATAGAGCTTGTTGTTGTTGTTGTTTTAAACAGGAAATTGCATCCTGTGGTTCCCTTGTAACCTGTTTTCCCTTAAGAATTGTCATGGCGTCCTCAGTTTGACCTTCACCTCCCCTCAGAGCTCATCTCCACATCCATCAGTCATTTATGAAATAAATATTTGTTGCGCTCCTGCCGGATGCCAGGCGCCGTGCTCACGGCGAGGTCGCTGCGGGTCTCCAGAGTCGGACAGGCCTACACTTGCTCACGTCCTCCTGTGCAAAGCCGCGAGTGCTCTGAAGTCCTGTTTCCTCATCGCCCCTCATCCTCTCACGCCTCCTGCATCAGCCCTGACCTACTGCTTGCTTCTAGGAACTCAGGCCCCAACTTCCTATCTCCTGTGCCCAACTCCTTGTCCCCAGTGGTGAGATTCCCCCTCCCCTGCCTGGGCACGGTGGGGGGGCTGAGACCTTCCTCCACGAGGCCCAGAGGTTGCGTCCCACCTGCCTTCCTGCCAACGCAGTGCTGTCCCAGTCAGGAAAAGGAGATTCCCTAACACCAGCCCTGCTAATTGATTCATGTTATTTTATTTTCTGTACTGGTGGTTAGGGCCTCAAGCAATTTCATGCAAATTTATGAACCTTATGCAAATGAGGGCATCCCTACACTAATTGCACGCAAAATGGAAGCTCTGTGGGCACTTCCCCCATTCAAGTGTGCCCTGACTTCTTCTCATCCCTCAAATGACTCCCACACTCCTGCAGCCCCACACGCCCGCCCGCAGCCTCCTCTCTCTCCTCCCTGCCTCCCCACCCACTGGCTGCTCAGCCGCCCTCTTCGAAGGTTGCAGGGATGGCAACAGCCCTGTTTGCAAGGGCTGGCAGCCGTCTGGTGATGTCCCAGGAAACCATCGCCCTGGGGAGCCCCTGGCCCAGCTCATGCTCATTTGAAGTCACTTGAATCCCACCCCACTTGTCCCCCATCCTCCCGGGGCAGAGGAGCCCAGCCCAGGGCACTCTGCGACCTGCCAGGGGCTCTTAGAGATTCCAGTAGGGGCAGGGCCCTCTGTGTGTGTGTGTGTGTGTGTGTGTCCCTCCTGTCCCAGGGGACCCAGTCCTGGTCCCCGTGCACTGACCTCGAATGCTTACAAAGGAGCTGTAGGGGCTGGCACCTGCTTGAGATAATCCTAGACAGAAGCCACACAGGGCGCTAGGGAATGTGAGTGAGGGGCAGTTGCCGGCTTTGAGACAGAGGTCCCCAGGAGCCCAGGGGCTGGGGTTCTAGCCTGCCAAACCACTCAGTGCAAAGGGGCTCCCTCGCTGGGAAGGGGCCAGCTGCTATCAGCTGAGGGGTGGGCGTGCCAAGCGGCATCTCCGATGCTTTAACTGTGCCACCCCTGCGAAGCAGACACCCGCATCCCCCTTCCCTCCCCCCCTTGCAAACAGGGTCTGTCATTCCCAGGGCCCACGGCCGCCTGCTTCAAGGGGGACCAATGGCCTGGCCTCTACACACATGGGCTCTCCCGCGGGCTGGGGGTCGGGGCTTTTGGCTTTTGTCTCCAGGCACGCCCGCAGGGCTGCGTGCGACACCGCGGGGGCTCTCTTGGACCCTTTGGCTCCGTAGCCTGTGGCTTTTGGGGACAAAATTCCAGCTAGGAGCACCGAAGTCACAGGGCCAGAGAAGCGGCGCAGAGGCTTTTCCCTCTCCCCTCTGTCCTTCTCCTCCTCTTCCTCCCCCTCTTCCTCCCCCACTGCCCACCTCTCTTGCCCTCCAACCCTATGGCCTTCGCTTCTCCCCTTTCCTGTCTCCCCTTGGCTTCGGCTTCACCCTTCACGCTCTCCTCCCTTAGCCGGTCGTTCCCCCCCCCCCCCCGCCCCTCGGCCACCTGCCCCTGCCCTCCCTTCCTCTGCCCTCCTCCCCCCTCCCTCCCCCTTTCTGCTCTGCAGAGTCCCTGTTTCTCCCTCTTCTCTCTCTTCCTTCCCTCCCTCCCTCGAATTTCCTCTCCGTCCCCTTCCTGCCCCCTCCTCTTCTTCGTTGCCCTCGGGCTCCACCCCGCCTTTCTAGAGCACTGCGCGGCCCCCAGGTGAGCCAGCAGGGCGGGTGCCCAGCAGCCCGGGGCGGATTTGCAGGCTACGCCGCCCTCTCCGCATTCTTCCCCGGCGGCGACGTGTCCTCTGCGGAGTCTGGACAGCCGCCCCGGCCCGCCCCCGCAGCCTAGGGGTGGGGGAAAGGAACAGAGGCGCGGGGGCCCTGGAGGCGGGGACGGCGCGTGGCTCGCCAGGGTAGCTTTCCCGAGTCCCGGCGGCGCTGGAGGCGGTACCGGGATCCACCTCGGAGTGGCAGTCTCGCTCGCTCGGGGGAGGTCGGAAGCTTGGAGCTGGGTGGGAGACGAGCGCGGCTGGGGGTGGGGGGATCCCTGTGTCTTGGTTCGTGGGAACAACCCGCAGCCGGCAGTCGGAGCCCAGATTGGTTACAGGCGCAAAGCTCTGCGGAGCAGCGCGTCGGCCGGAAGGGAAGTGCCCCCTTTGCCTGGCCCAGACACCTCGGCCTTTTGAGCCGGCAGCAGGGCCCACGGCTTGGACTCCCGGGGCCAGCCCGGCAGGCCCCTGCGTATTTCCCTTCCACCAGCCAGCGTGGGCCAAAGGCAGCCCCCTGCCCACCCGGCTGCAGCCTCTTAATTGCCGGCTCCCAGCTTTCCTCTCTGACTCCTTCCTCCCTTGGAAAACCCCCTCCCTCTGTTGAATTTTATTCCCTGGTTCCATGGTTGAAAATGGTTTACTCAGATTCGCTATTATCTGTAATAAGAGCCTATATCTTTGGAGCTCTCACAGTTTTAGAATTGATTTTACTGCGAATTGCCCGTGGTATTTATATGAATATCCACTCTAGGAGGCAAGGCAGCCATTAGCCCCATTTTATGGGTGAGGAAAATGAGGTTTGGTGGGAGCCAGGGCCCTGTGTACTCCTCTTGGCACGGAATGTGTCGGGACAGCCATATAATGATGTTCAGGTTGCACACTGCACAAGAGCTCTGCGTTGAAAGGGGAAACTATTAAAATGTCAGGTATATACTCGCATATGAGAGTGCTCAAGCAAAGACGATGTTAGACTTGCACAGCAAATCTGGGAGCAATGAGGGTAATCCCCACTCCTTGCCCACAGAGACCCACAGAGCTTACACGTGTTCATAAGAACAGGCGTATGCGGCAGGCACTGTGGTGCGGTGAGTTAAGCCTGTGCCTTTGGCATCCCATATGAGCTCCAGTTCGAGTCCCAGCTGCTTCACTACCGATGCAGCTTCCTGCTAATGTGACTGGGAAAGCAGAAGACGGCCCAGGGGTTGGGCCCCTGCCAGCCATATGGGAGACCTGGATGGAGCGCCAGGATGCTGGCTTCAGCCTGGCCCAGCTCCAGCTGCTGTGGCCATTTGGGGAAAGAACCAAGAGATGGCAGACTCTCTCTCTCTCCCTCTCCCTGTCACTTTGCTTTTTAAATAAATATTTTTAAGGCATATGGGATAAGCAGAGCCTTGACAAGCACACACACACACACACATACCCCTACACCTGCCTGTCTTCGTGCATGGCTGGCTTTCCTCACTTGTGTTCGTGTGTCTTCCGCGGGAGAATGCAGAAGCGGCCTGGGAGAGAATGACATCCGTGTAGCAGAGCCAAGTCAGCTCAGCCGTTGCGGTTGAAGTTCTCAGACATTTGAGAGCTCAGCCCAAAGCACCAGAACCTCCTTGCTGATACACAGCTAAGAACAGGAGCAAGAGCGAGCCGAGTGAAGTCCAGCTCCCATCAGCAGAACCACACAGCCAGCCGGAAGACTCCGGAGAACGGACAACCAGGTGTTGTTCTAAGCCACTGTGTTCTGGAGTGCTCTTGGCACTTTCCAACTTCCAGAGAGCCTGCAGAAGCACTCCTGTTGGAATCTTCGAGCACCTGGGGAGCAGGGCAAGCAGCTGTTTATCCCCATGTGTCAGAGGAAAAAACTGCTGCATAAGCAAGTTGCAGGACCTGCCTGACCAGCAGCTAGCGAGGGGTTGAGCCAGGAGCACAGCCACCTGGGTGGCTCTGGATCTGTGCTCTTTGGCGCTGCCTCGTGCTGGAAACAGGCTCTGTGGGAGCAGAGGTTTGGGGGCTGCTGCTTGGGGCCGGGGTGGTGGAGCAGAGGGGCCGGGGCGGAAGCTCCTCACTGAGCGTATGTGCAGCCGAGAGGAGGAAGGCGGTGGGTCTCCTGGTGGAACTGGAAGAGAATGGGGGTCTGTTGGAAAGGGAGAGCTACCCCTGCCCATTCCCTGGGACTTACTTCTCAGGCTAGATCAGGCCCTCCACGAGCCTGGGGCACGTCCTCATGCTCGCTATCATCACTGTTCCAATAGCATTTACCCTGTGTTTGTGCTCAGCTGCCCCACTTCACAGAGAGGAAAACAAGGCACACCAATTCAGTCTCACAGCTGGCAAGCGGGAGAGTCGGGTTTCAAAGGCATGAGTTCTGGCTTTAGAATCTAGGACTTCAACCACCACGCTGACAGCCTCCCTGTCCTGTTTTGGTCTTCAGGATGCTCCAAGAGGCAGAGAGAGGGACTGATGTGGTGGCGCAGCGGGTTAAGCCGCCACCTGCAACACTGTCATCCCATATGGGAGCACTGGTTCAAGTCCCGGCTGCGCTGCTTCGGATCCAGCTCCCTACCAGTGTGCCTGGAAAGGAAGAGGAAGATGGGCCAAGTGCTTAGGTCCCTGCCACCCACGTAGAAGACCTGGATGGAGTCCCGGGCTCCTGGCTTTTCCCTGGAGGGGAAGGGACCACAAAGCCGGGAGTTCCTCTCATCCTTTAGGCTGATTGATGAGCTGTGCACCTGTGGGTCCCTGTGTCTCTGGTCCTGCCTGGTGGTTCTGGCCACACGTTAAACCATCAGAAATGAGTTTTCCCAGGACCTGGAAGACAAATGTGTGTTTCTTCTCTCAGTGGCACTTTGTCTAGGAGCCACCTGCCCCCCATTGACCTCATACAGTGCCCTCCCCAGCCCTTCCATCTCCGTGGGTGACAGTGCCACCTACAATGCCTGCCACGCTTTGCACTGTTGCCTCCATGACTGGACAACTGGAAAGAGTCACGAGGGATGTGAGTTGACCCTGAAACAATGGTCCTGTCCTTTGTCATCCTCTACGAATGGGAAAGAAGTGACGCCTTCCAAAATCCCTTCTAATGCACGCACCCATGTCCCTAGCTGCCATTTGCCAAGGCCTCGCTCTGTCCCAGATTTGGGAGACCTCATTCCTGCTCTTCTCAGCACCTCTAAAAGACAAGTACCATTGCCTTCAATAGAGGAAAACTGAGGCTGAGAGACACTATGTGACCTCCTGGCTAGGGCCCCACAGAACGTGGGCCTGACCTCCAGACCCCGACTTTCTCCACATTGTGCCTTCCTGCTGGAGTCCATGGGGACATATGACGTCCACCTGCCAGCACCCTGACTCCCCTCCTCCGATGAGGCAGAGGCTCTGGGCCTCCCAAGCCTCCTCGCTGCTCTGCCCATCTTCTCCTGCTCCCTCTCCTTCCTGCTGTTTCAGTGTCTCCAGATCCACTTCCAACCCGCCCCTTTAGCTGGGGCAGCCACAGCTGGAAGGGGAGCCATTGCGATGGCACAGGGACCCCTCCCATTCCTGTCTCCCCTTCCCTCCCAGTCCTGACCCAGTCCATGGTACCCCAACTGGAACAGAAGCAAAGTCTTAGAGCTGAGGACACAGCCAGAACCTGTGTGAGTGTGAGCGGGCACACCTGTAGGAGTGAGTGAGCAAGTGCGCTTGAGCATGTGAGAATGTGTGTGCTAGTGAGTGTGCACGCAGGAGTGCGTCCTGTGTGGGGAAGTGTGCATGTGCAAGCGGGTGAGAGTGAGCACGCTTGTGTGAAAGTGTGTCTGGGGGCAGTGTGCACCTGCAGGTAGCACCGTGTCTAACAGGTGTTACAGCGGATGCCTCAGCACATTAGGAAAGAGTTTCCTTCCAGCTTGCTTGACAGGGTACTCCATTCGCAAGGTGATGTAGCAGCCGAAGGCTGGAGCCAGAGAGCCAGGTAGCAGAGGGGTGTGCCAGCTCCAGCTCCACGGGCTCAGCTTCTCTCCCAGCCACCTTCAGAACTCAGAAGCGCGGGGCGCTGTGGCGTAGTGGGTAAAGCCGCTACCTGCAGTGCCGGCATCCCATATGGGCGCCAATTCGAGTCCTGGCTGCTCCACTTCTGATCCAGCTCTCTGCTGTGGCCTGGGAAAGCAGTGGAAGATGGCCCAAGTCCTTGGGCCCCTGCATCCACATAGGAGACCCGGAAGAAGCTCCTGGCTCCTAGCTCCTGGCTCTTGGCTCCCGGCTTCAGATCAGAGTAGCTCCAGCTGTTGTGGCCAACAGGGGGAGTGAACTGGGGAGTGAACCAGTAGATGGAAGATTTCTGTCTCTCTCTCTCTGCCTCTCCTTCTCTCTCTCTGTAACTCTGACTTTCAAATAAATAGTCTTTAAAAAAAAGAGCTCAGAAGTGAGGGTAGTGGCTGCTTTTAAAGTGGAGATACAGCTTTTAAATTTGGGAGGCAGGGAAATGCACACACACAAACATGAGAGAGAGAGAGAGAGGGAGAGGGAGAGAGAGAGAGAGAGGGAGAGGGAGGAAGAGGGAGGGAGGGAGAGGGAGGGGAGAGAGGGAGGGAGAGAGAGAGAAGAAGAGGAATACCTATTTGCTGGTTTACCCCTCAAATGCCCACAGAATCCTGGGTTGGGCTGCGGCCAGATCCAGCAGCTAGGAACTCAACCCAAATCTCCAGTGTGGGTGGCAGAGATCCAGTTATTTGAGCCATGGCTGCTGCTTCCCACAGCCTGGAGACAGGGCCAGAGCCAGGCATGGAACCCCGGAAGTGCAACGAGGGGTGAAGGCATCCTAACCATCAGATGCACTCTGTCCCCTTGCAGTGTCCGAAGGGGTTGGACTGAAAAGGCAGGCAAGGGTCAGCTTGGGAAGGTCTCTGCAGCGGAGGATGGAGGAGAAGCCAGTCCGGCCCAGGGTTCTAAGGAATGGCAGACTCCCCATCCCCACCCCTAGGCGGCCCCTCATTGTGTTTGATTTTCGCTGCGACAGCATCAACCCGGGAGACGGCGAGGTGGGAAGGACCGGATCTGATGTTTGTGCAAGTTCTGGTTCCCAAAGATGGGGGTGGGGCTCTCTGTGTGGGTCAAGCCCTCACTGCGATACCCCCTCCCATCCCCACTCACCAAGCCGATCCTGATGGGCCTGAGCCCAAGGCTGCGCTCTTATTCCAAGGCCAAGGCCGGCTGTCTGGAATGCACCTGCTGGAATGCTCAGAAATCCAACCCGGGGCCCTCAGCCTCTTTCACTGCATAGTGATGCGCTGAGAACAGGCTGCTTTTTGCTTCTTGTTTCGTGCAGGTACCCGATGACCATGTGCAGTGCAGAGGCCTGGCTTTTGCACACACTCACAAGTCCTGGAGAGCCAGGCGTGCAGCTGTGTCTCACCGTCTTTGCCCTGCTGCAGCGCAAATACTGGGGTTTTTAAGGGGAGGGTAAGAAAGGGGCCATGGGGCCTCTGTGTGTCTCGTGGCCTGTGTGTGTGATTGCTGTTTCCTCCGTGAGAGTCAGGGTCCAGCTGGCATGCAGCAGACCTGCGTCAACCAGGAGAGCTCCCTGGGCCCTTGTCCCACCAGCTCTGACCTGCGCTGCAGGGCTTCCTAGAAGGGAACCTTCCACTGCCAGTGCTGATGCATTTCCTTCAGATGGTGCCTCCTCAGTCTCCCTCCGGCTCACAGCCTCCCCTAGGGGCCCTCCGACTGCAGGGTTTAGAATGAGACTAGGGATAACCCCAGGGGGAATGCGGGATGCTCATAGTCTCTTCTCTTTTTGTGGGGGAGGGAGGGCTTCAGGATCTAATCAGGACACCTGTGTGCCCAGGAGGTCTCTAGAAGCTTCTGGAACGTGCTCACCCCTGTTTCGCACAGGAGCTTCCCTGAGCGAGAGCCCTGGATGGGCCCAGAACCTACAGAACTGTACTGGCCAGGACTGCAAGCCTTATTCCTTCTTATTCCGTATGAACTGCGCGGAGGTGCGGGGGCGGGGGTGTCACACTTCCTGCAGGCCCGGCTGACCAGGGCAGCCAGCTGCGGGCTGACCTGCTCACGGAACCCTGGCCTGCAGGCTGCGGGGACTCCAGCAAGGCGCCATTTCCATATTCTCTGGCAATAACTAATTAGCGATTATAAAGCTCTTTGAAATATGAAGTGCTGCATGATAATATCTGTAATGAGCCTGATTCTTTCCCGCTCGCACAAGGGAGGGGGAGTCGGTTTTACACCCCATTAAAGGCCGTGGCGGGGAGGAAGCCAGCTCCCTTTCTGCAACCTGCCTCCAAGTCGTGGTCGCAGCAAGTGGCCCTGGGGAGGGTGCTCGAGCCCTGGCCCCTGGCAGGGCAAGGCAGCCCACTCCCACGGCAGTGCTTCCACGCGTGTCCTCCCTCCCCCAACCGTCTCCCTCCCCCCAACCATGAGCTGCCCTCCCTGGGTGGGGGAAGGGAAGGTGAGGATGATGGATGGAAAGGGGAGAAGAGAAAGGTGGAGGAAAGGGTGAGGAGAACGAACGAGTTGGGCTCGTGGTATCCTTAATGTGATTTAGAATTTCATATTAATATATCACCTCGGAAAAAAATTAATGAGAAACGTGAAGAAAATAGGATAATGAATATGATAATATATGGGGAGTGCTTTGGGCTCCTTGCAACAAAGGTGCAAGGAATTATTGCTGTGATTTTCTCACGGTGCATATATATTTTTATTAAACTCTAAAAAAAAATGCCGGTGGATTCACTTCTTTGCCAGGCACTAACGCCCCGCAGAGGAGTCGCTCTTCAATTAGTTCTCGGAGCTCAGCGCACCTCTCGGCTGTTTTCTCGTGGCCCTGGCGGAGACTTCCAGCTTAAGGGGCATGGAGGGAGGGTGGGTGGGAACACTCCCTGGCTTTGCCCAGGGTACCCGGCAAGCCTGTGCCGGGGAGATGGCGTCCTGGGCGTCGGGGGCTCAGGAAACTGTCCCCGGGGACAGGGATCAGGCAGGCCCCGGATGGATGAGAACGCAGGGTAGCCGGAGGGAAAGGGTAGCTTCCTGCATTCAATCTACTGGTCTTTCTTGCCTACCCAAGGGTCTGCTCAGGCCAGACTTCTTTTTGATGATTAAAATATAATTAAACACAGGTTCCCAGTTGGAAAGAAGCTCTGTGAACGGCCTTGCCAAGGCACAGCAGGGACTAGAACTGAGAGGAAAAAGGGTCTCAGCCTCTTGCCACTTCCGTATACGAGGCTCCTCCACGTACAAAGGTGCCATAGCCTGAGGAGTCCATTGTAAATGGGAGCTCCCATCAGTGGAGAAAGCATGGAATTCCCTGATGCTGGGTCCATCCCAGCTCAACAGCCACACTGCTTGCATCGAGACAGAGGATCGCAACACATGGCGCTAGTCCAGGAAGAGATCCCAACTCGACACTGGAAGTTCACTTTCTGCTGAGTGAGGATTTCTTTCGCGCCACCGTAAACTTTAAAAATCAAGGCCAGAGACCCTCTCGAAGGGCCATCCTCACAGTGTGATCACCAGGCAAACACGCGAGCAACGCGTATCCCCCAGGCCCCAGCCCAGAACCACGGACTCACACTCTGAGCACGTGGCCAGGCACATGGCGTTTGAACCAATCTTTCAACACGCTCAACTTGGAACATTGCTGGCTGGAATAGCAAGTTTCAGATCGCTGTGCTTTCCATAGGAAAGCAAAGAGGGAGCCAAACCTTGGGATGGATGCACGAACCTTGTGCACGTGCTAAACGAGGAGTGGGTGGGGAGGTGTGGGCTACTGAATGTGACAGGTTGGGTTGCACAGAAACAAGACTCTAAGACAGGCTTTAGCATGAGAGATGGTTCTCAAGAGAAGTCCTTTGGCTCAGTGCCTATGGAAGGGAGGGGAAGAAAGCAGTGGTGGGAAGAATGAGAAGCCAAGGGTACCTGAGCTAGAGGCCCAGGGCACAGCGGAGCTCAGCTGGCCCATCAGAGTTGCAGTGGGTTGAGCCGTGGTGGACAGATCTTTCTCCCTCACCTGCCTCCCTCAGTCACTGGGCATGGGCCTCCCCTGGAGAGGTGTGGTCCTGGACGTGGAGGGAGACTGGGAGCTGGAGACTGGGAGCTGCAGGCTGTTCAGGACAGCACTCCCCACAGCGGGCTCCTTCTTCAGAGCCCCTGAAAGGCCTACTGCAACACTCACCATCCTGCAAAAAAACGGGACTGGCTGCAGGTAGACAGGAAGCGGGTGTGCACCTGCACCCCCCCACCCCACACCCACCCCCACGCATCCTGACACACAGGGGCCCAGGTCTCTGACTTCTTCTGCACACTTCATTCACTTTAACTGGCCCACATGATGCCTTGGACCTGGTCAGCATCCAACAGAGACGCTTCTGAGGAAAGCGGGCGCTTGAGTTGTGACACGAAGCTGAGGAATCAGCTATGAGGAGTCTTTTGAGAGATGATGAGGGATGAGTAGGACATTTTGATCAGAGGGAACAGCAAGTGCAAAGGGCCTGGGGCATGGTGGGGTTGGCTATAAATGAATGAGGGTGAGGATGGTAGGAGATGAGGTTGGATGCACAGTATAAAGAGGTTGGATTTTATGCAGAGTGAAGCAGCAAGCCATTGGAAAGTTGTAAGGAGAGGCACTGACGACAGTGGCTCTGGTTAGTGTATGGAAAGCAAATTGTAGGGGGAAAGGATAGTTGTGAGGGACTGTGGCTGCGTCCTGGCAAGAGGTGATGACAGCTGGGACCAGGAGGTGTCACAGATTGTGACCCGTGGACAGATCCCAGACGGGCTCTGGAGGGAGGGCTGACAGTTCTTCGTGGTCATTTGGAAGTGAGGGCTGAAGCTGAGGGAGACAGCAGCTCTGGTTCTTTGCTTTCTGGCTCGAGCAGCAGAGCAGAGGGAGGTACTTTTCCAAAATGTGCGCAGGGGATGCGCAGGCAGTGACAGAGCCGTGTGGTGCTCGGGAAGGCTTGGTCCTGCCGCTCTGGGCTCCGGCCTGCTGAATCGAGGAGGCCCCGAAGCATCTCAGAGGCTGTGTAGTGCCCGCAGCAAGGAACTGGGAGGGCTAACAGGAAGGACCTCGCTAGCTGCCGTGAGAAGAGGATGGAGGAAGAGAGGGGAGGGAAGCAGACAATGCAGCAAATCAGCAACAGCCAATCTCCATGGAGTCCTTACCATGGGCCAGGTGTCGTCATAAGTGCTTCATGTCAATACCCCTACTTATTCCCAATAGCTACTCTATGAAACATGTACAATTATTATCTTCATTTTTGCATGCAAGGATATGGAAGACCAGAGAGTTTAGGTAACTTTCCCAAGGTCTCACAGCCAAGCAGTGGGTACAGACAGGCTTTGAAGTAGGCACTGCTGTTCTGGAAGCTGAGCCTGGGCACCCTGTACCTTGCTACCCCCAGAAATCCAGCTGATGCTAAATAAGCATGTGTGTGGGCCTGTGGGCAGATTCACAGATGTCATTTCCACCCCTCCCACAGCCCCCATTTCCTCAACAGGGAACCTTAAGGCTCAGAGGGTCAATAACCAGCCCAAGGTCACTCAGCTCCCAAAGGGCTGAGCCAGCATGCCAATCCAAGTCTGACTCCAGAGGCCCTCTGTCACCACGATACTGCACCTTTCTCCAGCGCCATTCCGACTCTCTTCAAGGACTCTCTTCAAGGACACGAAAGATTGTATTTCATTGCAAGGGCCAATCTTCGGCCTGTGATAGTATCAGAGTCATGGCCGTTTACTCCCCCCACCCCCATATTCTTGAACCCTCTTCTTGAGATGCAAGTCTGCATCCCTCACCCATCCATTCATCCAGCCCTCCACCCGTCCAGCCAGGTAGTCCAGCTAGCCAGCATTTCCCGAGTCTCAGCCGCATGCCTAGTTCTGCTCTGGGTTCTATGGTACATTCTAATTGAATATAATACACTGCCTTTGACCTTGGGAGTTTCACAGTCTAGTTGGAGAATAATAAGTCACAGCAAGGCCGCTCTCTTTGGCACCCCTGACGCCTTCATGTGTTTTTGCCATTGATCCCTACCATGCTTTCGTAGATGAGGAGGCTGAATTCTGCCAACAGCCACATGAGCTTGGAAGAGGACCCTGAGCCTCAAAAGAAATCCAATCTGGCTGACATATTTTTAAGAAGATTTATTTATTTGAAAGCAGGGGTAGGGGAGAGATCTTCCATCTGCTGGTTCACTCCTCAAATGGCCACAATAGCTGGGCCTGGGCCAGGAACTCCATCCAAGTCTCTCACATGGGTGGCAGGGGCCCAAGTACTCGAGCCACCCTCTGCAGCCTTCCCAGGTGCAGTAGCAGGAACCTGGATCAGAAGGGAAGCAGCAGGGACTCAAACCGGTGCACCTATATTGGATGCTGGAGATACTGCACAACACCGGCCTGCTGCCTGCAGTCTTCGATACTCTGAGCAGACAACATACTTTAGCTGTGCTCAGACTCCTGGCCCGTGGGCATGGTGCACCTGGACATTGTAGCAAGTTCTTCTGAGCGTAGCAAACTAATTCTGATGGCCATGGCCATACAGACACCCCATCTCACACCCTCTCCTACCATGAGACCCGGATACTCTTCCCATCAAGAGGCGGGATCTATTATTAGTCCGGGGCACTTTTGATGTTTTCAACAATGGAAGACAATGAAGGTGACGCTGACTCCTAAGACAGTAACAACAGGTGAGGCAGCTTCCGCCTAGCCACCGGCTCACTTGCACTTGGGGCCCTAAGCTCCGTGTCAGAAGTGTGACTATTCTGAGGCTACCACGTTGCGAGGAAGCCCAGGTTCAGTGGAGAGAGCCTGTGCAGGCTCTTGGCTTGGCCGTCCTAATATGCAGGTTAGACCAAGCCTTCACACAACCCTAGCTTCCACCACTGAGTCACTCCCCAGCTACTAGTCCTCCCCACAGAGGGGCTGGACATCCTGGAGCAGAGCAAGCCACACCCCTTGCTCCACAATGAAATCCCTGACCTGCAGAGGCCGTGTGCTTAATAAAATGGCGGTTGTTCCACTTTGAGTTTTGTGGCAGTTTGTAACACAATATTACTCATCAGCAAACATGGCCAAACTCTGAATCCATGAGTCGGTGAAGTAAAACCCCACTTACTCCAATGGAAAGGAATTCAAACTCAAATGGCAAAGGGCATAAACGCATAATTGTAATATTAGAAGGCTTGCAGGGTTGAGAGCCATAGCACAAGCTACCACACACACTCACAGCCATTTATGTACAGGATTTGGCTGAAGCCCAGAGAACTTCCTTGCTTTGTCCATAGTCACACAGCAAGGCTTCAGAATCAACTCTGCTGGATCCAAGGCAGGGACGGGTGGAAGGAACTTGACCTGACAATGAACTTCCCTGTGAAAGAGGAATCCAGTGAGTGTAGACCGGGGGGCAATTCCTTCAGCTTTTTAAAAGCCCAGGGCTGGTACCTGTTGTAAAATTGCACAGTATCAATATTTATTGGACTTCGGCATCCAGAGTCTATCTTGTGGCTGAACACCTATGATGGGTCACCGTTTTTAAAAAGATTATAAATGTAACATGCAAAAATCATATTTGTTGCATTTATACATATTTATGTCATGCATTTGCAGTATAGAGAGGCACTCAGAATATCTATTATTTATAAGCATTGCCACGGCTCAGGTTTGTTAGAAAGGCTCCGAGTGAGAGTGTGTTTGTAAAGTGCTCCAGGGTCCTCTGAGATGAGGGCAGCTATGTAAGTGTAAGTCATTATCATTAAACTAAACTGCCTTCCCCCGATAACTGACAGCACGCAAGGCGTGCTCCCGCCTCCCTGGCCCCCGCGCACGGCTTGCTAATGCCGGAATAGTAGTAGGATAATTTTCCTGTAATAAGAGCTTTGCAGCATTTATGCCTTTATTAGCAGCAGCCATATTGAAGAGAGGGAGAGGTCCCCACAGGTGCCAAGAGGTTGGTACTGGGGACAGCACACTCAGAGGCGCCAGCGTGGGAGCAGCATAGGCACGTCTTCCTGCAGAACCGATTTCCCATCTCAGTTGACCCCCAGATATGCTACTGAGTTCAGCTGAGTGGGGGGTGGGGTGGGATAGGATGGGTACAGGGAACCTTCTGGAATCCTCGCCCCAGGGACACTCCATGGTGTTCTAAGTGGCGTCCAAAGCCAAGGGGAAGCCTCAAGTGCACTGCAGAGGCCTGCGCCTTGGTTGGGGGCCACTCAAGGGGTCCCAGAAGCCTTGGGTTTCCGAGAACAAAATTCATCTCTATGGCTGGAGGGCATCACTGGTTATGGTCACGTAACTATGACAAGTTTATGACAAGTTGTAAAAATAAGCAGAAGCTTCTGAATAGTGGCTACATTTGACAAAGGGTTCCTTTCCTCTTTGACCCACGTGGGACTGTTCCCTGTCCCTGTGTCGGTAACGCTTGTTATATGGGTTATACCTGGGGGCATACCCCAAAAAGTTTGTGGAAATTGGAACTTAAAAAATGGGTTTATTTTGATGGAAAACTTTTTTTTGAAATCCATGCATCGTTTTTGATAATATGCAATTTCTCATTAAACTATTTGTGGAAGAGTTATGTATGGATTTCTTTTTTTAAGATTTATCTTTATTTCTTTGAAAGAGTTACAGGGAGAGGTAGAGAGAGACGTAGAGAGAGAGAGTGAAAGAGAGAGAGAGAGAGAGGTCTTCCAACTGCTGGTTCACTCCCTAAATGGCTGCAACGGATGGAGCTGAGCTGATGAGAAGCCAGGAGCTTCCTCGGGGTCTCCCACATAGGTGCAGGGGCCCAAGGACTGGGGCCATCCTCTGATGCTTTCTCAGGCCATAGCAGAGAGCTGGATCAGAAATGGAGCAGCTGGGACTTGAGCCTGCGCCCATGTGGGATGCCGGCACTGCAGGCTGGGGCTTTACCCCACTGCGCCACAGCACTGCCCCACTTGGATTTCAAAATGTTTTCTGCATCAATATAAGCATATCTTTAAAATTTCGTTTTCCCTGAATTTTTTGAAATACTCTCACATATTTCTGCCACACACCTGCCATGAGGAAAGCCTTGAAAGGAACGTATTGATTCTAGCTCTTGTATCTCTGGGTATCAAGAAATTGAGGAATGATATCCACCATTTCATCGAATCTTCCTAATAGCGCAGCGAAGCTAGTCTGACTCTCACATCCCCATTTTATATATGTAGGTACAGAAGGGTTGAGTGAGTGGACCAAGACAAATGTATTAGGAAGAATCAGAATTGGAATGCAGGCCTTTAGATCTAAGATCAGCAGCTCAGGGGGGATTTGTCTGAGGGGTGTTCAAAAGGTTCACGGAAAATGAATATCACGAACAAGGCTTGGATCTCAAGATTTTTTGCACTGAGGCCAGCGCCACGGCTCACTAGGCTAATCCTCTGCCTGTGGCACCGGCACCCCGGGTTCTAGTCCCGGTCAGGGCGCTGGATTCTGCCCGGTTGCCCCTCTTCCAGTCCATCTTTCTGCTGTGGCCCGGGAGTGCAGTGGAGCATGGCCTAAGTGCTTGGGCCCTGCACCCCATGGGAGACCAGGAGAAGCACCTGGCTCCTGCTTCGGATCGGCGCAGCGCCAGCTGTAGCGGCCATTTGTGGGGTGAACCAACGGAAAAGGAAGACCTTTCTCTCTGTCTTTCTCTCTCTCTCTCACTGTCTAACTCTGCCTGTCAAAAAATATATTTTTTTGCACCAAAATAAAGCTGGATTTTAATTCCATTTTCCACAACCTTTCTGAAATACGCTCGCATGGCAGAAGGACTTACTGCCCACAATCTTGCTTTAAAGGAGACAAGCAGAAGGGAGAAGGCCACCGTACTGGTTTTGTATTCCTGCAAAACAAACCACTCCAAACATCTTGAGTTTAGCACAGTGGTGATCACTGGGGTCTCAGGTGGCTGGGCTCTGTGGGAGGTGTTCCTTACAGACCATCTCTCGTGCAGGTGCAGTGTGATGTCTGGAGGTGGAGCTTCCTCCCTCACATGTCTGGTGCTTGGACTGGGAAGACATAGACAGCTGGGGCTGCCACAGCTGGGCTCCTGGTCTCTCTCTCTTTGTGTGTGGTCTCACCACAAGTCCCTCCCGCATGGCAGCTTCAAGACAGCTGGCTTTCTTACGTGGCAGTTCAGGGCTCCCAAGGTGAGTGCCCCATGAGAGCGAGCCAGGTGGCAGCTGAATTGCCTTTTATGTTCTAGCCTGGGAAAGCACACAGTGTCACTTTTTGTTACTTCGGTAACTCTTCATTAGAAGTGAGTCAAGAAAGTCAGCTCATATTCTGGGGAGGCAATTAGGCTCCATCTCTTCACGGAGGGACCCTCAGAGAAATTGGAGACATGTTCTAAAACCCTCACAACTGTGCTCGCACCGCTCTGCACTGCGGCTCCTTTTAGGGTCCCAACCGGAAGTTGGGCAGGGGCTAACCGCTTCCTCCTGACTTGCCTCCGCTTCCGCCTCCCTCAACCTGCCCAACTGCCTGCGACCCCAGCATAACCCCAGAGGCGGCAGAGCCCCAGGTCATCGCACCAGGCTCCAAAAAGCCAGAGCCAGCCCGCCCGGGGTTCCCCAGTGTGACCTGTGCCCTGGTTAAGGAGCCACAGCCAAGCGACCGTCAGCGACAGTCCCCAGGCCCAAGCTGCTGAGAAGGTATGTTTGCCTTTTGGCGGAGACACCTTAAAACCCAGCGTCTCGGTTTCATTTTGAACCTGACAGATAAAAGGCCGACTTTGACTGAGAATATTAACTTTCTGGCTTCCGCCCAAGAAAGCTGAACAGATGAGGAAATAATATAAAATAAAAGGCATCTGCAAACACTGAGTGTCGGCTGCTGCCCACTGTTATGTGCAACACTCTCCGCGTCTTTCATTTCCCGGCCCCTCCCTCTCTTTCGCTGCCTGTACTGAAGGAACTGCCTTCTCTTATTTAAGAAAAAAGCAAGACAGACAGAGAGGCACCGGGGCACGTGGTAGAAACAGCGCCCAGCTCCTCGCCAGAAGGCTCCAAGCAGGTGTGCTCCCAGGCTCAAGCTTCTCAGAGAGAGGAGGAGGCAACCAGCCGCTCTAAGCCCCTCCTCGCCCCAACCGGCAGCCGCACCTGCAGGTGCAGGGCAGGGGGGTGGGGGGAGTGCTGGTTGCCAAGAAGGTGCTTCCAGCTGTGGGGTCTTCTTCAGGCAGTGCGGAGCCCTACAAAGCAGGGCACGGGAGAGAGGAGCGATGCTGGGGGCGGGGGTCTCTCTGCTGCACAGCCACTGTCTTGGCGGCTGGCTCTCCACGGAGGGCATGAGACCCCGACTGGAGGACCCCACCCCTGTGGTACCTTGGACTGGGGTCCATGCAAACAGACGACTCTTATGCTCCTTCCCCCAGGCTGCTGTGGCCCAGGCATCTCAGACTGGGGGTCTCAAACAGCAGAAACGTGTTTCTCCCAGTTCTAAAACCTGGAAAGCCAACCAAGGTCAGGGTAATAGCAGGCCTTGGGAGGTAGCAGGCTGTCTTCTCCTTGTGGCTTCCCGTCGGCTTCCCTCTGTATGTGTGCACACTTTCTCTCCTATCAGCTTAGTGCCTGCCCTAAACACTTCATGTCCACTTGCTTGACTGTGTGCAGACTGGCTCCAAATACAGCCACCTTCCGAGGACCTGGAGGTGAGAACTTCAGCATATGAATGGAGCAAATAAAAATAACAACAGGTGCATGCCCTCAGCGGATATGGAGCTGCAGTCTGGGCCCAGCACGCCCTGCCCTGGGCCTTCAGCATGCAGGGCTGCCCCTGCTGTTTGTAAGTGAAGCCCCAGGATGGCAGGTGGACAAGGAGTTCCCTGGGATGTGCAGTACCGGAAGGCATCATCTCCCTGCCTCCCCACCGGGTCACTGCACAGCTGAGCTGGTTCTTGCAGGAAGGCCACTGGGCTACCTGGAAAGGTAACTTTACTAAATGCACGATGGGCATCTGCCCTGAGTACTTGCCGTGCAAATCAGGGCTGTGGAAAGAAGCTAAAACTCCGCCGCCACCTGCATTAGGGAGACGGGGCATAGAGCCACAGTTGTCCACAGCTATGAAGGAAAGGGGATATTGTATGCCTTTGTGATGTGAAACCCCAGCGAGTAGGTTCAGTTTCCCAAAGGCTGGCCCCTCTCTGTTTCTGGCCCTACGAGGCCCAGGCCATCCAGCAGGGCAGCATAAGAGCTGCTGCTTGCGCAGACGTCGGGCCGCAAAGCCAGAGAGAGGTTCCTAGGAAACGGAGACACTTGCCTCCTGCCTGCTTCACCCACTCGAGGTTTTCCATCCAGGAGTCTGAAGCACTCGTGGGACCTCCAGTCAGCCTGCAGGGGTGCAGCATGGAAGGGAAATGTAATTGTTCCAAGAGCACGGTTCTCAGCCTTTATACTACAACCCACAGAAAGAAATTCTCATCACAACCCCTAACGCACACACACACACACACACACTCCACAATGTGTACCTTTAGATCATGCGCAGATCAGATGACATCTCCAGACCTCCTGTGCTTCCATCTGGGACCAAGCCACCGTCGGCTGGCACCTGGGTTATCTCCGTAGCCCCCTTCACTGGAGTCATTCAGTCATTTCTCAACCCAGCAGTGAAGGAAGTCTTGAAAGGGAAGTCAGGTGCATAGGCATTCGGCCTGGCGGTGAAGACGTCCACCTCCCAACATGGAAGCGACCGGGGTTGATATCCGGCTCCAGCTTCTGACTCCTGCTGCTGCAGACCCTGAGAGGCAGTAGGTGATGGCTCAGGACCCGGCTCCTGACATCCACATGGCGGGTCCACGTGGAGCTCCTGGCTTCCGGCTTGGGCCTCAACACAGCCCCAGCCACTGTGGGCGTTTGTGAAGGGAAGCCGGGGTTGGGAGCTCTCTTTCTGCCTCTCTCATTCATTCATTCAGTTAATGTTGTGGTATGATCATGTTACCAAAGGGTGAGTCCGACTCTGTGGCACACCTCTAAGGAAAGCCCCAAGACCTCCCTAGGGCCAACAAGGCCCTCTGTATCCAACCTCTGGTGACCTTGGCCACCGCCGCCTCCTACTTCCTCCCTCCCATGCTTGCCTGTGCCTGAGCCACACTGGCTGCCCTGTCATGCCAGAACCTTTCCACTTGCCTAGGACACTCTGCCCAGGCTGTAGGAGAGGCTTGCCAGCTCTCTTTCCAGGAGCCGAGGGCAGAGTGGAGCCCTAGGTAGGGCTCTTGGTGCCTTCTTGAACTGCTGACCACAGAGCACCAAAAGAGGGCGAGGCCTACTCCTTGACATTTCATCCAAAATCTGTTGGCCATAGTCCTGTGAGTTTATTTCCAGACACTTTCTTCTGTTCTGCTGATCTCTGCATCTATGCCTTGCCAGTACCACACTATCTCAGTTGCAGCTCTGCAGTCTTAAAATCCAGCAGTATGATTTATTTATTGTCATCCTATTTTTTTTTTCAGATTTGTTGTAGCTCTTGCAGTTCCTCTACCTTTCTATACAGATTTTAGAATTAGTTCGTGTATATGTACAAAAATCCTGCTGGGATCTTGATTGGTATGGGATTCGGTGTACAAATCATGGTGGTGGGAATTGGCATATTTGCCGAGTTGAACCTGAACAACCTGTGATCATGGTGCATCACCTTTGCATGGCACACAGCATTTGGGTTTTTGAAGTCTCCCTTGTTGTCTTTCATCACTGTTTTGTAGGTTTCAGTTTACAGATCCTATGCACAGTTTGCTACAATTGTGCCCCAGTGGATCATTCTTTTGGAGCTGTTATAAATTGTGTTACTTTTCTAATTTTTAGGTTTCAATTTCACATTGTTAGTGCATAGAATGACAGTTTTGATTTTGTACGTTGAACTTGTACCTGTCTTGCTAACCTCACTTATTAGTTCTAGGAATTTTGTTTTTGCTTGGGCTTTGTAAATTCCTTTTAATTTTCTAGATATATATAATCAGGTGCCCTACAAAGGGACAATTTTATTTCTCTCTTTCCAATATATTTAACTTTTATTTATTTTTCTCGACTTACTGCTCTGCCAAATTCAGTAGTGTTCAGTTGGAGGGATAATTATGGTCATCCTTATTTCCTTTTTTTGAAGATCATTTATTTGAGAGAGAGAGAGAGAGAGAGAGAGAGAGAGAGATTTTCCATCTGCTGGTTCACTCTCCAAATGACTATAATAACCAGGTCTGGACTATACTAAAGTTGAGAGTCAGAAACTCCATGTGGGTCTCCCAAATGGTGGCAGGGGCCCAATTACTTGAACCATCTTCTGTTGCCTTCCCAGGTGCATTAGCGGGAAGTTGGATCAGAAGTGGAGCAGCCAGAACTTGAACCAGAACTGATGGGGGATGCTGACTGCAATGGGTTAATCTGCTGTACCACAATGCCATCCCCCTTACCTTGTTTCTGATCAAAGGAGAAAGCATTCCATTTTTTTTTACCATTAAGTATGTTGTTCACTATAGATTTTTCATAGATGCCCTTTTATCAGGTTGAAGAAGAGCTACTTTTAGTGTGATGAGGTTTTTTTCCCTCCATGAACGGCTATTGAATTTTATCAAGTGCTTTTTCTGCATCAGTTGATACAATATTTGGGTTTTTTTCTTCTTTAAACTGTCAATATTGTGAATTATATCTATTTTTGAATATTACATTTCTGGATAAACTTGAATTGGTTGCATTATCATTTTATATATTGATGGAATCAATTTTCTAATGTTTCATTTGTGTCTATGTTCATGAGATTAGTGTGTGATTTTCTGTCTTGTACTCTCTTTGTTTGGCTTTGGAATCAGAGTAATTTTGGCCTCATAAAATGAGTTCAGAAGAGTTCCATCTTCTACTGTGTTCTGGAAGAGATTTTATCAGGCTGATGTTATGTTATCTTTAGATGTTTGGTAGAATTTACCATCTGGGCCTAATGATTTCTTTTCGGGAGGATTTTTAACCATGGATTTAATTTCTTTAATAGTTACTAGGTCACCATTTGTGTCCTATTATATACAGTAAATTTATAAAAGATGAATTTCAACCTCAGAGCATTGTTTAGAAGGTAAATATTCAGGGCCTATCATTGAGGCATAAAGGGTAAAGCCAGTTCATGTCCCAGCTGTTCTACTTCCAATCCAGATCCCTACCCATGGCCCGGGAAAGCAGTGAAAGATGGTCCAAGTGCTTGGGCCCCTGCACCCACGTGGGAGACCCTGAAGAAGCTCCTGGATTCAGTCTGGTCCAGTTCTAGCCGTTGTGACCATTTGGGGAGTGGCCAGCAGACCTAAGATCTCTCTCTCGCTGTCGCTCTCTCACTCTTTCTCTCTCTCCCTCCCCCTCTTTTAATGTAACTCTTTCAAATAAATAAATAAATCTTTTTTAAAAAAGAAGGTAAATATTCAGCCTTAAACCAAAGAACAAAAATAAGCTTTAGTTAACTAAATGTCTTAGAAATCCAATTGTGTATATTTCAGTTTGTATAATATGTGCAAAAAATATACATTTTATTTGCAGCCACACTGTGGATATTTAATTGCCCTGTACACTAAATGACTACTCAATGAATATGTAGAATTTCACAGAGGAAGCAGTAAGCTCATTCAAGTACTTATTTATTTAAAAAAAAATAGAGTATTCTGCTTAACTGTTTCATCTTGGTTGAGTCTTACTAATTTGTGATTTGCAAGGAATTGGTTTGTTTCATCTATATTGCCAAGTTCATGTGCACATAGTTGTTTGTGTTATTCCCTATTATCCTTCAAATATTTGCAGTCTGTAGTAATAGTCCCTTTTTCCTTTCTGATATTAATTAACTTGTCTGTCCTTCCTTCCTTCCTTCCTTCCTTCCTTCCATTCTATCTATCTATCTATCTATCTATCTATCTTTTCTCCACCTCATTGGAGATTTATCAATTCTATTGAGCTTTTCAAAGCACCAGTTCTGGATTTGATTGACTTTATCTATTATTTTTGGTTCTCCGTTTCAGTGATTTCTGCTCTGTATTATTTCCTTCCTTCCTTATGCTTGATTTGGGTTTAATTTTCTTTTACAAATTTCTTAAGATGGAAATTTGTGATTATTTGAGACTTTTCTTCTTTTCCGCTTTAAGCATTTAATACCGTAAATTTTCCTCTAAGCACTGCTACAGAGACATCACACAGATTTGGATATATTTTTATTTTCATTCAGTTCATAATGTTTTTCTTTTTCCCTAATATTTCCTCTTGGATTATTTAGAATTTGTTGTTAGTCTTTCCAATGTTTTAGATCTTTCCCTGTTATTTTTCTATTATTGATTTCTAGTTGAAATCCATATGGTCTGAGGACATGCTTTGTATCATTTCAGTTCTTTTAAATTTGTTAAGATTTGTTGTACATTGTCTATCTTGGTGAATGTTTCGTGTTCACTTGAAAAAAAAAAGTGTATTCTGCTGTTGTTGGGCAGAATGTCCTATAAATGTCAATTAGATCCAGTTGGTTGCCATTATTGTTCAGTTCTTCTATGTGCTTTCTGATTTTCTGCCTCCCAGTTCTATTACTGAGAAAGGAGTGCTGAAAAGTTTCTAACTCTAATTGTGAATTTGTCTATTTCTCTTATCAATTCTGTCAGTTTTTGCTTCATGTAGTAGAAACTCTTTTGTTCGGTGCACGCATACTTAGCATTGCTATGTCTTATTGGTGGATTGATGCTTTTATCATCATGTAATGTCCCTCCTGATCCCTGGTAATTTCCTATACTCTCAGGTTTCTTTGTCTACTATTAACAGAGCCACGCCAGCTTTCTTTTGATTTGTGTTTGCATGCTACGTCTTTTTCCTCCTTTTACTTTTAACCTATTTATGCCATTAACTTTGAAATGAGTTTCTTGCAGACAGCATATACTTAGGTCATGTTTTTCTTTTATTATTAAATTCTACCCATCTTCTCTTTATTTGTGTGTTTCTATCATTTCCATTAATGTAATTACTGAATATATTTGGATTAATTCTACTACTTTGTTTCTGTTTGTTCCCTCTATTGTTATTACGTTTCTCCTTTCTTGCCTAATTGTTAAACAAGATTTATTTATTTATTTGAAAGTCAGAATTATGGAGAGAGATCGATCTTTCATCTGCTGGTTCACTCCCCAGATGACTGCAACAGCTGCGGCTGTGCCAGGCCAAATACAGGAGCCAAGAGCTTCATCTGGTCTCCCACGTGGGTGGCAGGGACCCAAATACTTGGGCCATCTCCTGCTGCTTTCCCAGGTGCATTAGCAGGAAGCTGGATCAGAAGTGGAGCAGCTGGGACTCAAACTGGCGCCCAAATGGGATGCCTGCATTGCAAGTAGTGGCGGCTTTACCAGCTATACCACAGTGTTGGTCCCCCAAATTAAGAAAATAATAATTGGTAAATTATTAACTGAACTCCAGATTTTGAATTTAGCCAATTTTTTCAACTCATCTCATTCTTCTATTTTGATATTCAATCCAGGATACTACCTTACGTTGAGTTCTATGGTTATTTGAATATTTTTAGTATTCAGTTTTATCTATGTTGGTTTTTGCTATATCTCATATAGTCATTTTAGTGGTTGTTCTAAGGATTATAAGAAACACACTTAACTCTTCATCAGGAAATTAGAATCAGTATTTTGCCACTTGAACAGAAATGTAGCAAATTTACCACCTTTACTCTGCTCTGTCTGTGCTGTATAAGGGGAGTTCAGTTTCATGAAAATCTGCATTAAAAGATAGGGGCCAGCACTGTGGTATAGCGGGTTAAGCCACCCCCTGCAGGGCTGGCATTTCATATGGGAGCCAGTTCCAGTCCCGCCTGCTCCATTTCCCATCCAGCTCTCTGCTATGGCCTGGGAAAGCAGTAGAAGGTGGCCCAAGTCCTTGGGCCCCTGCACCCACATGGGAGATCCGGAAGAACCTCCTGGCTCCTGGCTTCAGCCTGGCCTAGCCCTGGCTGTTGTGGCCATCTGGGGAGTGAACCAGCAAATGGAAGCTCACTCTCTCTCTCTCCCTCTCTCTAGCTATACATTTCAAATAAATAAGTAAAATCTTTTTTAAAAATAAAAGATAAATGTATTTTCATACAAAACTTCTAGAAATTCAAGTATAGTTCTTTTAAATACATTTTCCATGAACTTTTTGAAGACTTCTCAATTTGTCTTACATATCACATCTATTTACATTAAATACCCCAGTCGGTGATGTTATAATCTTCACTTTGAATGGTCAAACATTTTTAATATCTCAAAAAATAGAAGAATGATCTATATTATTCACCCAGATTTGGACTTTCTCTAACTCTTCCTTTCTTTCTGATATTCCGAGATTCTTTTTTTTAATTTTTTTTGACAGATAGAGTCAGACAGTGAGAGAGAGAGAGACAGAGGGAAAGGTCTTCCTTCCGTTGGTTGGTTCACCCCCAAATGCCCGCCATGCCCGGAGCTACGCCGATCCGAAGCCAGGAGCCAGGTGCTTCCTCCTGGTCTCCCATGTGGGTACAGGGCCCAAGCACTTGGGCCATCCTCCTCTGCACTCCCGGGCCACAGCAGAGAGCTGGACTGGAAGAGGAGCAACTGAGACTAGAACCCGGAGCCCATATGGCATGCTGGCACTGCAGGTGGAGGATTAACCTAGTGAGCTATGGTACTGGCCCCCCAAGATTCTTTTTATTATTATTTTCCTTTCATTTTAAGAGCTTCTTTAGCAGTTCTTTTTATTTATTTATTTATTTATTTTTTGACAGGCAGAGTGGACAGTGAGAGAGAGAGACAGAGAGAAAGGTCTTCCTTTGCCGTTGGTTCACCCTCCAATGGCCGCCGCGGCCGGCGCACCACGCTGATCTGAAGGCAGGAGCCAGGTGCTTCTCCTGGTCTCCCATGGGGTGCAGGGCCCAAGTACTTGGGCCATCCTCCACTGCACTCCTGGGTCACAGCAGAGAGCTGGCCTGGAAGAGGGGCAACCGGGACAGAATCCGGCACCCCGACCGGGACTAGAACCCTGTGTGCCGGCGCTGCACGGCGGAGGATTAGCCTATTGAGCCATGGCGCTGGCCTAGCAGTTCTTTTATAACAGAACTTCTGGTTACGAAGTCTCTTGGTTTTCTATTTTCAGAGAATATCTTTATTTCACCTTTATTCATTCTTGAAATATATTTCAGCTCAATTTAGAATTCTGTTGACAGGGCTTTATTTTCTTTTAGTGCTTTAAAAAAATATTGTGCCACTTTCTTCTGGCCTCCATCATTTGCAGTGAGCACTCCACGGCCATTCAGACTGCTATTCCCCTGTCAATAATGTACTGTTTTTCTTGGGTAGCTTTCTAGAGCTTTTCTTCATCTTTTTACAAATTATTTTACTTCTTTGAAAGAGAGGAGAGAGAGAGAGAGAGAGACCCCTCATCTACTGGTTAACTCTCCAAATACTTGCAATGGCCAGGGTTGGGCCAGGCAAAAGCCCCAAGCTGGGAACCCAATCGAGGTCTCCCATGTGGGTGGCAGGGATCCAGCTCCTCGAGCATCACCAGCTGTCTCCCCTGGTGGGCATCACTGGGAAGCCGGAATGGATAGCAGAGCCAGACCTGGAACCCAGGCTCTCATATACTAGGGACAAGCATCCCCCCCAAGAGATGTCTTAACCTCTACACCCAACACCCATCCCAATTTTTTCTTCATCTTTACGTCTCACCAGTACATGATACTTTACCATGGATTTCTTTGGGTTTATCTTATTTAGGGTTTACTCATCTTGAATATGTCAGTCTATTTCCTTTGCCAAACTTGGGATGGGTTCAGACATTATTTCTTCAAATGACTTTTCAGCATTGCATTCCTCCTGCCCTTTATAGGTCTCTGATGAGATGAACATTAAACCACGCAGGTTCTTGGTGAGCTGGTCATTGTTTCAGGACCTTCTCTGTTATTCAGACTGGGTAGTTTCTGTTGATCCATCTTCAGAATCACAGACTCTTTGCTTGATTATTTAGTCAATCCTTTAAGTTTTTAAATGTTGGTTATTTTATTTTTAAGTTTTAAAATTTCAGTTGGTTCTTCTCTATATCTTTTTGTTTCTTCACTGAGACTTTCTGCTTTAAAATTTGTTCCAAGAGTATTTACAATTATTTGTTTGAACAATTTCTTGAACAGCTGCTTTAAAATATCTCAGATAATTCCAGCAAGTATGTCAACGCATCATTGCCAACTGTTGATGGTCTTTTCCTGTATCACTTGACATTTTCATGGTTCTTTGTATGCTGAGTCATTTGGGATTGCATCCTGGACACTCTGAGACTCCTATGACCTTATGAGACTGAGTCTTGTTTGAGTTTTATGGAGGATATTCGTATTTTTGTTTTAGCATGCACTTCACCGAGTAAGGTTCAAGTTGCAAGTTGCCACCCACATTCCAAAGACTATGACTGCCATATCAATTCACTTTGTGGACCCTTTGTAGTGCACTTCAGATCTGTCCTGGATGTGAGCCATCCAGTGGCCTGCCTGGGACCTAGGCAGTGGTCTATACCTCAGTTCAGTTCTCAAAGTCTTTGGTATGCTAATTAGGATCAGAACCATGCATGTACAGTTTCAAGGTTACTGGCAATAAAGTTCTAAGCATTTTTTTTTTTTGGTGGAGGGTGGCCCAATGAACTAGTTGATAATCACAAGACAAAGGTGTGCCAGCATCTCTAGATAAAACAGTCACCAGTGTTAGGAATCTTAAATGAGGGCTACTTTATCCCCATCACAGACCCTACCCATCTGGCCCCTGAGCAGTGATACCATGGAAGCCTTTGGCAGCTCAATGGAAATAGAAGAGAATTAATTCTTACATAAATTCAATCTCTAAATCCTCCCTTCCATATATACCAGGTTAGGGTTCTCAAATTTGTCTCAAGCTGCCATTCTATGATTTCCCTTTCCTCTGTAGGCTTGGGAAACTTGAAAACAAGTGTTATCCCACTGTCAGTTAGCACCATGATTACTGTCATCTGAAAATAATTTAACGTGTTTCAATCTGGCTACTTTTGTTTTCAAGGAAAAAAAAGCACACTGATGGGATTTTTATTTTTTAAAAGACATTTTATTAAAAGACAGTGTTTGTGTATGTGTGCATATATAATATATACATATATCCAGAAATGCACTTAAATATACAGACCAGTGATTTTTTTTGTCATCTGATCACCATCATAACCATCATCCAAATTAAGAACAGCCCATTAATTGAACCCCAGGAGTCCTCATTATTCCCCCTTCATTTCTTTCTTTTTTTTTAACATGTGAAACAAGAAAATATTGTCATTTACATGGTATGATTCAGTGAAACAATTTTTATAACTATATGCCAAATGATCTGATATCATGTTTTCTCTTATTTGTGATAGATAATATTTATAGAGAGAAGATACACATTGTGAGGATCTTTTTTTTTTTTTTGACTGGCAGAGTTAGACAGTGAGAGAGACTGAGAGAAAGGTCTTCCCTCCATTGGTTCACCCCCCAAATGGCCGCTACGGCCGGCGCTGCGCTGATCCGAAGCCAGGAGCCAGGTGCTTCCTCCTGGTCTCCCATGTGGGTGCAGGGCCCAAGCACTTGGGCCATCCTCCACCTTCCTGGGCCACAGCAGAGAGCTGGACTGGAAGAGGAGCAACCAGGACTACAAACCGGTACCCCAACAGGGACGAGAACCTGGGGTGCCAGCGCCGCAGGCTGAGGATTAGCCAAGTGAGCCACGGCGCCAGCAGAGTATCTTTCTTAAGAAAATATATTAACCATTTAATGTTGGTGCTACTCAGTTCTGAGTTCTTGGTCCTCCTGTTACTTTTTTTTAAAGATTTATTTATTTATTTGAGAGGCAGAGTTATAGAAAGAGAGAGAAGGAGAGACACAGAGAGATCTTCCATTTGCTGGTTCACTCCTCAGATGGCTGCAATGGCCTGTATCAAAGTCAGGAGCCAAGAGTTTCATCCAGGTCTCCCACATGGGTGCAGGGGCCCAAGCACTTGAGCATCCTCTGCTGCTTTACCAGGCACATTAGCACAGAGCTGGATCGGAATCAGCCCCGATATGGGATGCATTGCATTTTCCAGCCATATTGATGCTGGCGCCGCAGGCTGTGGCTTTAACCCACTGTGCCACAGCGCCGGCCCCCGTCCTCCTGTTCAGTGTCCAATCACAACCTTAGTGGTTCAATGCCATCTCCTGATCTTAAATAGCATATATATGCCAATCTCTGCAAAATGCTTATCTTTGGCGCAGACATCCCCCTTCAGCTTCAAAATTGCATATCCAAGTCCCTGCTTGACACTTACATAGGTACTAGGTATGTGAAAATGAAAATGTTCCAAAATGAAGTTGCTCTGCTTCTGCCCGTGCAGTGCAAGCCCACCACAGCAGCTTGCGTGGGCCTTTCAAGACCCTAGTTAGAGCAAATCCTTCTTTTCCTCTAAACCCCATCTCACTCCGATTCAAAGCCCGAATCTTCCAATGGCCTGTGGGGACCTTCCGGTGCCTGGTGTCCCATGCATGCTTGGTTCTGGCCACCGTGGCCTCTGCTGTTTCTCTCTAGTACTCCATCACATTCCTGCTTCATGGCCTCTGCACTTGGCTGACCGCGCTCCCTGGAGCTGTCTCCCCAGCTACCCACAGAGCTGTCACCCTCATGTCCACGTCTTTTCTCGATTAGCTTCTTTTCAGGGAGGCCTTCCCAAGCCATCTTAGTGAAAATTATAGCCCACTTTCTCCTTTCCCCACATTACCTTTCTCCTTCTATATGCTCTAATAGATGACGTAATTTCCTCCTTTTATTCCTCCCGAACAGGGATGGGGAATGTCTGACCCATGGGCCATATACCATTTGGTCTGGCCCTGCCAAGGCAGCCACACACAGGACTCGAAATTCAACACATCTATAAGAGGCTCATTTTTAAGCTGATAAGCTTGACTGGCCCATAATGATGCCGTAAATATCCAAATGGGCCTAGGCAGAAAAAAGATTCCCTTCCCCTGCTCTAGAATATGCACTCTTGGAGGGCAGGGGGCTTTCCTGTCTTGTTTGATGCTGCATATCCAGGGCCTAACACATCGAAGATGCACCATAAATGTATGTTGGATGGATGAGTAAAAATATCTCCTGGGTTTGGAGAAGACTGAGGTTGGAGCTTTCGTATTGTGTGTTTCCAAATGTGGACACTGAAAAGTCCCCGAATATTTGCAAGAGAAGATTTGAAGTCATTGAAGGCATAGGCTCTTCTAAAAGAAATCAATGATTTAGACACCTGCTGCTACGGCAGCCTCCTAGAACTGAGTATCAGAAATGCCAAGAGCGTGAGGTTCTGCACAGATTGACTCTTTGCAAGGTGTTGGAAACAGGTACGGAATTAGAAACCGAGAGCTTTGTACTTGGATTGCTTCACAGGTTTCAGCGTTTCAACTTCCCAAGTGCTGCGGCGGCTGCTAGTTTCTGAAATATCTCGCACGCTGCTGCCCCAGCTCTCGCTGGTGTGTGCACGTGCACGCACAGCCATGCTCACGTGCTGCCCTGTACTGCGCGCGTGCTGCTGCACCGCCACCCATTCCCCATCCAGCCCAAGTCTGGAGGGCGGAGATGATTGCTCAAGGAGGCTTGTGCCAAGACAGAATTTTCCAAGCTCATTCCCAAGGGAATGAGGTGCGGCTGATGGTGTCCACAGCTCCCTCCCACATCTGTCAGCACAGTAATATATAGCAGATAATAGGATTTCACTGTGTTTGTGGGGATTTAAACAGGCATGACAAGATTGTGATTTCAAAGCTGCGTAAGTTTTAGACACCTGACCAGTTGTGGCTGCTCTGCCACCTTACTGGCAGACGGTGAACAGCCTGGTGATTCTTCAGTGTTAGAACTGATCCTCGCTCTCCTCTCTAGCCAAAGGGCAAGACTGGCTTAGCTTCCCTTGGTCGCCTTCCCCGTTTTCACCATGAGCCTGCAGCCCCAGGAACCCAGCCCCCAAGGGTTGCAGTGTTGGGGGAAGGAAACCTGCTGCATTTGCAACACAGAATGGTTATTTGAAGTGTTGTGTTGCTTGTGAGTGGCAGACACTCTTGTCAAAATACAACTTGAGGAAAGCTAGAGCTGTCTTCCTGTGAAACACATCTAGCTCACAATGGTGCATTATGGTTTTAGGGAAGTGCCAGCGACTCCTGGAACCTTGGGTTAAGACTAGCATAGCCACTGCATCAGTGCCTTGGTTTTGAAGTCAGCTTTGTAGATACTTACATAACAGACAACAAAAGGCACCCATTTTAATTGTACACTTTGATGAGTTTTGGTGAATGACTACCTCCGTGTAACCAGAACCCTATCAAGACATAGAACATTTCCATTTCTCTAGAAAGTTCCCTGTGCTTCTTTTCACTGAAATCCTTCTCCTCTGCCACCAAGCTAACCACTATTCTGACCGCTGTTCTAGAACTTCATATGCACCCCTTTGCACCTGGCTGGTTTTGTTCAACATGTTTTTGAGATTCATCCATGTTATTGCTTGCATTGACAGCTTTTTTCTTTTTATTGATGAAAAATTTAGATGTATCACAATTTGTTTGTCCGTTCTCCTGTTGACAGACATTTGGGTGATTTCCAGGCTTGGAGTATGGCAAATAAAGTTGCTCTGAACATTCCATGTACAAGTCTTTGGACGTGACTTGTTTTCTGCTGGGTAAATATCTAGGAGTAAAATGATAGCCATATGTTTAACTTTTAAAGAAACTGCTCAACTTTTTCAAAGTGATTTTTTAAAATCATTTTACATTCCCATTAGCAGTATGTAAGTGTAAAAGAGTTCCAGCTATGGTACTGCCATTGTGGTTCAACAGGTTAAGCCTCTTCTTGTGATGCCAGCATCCCATAAGATTGCTGGGTCGAGTCCAAGCTGTCCACTTCCTATCCAGCTCCCTGATAATGCAACTGGGAAAGCAGAGAAAGATGGCCCAAGTGCTTGGGCCCCTGCCACCCATGTGGGAGATCTGGATGGAGTTCCAGGCTCCTGACATCAGCCTGGCCCAGTCCAGGCCATTGCAGCCATTTGGAGAGTGAAGCAGTAAGTGGGAGATCTCTCTCTCTCTCTCTCTCTCTCTCTCTCTTTCTCTCTCACTCTGAGTCTCCTCCCCCACCTTTTTCTTATTAAATATTTACTTATTTGAGAGTCAGAGTTAGAGGGAGAGAGAGATTTCATCTGCTGGTTCACTGCCCAGGTGACTACAACAGCTGGGGCTAGGCCAGGCTGAAGCCAGGAAGCCAGGTGCTTCCTCCAGTCTCCCACATGGGTGGCAAGGGCCCAAGGACTTGAGTCATCTTCTGCTGCTTTCCCAGGCACATTACCAAGGAGCTAGATCGGAAGTGGAGCAGCTGGGGCATGAATGGGTGCCCATACGGAGTGCCACCATTGCAGGCGGCGGCTCTACCAGGTACACCATGATGCCGGCCTCTGTCTCTCCTTCTTTCTCTGTCGATCTGCCTTTCAAATAAAGTAAAAGTTAAAAAAAATGAGTTGAATTTTAAAAAAGATTTTATTTATTTATTTGAAAGAGTTACAGAGACTGAAGAGAGATAGAAAGAGATACCTTCTATCGGCCAGTTTGCTCCCCAAAAGGCTGCAAAGGCCGGGACTGGGCCAGCCTGAAGCCAGGAGCCAGGAGTTTCTTCCGGGTCTCCCATGTTGGTAGCAGGGGCCAAACACTTGGGCCATCCTCCACTGCTTTCCCAGACCATTAGCAGGGAGCTGGATCTGAAGTAGAGCAGCTGGGGCATGAAGGGGTATCCATATGGGATGCCAGTGTTGCAGTCATCAGCTCTACCTACCACACCACAACTCTGCCAGGCCCTCCCGTTGCTTTTTGCTTGTCAAAATATGGTTTTAGGGAAAAGGTAATGATCAGCTCGCAGGACTGAGGACAGGGGTGGCATTGTAGGTGGTAGTGGTGGACGGAGGCATTATGAATTTGAGGAGGAGCTTCCCAGAGCCTCCAGGTCACGGCATATGTTATCTCCCAATGGGTGTCCCTGCTTCTTCCAGCTGTGTCCCCCCACCCCCCCGATACGCATGTGCACAGCTCAAAGGGGCTCAAGGAAAAGAAGCGGCTGGGAAGAGAACAGGTGCGGCAGGACACGGTGGAAAGAGTACTGGACTGGTCATGGAAACACCTACCTTCAAGTCTCATGAGCCGGGCCATGGGACCAGATGGTGACATGGGCACCGGTCTGTGTCTCCGTGTTCTCGTCTGTGCAGTTGGGATCATAAGACCCCCTCCCCAACAGTGGGCTACAGTGATGCCTAACCCTGACAGAGTGGCCATGTGTGCAAGGGCTTTACCAAGGGCAGGGACTGTGATAGTGTTCACAGGGCTGGTACGACAGCCTTGGGATTCAGGCAGAGAGGCAGAGCAAAGGTGCAGCCGGTGCCACCTTCAGGACAGGTGCAAAGTCTCACACACAAGAGCATCCTGCCCTGCTCCCAAGCTAAAGCTTCGGATGGGGAGTCAGTGGCCATGGGCAAGTTCAGGGCATCAGAAATTGGAGACCTGGGCATGAGTGTATGCTGTGTTAGCTGCAAGCTGGGTAAGTTCATTCAACCCCTCTGTGCTTGAATTTCTTCACTGGCGAGATGGAGATGATAATATCTTCCCCTCTCTAAGACGGAGATGGAGATGGAGATGGAGGTGGAGGTGATGGTGATGGAGTTCTGAGTGCCAGACACCTACGAGGAGGAGTTCTTTGAGGATCAACAGCAGTGGGTGAGGAGAGGAGGCAGGTCTGGGCCAGGGAAGAGTTGAATTGCTCTAACTTAGTCACAAAGGAGCCCTCTGAAGCCGGGGTGGCCTTGTGCAGCGCCCTGAATTCTGCTGTAGTGGAGGACCCTTACAGTGCTCCGTGACCCTGTCACTGGATGTGGCTTGCCCTCGGGAAGGAGAATGACCTTGAGGACCATTTCTGGAGAAGTGTTCGTTGTGAATTGTCCCCTGCAGTTGGGGGGGGAGGGGAATGAGCGCCTGAGTCCCGAAGGGACATCTGGGCAGCACATCACAGCACCCGCCATACTTCTCTGTGCCTCAGTTTCCTCCTCTATGACACGGGGATAAGAACAGGGCCTGCCTTATTGCTTTAAATTAAGATGAAAGGAATAAATATAAACAAATCCTCTAAAACGGTGACTGGTGCCTACTATTCATAGTCTGAGTATTTCAGAAAACATGCAATAAATCCTTTTCAAATGAATGAATAGATGACTAAGCTCTTTCAACCCTGTCCAGAATAAAAGACAAATGTTGTGGTTGCCCATGGTGGGGGTGGGGGAGTGGAGGGGAGGGAGGCGAGGACAGCCCCTTACACATGGGACTTACACATGCACAGCGGGAATTGAAATCTCTTCACCGCGTCTGCTGCACCTGAGGGTCCAGGCTTCCCCGCGTGCGCGTTGCCAGAGTCCTTCACCCTCAGTGTGTGGAGCTGGAGTATGGGGATTTGACAGTTGAAGACAGCTCAGCAGGGTGCAGGAAAGCAGACATGTAATGTGCTTTGACAATACAAAGGGTTATATAAACGACCCAGTTTCTGTAATTTTGCTGTAACTGTCATGGGAATTGCTAGAGACAGATACGGAGAAGGCCCTGTTTATGCACTTAAACTTTAAAAGGTTTAACCACTAAACACACCGTCTCTTTCTCTTCCCCTCCCCTCCCCTCCCCTCCTCCCAATCCTGCATTTAAATTGTCTTGAGGTGTGGGTGTGGGACGAGGGGAGGATGGCACTTGAAATAATGGGCTGCTTTTATCTGCCCAGCTCCCGGACCAGAGCCCCGGTTTCTGACTCCAGGGCAAGCACCTGCCCCTGGCCGGGCTCCTCAGGAAGATTTCCCTACCTGCACACGCGGGGACAAGATGCAGAGGGGGAGGGAGTGCAGGAAGTGAAAGGCACTCTCTCTGAGCTCACAGCTTTTGCCCGATTTAAATCTGGTTCCCGTCCCGGTGTTCAAAGCACGTCGCTGTTTGATTCTTGCCATCTCATCTTACAAGACTTTTCCCAAGGTGGGGGTGGGGATAGTTCTAAAGCCAGACAGGCAGGAGGCGGGAGGGCTTATACAGGCAGATACCACAGGCTTCCAAGCTAAGTGCCTTAGCGGGGAGAGCTCCCGGCTGCTGCTGACATTTCTCAGACAGGAGATCAATAAGTGGGCAGAGCTTGAAAAGCAAATCATGCTTCGACCTGCCCTGGGGAACCCTCAGCAACTGTCATGGCAGAAGAGGTGTCCCAGAGGAGGCCAGGAAAGACAAGGGGACGCAGACAGCCTTGATCCAGCCCAGGTGGGGGGCAGGGAAGCGGAGACTGCCCAAGGAAATGAAAGGAGCAAATGCCGCCATCCTCCCCACCTCCTTCCCTCCTTCCCAGTTCGCTGCTGAGTGTGTTGCGATTCCTGACTTCTGCCTCCCAGGTAAAGGCAGACACTTGGAGGTGGCTCTGCAGCTCATGCGGCATTTCCTGCCCAAGTAAGCCTGGCCCCGTGCATGGCAAGCTGTCCCAACCGGGAGACCCTGAACCTAGAGACAGAAGCCATATTTCCTGACAGATCGGTACCCATGAGGAGTTTAAAGATTTCTGCACTCAGGGCCGGTGCTGTGGTGTAGTGGATGAAGCCACCACCTGCAGTGCAGCATCCCATATGGGCGCCGGTTCAAGTCCCAGCTGCTCCACTTCTAATCCAGCTCTCTGCTATGGCCTGGAAAAGCAATGGAAGATGGCCCAAATCCTTGGGGCCCTGCACCCACGTGGGAGACCCAGAAGAAGCTCCTGGCTCCTGGATTCGGATCAGCACAGCTCTGGCTATTGAGGCCATGGGGAGTGAACCACCATATGGAAGACTTATCTCTCTCTTTCTGCTTCTGTCTCTCTGTAACTCTGCCTTTGCCTTTCAAATAAATAAATCTTTTTTTTTTTTTTTACAGGCTGAGTGGACAGTGAGAGAGAGAGACAGAGAGAAAGGTCCTCCTTTTGCCATTGGTTCACCCTCCAATGGCCACCGCGGCCAGCGCGCTGCGACTGGTGCACCGTGCTGATCTGAAGCCAAGAGCCAGGTGCTTATCCTGGTCTCCCCTGGGGTGCAGGGCCCAAGCACTTGGGCCATCCTCCACTGCACTCTGGGCCATAGCAGAGAGCTGGCCTGGAAGAGGGGCAACCGGGACAGAATCCGGCACCCTGACCGGGACTAGAACCCGGTGTGCCAGCGCCGCTAGGCGGAGGATTAGCCTAGTGAGCCGCGGCACCAGCCTCAAATAAATAAATCTTAAAAAAAAAAAAAGTTATGCACGCTCCACTCAGATGTGCCAGGAAATTGGCTATAGCAGACTTGCACAGCACATACACACAGAGAACTAGGCCCTAGCAGTGGAAGTGGGCAAGCACCTGGTTTTGATGCAGTAAGCCTGCTTCACTCCAACACTTTAAGCAATTTCTTTGGGGAACACAGTCTCTTCTGCTTTAAATAGTCACTCGTTCAATTCCACTGTCCTCTTGATCCTCTCTAAGATGGCAGGTGGGTAGGAGGTGGCAGCACGGTACCTCCTTGATCTGTACAGTGTTGTCATTCCATTTTCTGGGTCCTTCACGTCTCCCCTGCGATGGGCACCCGTAATGCTGGCTGCTGCCAAGTTTGTGGTCAGTGAACTTGTAACGTCCTCTCCCAGGCACTTGCATGCTTCCCTGCTGACTCAGGCACCACTCAGCCCTGATGCCATTGAAGGCCCCCCCCCCCCCGAGGTATGGCCGTGACCCCTATGTAGTCTCCCGTTCAGGTGACTCAGTTGGTTCACTTGGCTCTAGGATCTTTTGCACTCCCTGGTGTCTTGCCAGGGTCATTATTCTTGTAGGGGCCTTTGTGTACTTCTGGGAACTCTTGCATGTCACATGGAGCCCAGGATGGCACAGGAATGCTAACTCTGGCTTACTCTTTGCTTCATCAAAAACTGCCGGAGGTTATTGTCGGTTTGCCAGGCCAGGCCGTATCCTCTTAGAGTTCCAGACAGCATGGATGGATGCACTCCTGCCCTCTACGTTTCCCTTCATTCCAATAACATGACTGAAACTTTGGTCCAGGGAAGGTCAGAGGAGTAGGCTTTTCCAGTCTAGATGCAACTGAGAGGTAGAGTTACAGACACAGAGAGGAAGAGACAGAGTGAAAGGAATTCCATCCCCTAGTTCACTCTCCAGGTGGCCGCCATGGCCGGAGCGGAGAAGATCGAACGCCAGGAGCTTCTTCTAGGTCTCCCACGCAGATGCAGGGGCCCAAGCACTTGGGCCATCCTCCACTGCTTTCCCAGGCCACAGCAGAGAACTGGATCAAAAGTGGAACAGTCGGGACATGAGCCAGCGCCTGTAATGGGATGCTGGTGCCGCAGGTGGAGGCTTAGTCTACTATGCCACAGCGCAGGCCCCCATGGTTCAGTATTAATGGCAGGGAAGGAAATGACCTCCTGTCTTAGCTTGGATTATCTTCAAAGCAAAACATGACCAAAAGTCTTGGGTGAAGGTAATTCATGTAAGAGGCTGATTCCATTGAAGAATTGAAAGGAAATGCAGAGTGAGACAGGGAAGCAAGGAACTCCAATATAATGGAGGGACACAGGGGTTAAAATTTCTAATGGACATATAGAGCAAAGTGCCCATTGGAAGGACTGGTGGCTGGAGCATTTATCTACAAGCTGCCATTCAAGCCTGGTTGAGGATTGGCCTTGATGATGTTAACTCCTCCTCACTTCTGATCTGTACAAACCCAAAGACCAGACCAACGCTGACACAAGAGAAGGAAATGAAAATGGACAGACTCAAGTTTGGGTGAGTCTGCCCATGGCAGAACTAAAAAGTTGCTTGAACTGTCCTCAAGAAGATTGCAGTTTATTTGAGTGGGCTGAGAAGAAAGGAATTTGGACCATGAAACATTTCATTGGCACACCCTCGACAGGAGAACTAGGAGTTTACCAGAAAGAGCCATGCACCCAGGTCTGGAAGAATGGCTTCTTTGTTGGACTTCAGGTGACCCCAGCTGATCTCTACTAGCCTTCCTGGCTTCAGAATTCTGAGTCTCTAAGGAGAAAAGAAAGCAGAGGTGACACCTTCAGACATCCTCATGGAATTGTAGTGCCTGGCGTCCTATGGCCAGGTGGCAGAAGTCTCCAGCATATGCAGGAGGTGCTCAGGTGTCTGAGACATCTGGTCAACCCTGAGATGGGCCTTGAGAACAGTCCAACCACGATGCTACAGCTTTTAGAAAAAAAACCTGTAGTTGGGGGTAAAGATGCAGATACATAGAACTTTAGAAACTTTCAGTGGCCTTGAGCCTTGTATAGTCGAAGGCTACGCTGAGAATTTACAAAGAAGAACATTTTAAAAATAGAAAACCAATTTCACCCTTAAGGCTGTTCTGTCTTCTTGCAGAAGGTTGTTCGGATGACAGGAGTTGCTTTTCAAATGATGGGATGGGGCACACCCACATGCAGTGTTGGTTCCACGCACCCATCTTCTCACTTCCTCTACACACACACACACACACACACACTCTCACACACACACACTGCTGAGCCTTGATCATAATAATTCCTCTCCAGGCTTTCAGCCACTCAGAGTTCAGCCTCTTCCCGACATCATGATATCCTGAAAACAGCACCAGCCAGCCTGCTCCCTGCCTCGTGTCGTCTGCATGTCACTGCTTTATTCTTTGGTGAAGGTTTGGGTTTTTGTTTTATTAATCTCATAGAAATCCCCCCCCCACTCCATCCATTTTCCATTAGCTGAGAGGAGAAATGGGTGGGAATAATTACTTCTGTTAAGTTCAAGCTTGAAATAGAAGACAGTGGGGTCTGCCATCTGATAAGGAGGTACCTTTCTAGGGAACAAAACTTGCACGAGGGATACTGAGTTAGTGTGGCAGACACGTTTTTGCTTTGCTTTCTCTTCCTCTTCCCTCCCTTCACAAATGGGAGCACTGTGTGTGTTAAGGGGCTGGGAACTACATCTCTGTGATAGTGGGGAGCCTCCTTCCTCACTGGTGAGGATAGATTAGTTAATGCCTATTAAATGCTTTGAAATGAAATGTTTTCTGTGCCGGAATATTCAATCTGATTATAGCCCTAGGTCTGATATCACGGGAGGAGAATGTAATTCTGGGCTGACATCATAGCTGTCTGTGGGAGCTGTGATTCTGCTGCTTTCCTGATCAAAGGACAACACCTTGGAGAGGGATTTTGCACCAGGGCCTCGCCCAGGGATGAGGAGTGCGAAGCGAGGGGAAATAGAGAGAGAGAGAGGGATGTGGGGGACGAAAGTCGCGAGAGGCTGGAGATTGTGTTGGGGAGAAAAGTTAGAGATGAGAGAGGGAGAGGGAAAGGAAGAGAGAAAGGGAGAGAAGGACGGAGCAGGGGCAGGGGCCGGAGTGGGAGCTGGAGAGGAGGGAGGGAATCAGAGTGTAGCCTGCCCATCTCTTTCTGTGAAACCTGCCGAAAACAGCGGTAGTCTTAAAAAAGATCAGGCTTACTCTAACAACAACAACAAAAAAGGTTGCTTTTCTAAGTAAAGGGGTTGGGGCTCGTTTTATCTGGCTTTTTAAATGTATTTATTTGCTTATTTGGTTAATAGCTTGCTCAGTTGGCTGTATTTTGCTATTTTACTTTAAAACCCTAGAAAATATGACTCTTTTGCATTTTTGCCAGGGTAGCTTTTTTTTTTTTTTCATTCTGCCTTGAAATGTGTCCTGCTCACCCGCCCCAGTTGTAGAAAGACACTTGCTCATGAGAAATGACAGGTGCAGCGTGCCTGGAACCTCTTGGATTCTGTTCCTGTCTTCGTTCGCCTCAGAGAGCGCGTTACTCAGGCGTCCATCGCGGTTGCCCTCTGGTTGCGGGCAGCCGAGGCTGGTTCTCACCTGATGGTCATGCTGAGCCTGCTAAGTTGGATTCTCTTCTCTATCTGTGGGGAAGAGGACAAGAGGCAACTCGGAGATGGAGAAGATAATGAGCAGTGACAAGAGAGGTTCCTGTCAGGGAAAATCTGACAAAGAGAAGGTGTGAGCACTGCTGAGCCCGTGAGCTCTCCGCCCTGGAGGCTGTCAGTGCCCCTGCCAGCAGCAGCTCAGCGCCAGCGAGCTGCAGGGTCACTCAGCTCTCCCTTCCTTCGTCCTTCTCTTCCCTTCTCTCTCGCGTTCTCTCCTCCGTTCTCCCTCCCTCCCTCCCTGCTTTCCCATGTATTTCTGTGTGTGTACATCCATTCAGTCTGTATCCATTAGTTGCAGTATTTACTCGTCCTGCGTTTATTTGGATATCTAGTCTTTCAACAAACATGTACTGAGTGTCTTCTGTTGAGCGTACAAACTGCAAAGAGTTTGTATAAAGTGGAATTAAAAGATAAGTTGATTTTGGTACCATAAATTTTGAAGTCCATGCATAATTTTTCCTAAATATACATTTCCCATGAACTCTCTGAAGTCCCTTTGTGCGGATCAGATACTACTTTCATTTTGAGATGTACCTTATGCTGTGATCTGGATATTGTTTGAGTGTGTCGTCCGAAGGTTCCCATGCTGGAAGCTTGGTCTCTGGTCTGGCATGTTGAGGTGGTGGAATCTTTTAGTGGGGCTCCATGGAAGGTGGTCAGGTCATGGAGGGTGCTGCCTTCAGAAGAGAGAAAGGTAGTTGTCGTAGGATGAAGGCTAGTTCCCGAGGGATCCTGGCTAGTTCCTGTGACGGCAGATTGTTATAAAAAGAGTGAGTCTAACCCCTGCACCTGTCTCTGACTTCCTGTCCCACCACTGTGATGCCAGCCACCTGTGATGAGGCCCTCACCTGAGTTGAGCAAATGCTGATGTCATCTTCTTGAATCTCCAGAACTTTGAGCTAAATAAACCTCTTTTTTCTTTATAGAGTACTCTACAATGAGTATTATTTTATAGCAACTCAAATCAGATGAATACCTGTGATAAATGGGACAAAGTTTCTAAATTAAAGAAATCAAACTTACAGGCAAATGGCCATATTTTGGATTGAGCATAGTAGTTGTTGCTATAGAGTACCAGTGATGTTCTCTTGGTTCTCAAAGGAGAGACGTTATGTCCAGTTAGAGGGGTCCCCGAGAGTTGTGTAGAGGAAGTGACATTGGAGTGCAGCATGGAGATATGAGATATAGAAGGGATTTTCCTAATGGCCGTAGAGGATCAGCAACAAATGGGACTGGCATGGAGGCCCAGCTCAAGAAAGAGCATGTCGGTTAGACGGCAGGAATGGTGTCACTCAGGGTGACTGTGGCACAGGGTGGCAAGCAAGGGCATCAGACAAGGCTAAAGATCTGAGAGCCCAAGGATGCCGTATCGCTTCACTCTCCAATGTGGTTGCCACACCCAGTGTCAAAGGCCTCTTTCTGGGGCTATACAAGTGTCGAAAGACCACAGAGAAGCAAAAAGGAAAGGCAACTTGGAGGGCGGGTGATCCGGAGCCTCTTCTCAGCTACGATTCAGCCTAGATGACTTGATTACATTTGCTGATTTTTATCAAAGTATCATGTGTCCTAGTTCAAGCTCATGTAGAAAAATGATTAAGAGCAGTGGGTCTGGATTTTGGGTTTCACAGACAAATACAATTTCTAAAAATCAGGGGGATAGCCATAATGATGTCAACTTTTAGTTTTGGCAAGAAAGAATATGCTCAAAATTTGCTAATTTACTATCACCATCTGTGGCAAAGACTGCTAATTGCCTATCAAATATTCATTCTCCCCCTTCCTCCTGACAAATAAAATGCTGTTTTATTTGGGATGGCAATATGGCCAAATCAAAACCACATTTTCCAGCCTCTGTTGGTCACTGGGTAGAGCATCTGGGAAGCTCTTTAAAGGCAGCCGACGGGTTGGTAGGTGTGGGTCTTTCTTCCTCCTCTCTTGTGCCTTCTTCCAAATTAAAATTACCACCTTTGTGGGGCCACAGCACACTAGCATCATCAGGTGGGGCTTACTCTCAGGAGCTGGCAACTTTCCCTGGAAAGCTAGAAGAACCTACTTGCCCTGTGCTGAAAGCCCTCTGAAACTCTCTTGATGTTTCTAGTCCCCTCCATTGCTGTCTGCCCCATATGTGACCCTTGCAGGTGTGTTAGGGGAGGGACTATATAACAGCTAGCATGTGACTTCTGGCTCTTTTCTCTCTGACACTCCTCCTTCTGTCCCTATAAGAGCTTTCGTTTGCTCCGGCTATCTGTTAGTAACTGCCTTTGTACCATGGCCTTCTCTTTTCCTAGATAGTAAGATGCCTTTTGTATCAGTTCACATTCAGCCAAGACAGTATAAAGTGCTCTACATATTTATACTGTCAGTGAAAACTAGACATGTGGAATTGGTTACAAATGTCTTGAATAGGCAGGGGAAGAGATGTGTGGTGGGTATCATGGCTCCACCCAGAACTCCCTTAAAGGAAACACCTACTGTCCCGGCTGCTGGGAATGCTGCAGAAATATAGCCCCCAGGTGTCAGCCCTCCTCAGGGTCTGCCTCAACAGAACACAGCAGCTTGCCCAAGACCATGCCCCGCTGGGGCACCATTTCCGCCCACTGTCAGATGTCTAAAGGACTCTCAACACTGCAGATCTCCCTTTTGGGTTGGCCAAGGCATCATCAAACTTGCCTCACAGTTTGACTCTCCCTCTGCCCCAATCTACTTCCTCCTGCTCCCTCTCACAGATGTTAATCCTTAATAAAGACTCTACGCACCAAACTCCATCTAAGCACTGGCCTCCAGAGAGCCCTACCTGTGGGTCCGCCCTCCACTGACATGACTGGAACAGAGCCATTGTTGAAACCCCAGAGGACTCTCTCAATCACTGAAGTCACCGCAGCTTGGAGCAGCCCACTGCTGAGAAATATGGCACCAGACATAGAAAAAAGAGAAATGCCTCCCTGTATTTTCTGGCCTTCTCAGTACCCACCACTTATTCCCATGAAAGGGAAAGGCCTGGAAGTCAGCTGGCAAAGGAGTCTGGGAAATTGTTTTTGCAGGGTTCCAACCTGAGTGACACAGAGAAGAACATGAAGGGCAAGCATGGCACAGAGAACAAAGAGGTAAGTACCAGGCAATAAAGCCCAGTCTCAAGTCCTCACCGTCTGGGAGAAGGACTGCAGGGGGTGGGGGAGCATGAGCATTTCGAAGAGAGCCCAAGCCTGCCTGAGAACATGACTTCAGGTTCATGAAAAACTGGTTCACAAGACCCAGGTAAGCTGCATTCAGATGCCCGACCCCCAGGTACTGGGAGATAATAAATATAGGTTGCTTAAAGATGCAGCATTTGTGGTAATTTGTTAGAGAGCAGTACATGACTAATACTGTTGGTGATTAACAATGTGGGGTGGAGGAAGCCCGGGAAAGCATCGTAGAGAAAGATTGGAATAAAAAAAAAAAAAAGCATGTTTCAATAAAGAGCAGAGGGAGCAAGAATATTGCAAGTACTTAGAACAGCAAGTACAAGTGCTTGCAGGTATTAAAATACATGGCGTATCCCAGGATTTACAAAATGTCAGGGCACATGGCAAGTGATGAAGCCCAGAGGTCAGAAAAGTAGGGTCGGTAGTTCTCAAACTTGATCGTGCGTTACCATCAAGAAGAGGTTTAAAGCAGTCTGATACCTGGTCCCGGGCTCCAGAGAGTGTTGTAATTAGTGGAAAGTGCCACACTGACACGGGGATTAAAAAAAAAAAAAAAAAAAAAAACTCTGCAGGAGGCAATGGAGGGAGTAATCGCCTCAGGTCTAAAAGTTAAGGGTGGGGTGGGTACCAAGAAGCTCAGTAGTCAAGGCAAATAGTATTTGAAAGCAGGGGTGAGCATTATGATGCTGCTGGTTAAGTCCCCACTTGGGATGCACACATTCCGTGTCGGCATGCCTGGTATGGAGTCCCACCTCCACCTTTGATTCGGCTTCCTGCTAATGTGCACCCTGGGAACCAGCGGATGATGGCTCAAGTACTTGGGTCCCTGCCACTCAAAAGGGAGACTCCGATGGAATTCCTGACCCCTGGCTTTGGTTCTCTCTCTCTCAATCTCTCTCTCTCTCTCTCTCTCTCTCTATCTTTCTCTCTATCTCTATCTCTCTCTATCTCTATCTCTCTCTATCTCTATCTCTCTCTATCTCTCTCTATCTCTATCTCTCTATCTCTATCTCTCTCTCCATCTCTCTCTCTGTCTCCATCTCCATATCTGTCTCTCAATCTCTCTCTACTTCTCTCTCTCCCTTTCCAATAAAATGAAACTATATCTTAAAAGAGTTTTTTTTTAATCACAACTGATACAAAAACTCTGTAACGAGGAAAGGAAACATTCTACGTACATGAATTGCGTGCATCTTTTCCTCAATTCCACGTTCACTTGGCTGTGAGAACTACTGCTCCTGAAAGAACTTATGTACCTTCTTGTAAATCTTCAGATCTGTGCTATGTGAAGGAACCAGGTTTGGGCAGCAAGCAGCAGGCAGACATGATCAGATGCACATTTCTGGAAAGTTCCTTTGGCTGCTGAGTTGTAAGTAGGTAAGAAATGGGGAGTAGGCGTGGCGGGATTCCAACACCGGAAAGAGACAGACTAGCCAGAGGATCCTGTGATTCAGTGTGAACAAAAATCGATCCCAGCAAGGAGTCAGAGAAGAGGAGGGTTGAGTCAGCGGAGGGCTGGAGCTGGCTGTGCCAGCTTGCAAGAGTGAATTGCGTGCATCTTTTCCTCAATTCCCGTTCAGTGGCGTCACACTGGTAGCTTGCGATCGAATTTACACCACAGAAATTGGCAAGGCCTGTAACTTTGTTTTGGTAGCGTCAGTTGTCAGAGGTTTACCTGTACACCTATGGCTGAGAAGCACATTCACGAACACTAGAAGGGACCTGGCGAACTACAGTTAGACATGGAGAGAGAAAAGGACAGAGATGACCCGTAGAGGGCCGCCTGGTGCCACTAGCTAAATCATGAACTTTATGAAGACGGAACTGGCCCCAGGCGAATTCCTTTGGTCTTATAATCTCAGCAGCGGGAGGGACTGATTTCTAGGGTACTTTTTGTTGTTGTTCAAAGCAGCTTTGAAGAGCCACAGGTCCTAAAGGATTTTGGGTGTGCCTAGAGGCTGCTGGGAGACAGGCTGTCTAGGAGAGTATTCGGGCCTCCACTTTCTCATCCCTTGGTCTGGATCTTCAGGAGCCCACGTCCGGGAAGGTACTGCGAGTACCACCACCTGAGCTGATGTTCACCAAGGCACTGCAGAGACAATTGCAGGGATAACATGATCTGCTCTGCTGGGAACTAGGCTGACAGCGTGATTCTAGGGGCTGGTCTGGCCAATAATTTGTTGGCTAACCTCGGACAATTTGTAACCTCTTAGGGCCCCATTTTCTCCAGCTGTAAGATAGTCTTGCTTTCCTTCGCCTCTTAAGTTGTGATTATGAAGATAAAATGAGATAATAGCTGTTAATATTTCTCCTAAAATTTTGAAGGAACTCTTCAAACGCACTATATGATCACACAATTATGAAAACCATCATTATGCTAATAGCATTATGCTAATCATCTAATAATTTCCAAAGGCCTAGGTGGGCCATGACTGTCAAGTCACTAGAGCCAGGCTTTCATTCTAGAGGGCTTGGCGAAGCTGAGTAAATTTCAATTCTGTGAATGGCAACTGACTAAAATTTTGGTTTACTTCTCACTTCCTACTTCGTTCTTTTGGAATTTAAGAAATGACTGCTCTGCCTCAAAGAGAGGAAATGTATTTGGTTTCGTGATAAGAAATTTCAGCTTAGCTTGCCTACTCGCGTTGGAGTTCAAAGTTTCTCTAGATACATTATCATTTAAACTGGAGGGAAACAATCTTCCTTAACTAGAGCTCAGGTCCGTGACCTTGCCTTCATGATGGGCAGCTAATCCACTTAGAACCAGTGACTTGCTTTGTATAATTTATAAGAGCCCATGAAAAGACAGGCCTCTATAGATTAATATTTCAGCTGTCTTCCTTTCCATTCCATCCTCCGGATGTGGTAGCAACAATCACATGAATCATTCCTGAACCGAGTCGATATCAAGCATCCAGAGCTTCATCTGCATTCGAGGAAGGTCCGATCCACTCGAGGGTAGTTCCTACAGGGTTTCAAATACAAGGGGCATGTGCCTTCGACACCTCTTACCCCAACCTGCCCGTACTGTTTTGTTTTGTTTTGTTTTAAAATGTCTTTGAAGTCTTTAACGAGCCTTAAATTCTTACTTCGAGATGGGAGTCTGGGTCCCCTCCTCTTGAATCTGATCGAGTTTGTGAGGGATTTAACCAAGAGTCTGATGGAAATACGTTGTATGTGTGACTTCTGAGGCCAGGTCATCAAACGCCAGGTGGGTTCCTCTGTGTCGCATGCAGTGCTGACTTTCTGGCCACTCGCTCTCAGGACCCCTCCCTTCCAGAACCCAGCTGACCTGGTAAGTCCAGGCCACCAGAAGAGGCCACACGTAGGTGTTCCGATCAACCATTGCAGGGGAGCCCAGCCTTTGTATCAGATCTCAGCCTAGGTACAAGGCATGTGAGCCAAGAAGCCTCCAGATGATTCCAGTCCCCAGCCACGGCTTCCTCCAGCCACTTAGGGCTTCCTCCCTGAAGCAGATTGTGAAAGAGGAACATTGTGGAGTAGGGATAAGCCATTCCTGGCGCCCCTGTCTATAATTCTAACCCAGCAAATGCACGAATGTTAACATAGTAATTATTTATGTCACTAAGTTTGGAGTGGTGTGTTATGTGCCAGTAGACAATTAGAACTCTGGCTGACTAGGCTGAAGTTTCTTTTCCTTTCCCAAGTACATGAGAAATGATTGGCTCAGTGGAAGAGGAGAAATTTCTTCAAATAGTCAGGTTATTCTGGACCTCTGGCTATAGTACTAAACAAGTCTCTCAGTGTTGGCTCTAGATTGCTCTTCCCTGTGTGTTGATTTCTTGAAACACAGACCACTTTGTGCTGTTGAATACCTTTCTCTGTCCAGCCCTTATAGGGTTTTTGAAGATTCATTTACTAATATATAGTATTAAAATTCGGACTATTATCAAATGCATATTTATTGAGTCTCTGTTATGCAGCAGGTGCACTTCTGGATGCTTACAATGCAGTGGTGAGCAAATAACACAGACCTCTGTCTTTCTGAAGATGGAGTCCGGGGTCTGAATCTTTCTCATGCTATGGACCCTCTTGACATCTGGTGAAGCCTGTGGACTCTTCTTCACAATCATATCCATAAACTATAAAATGCCTATGCTCACAAAGGAAATTCATTGTATTGCAGCAGTTACTAATTTTTTTTAAAATGTACATTTATGATACAGTAATAATTTCTTAATACATCCCATAACAAGTTCTAGTGGAAAGTCCGATATATTCTGTGGTAGTGATGAGTGAAAACAATATATTATGATATTTGCAAAAACAGTATTATGAACGTATCTGTGATATCTGTTGTAACAAAGTCACAGGTACAGCCAAAGCTACTGAGGTTTCTTGTTTACATACCCAATGGAAGGAAACACTGAATTTTGGTACAATTTTGTGAAAATAAGTATTTATTTTTATTATACAAATTAATAGATCTTCTAAATTCTGTGATTGATGGCTCTCAGTTTAAGAACCCTTGATTTGAGGGTATAGACAGACAGCAGCCAAATAATCCTAACATATAACAAACTGTGGTGCCTGTTTCGTGAATGCATTAGTTTCTTGAGACTGATGGAAGAAATTACTAGAAGCTCAGTGACTTCAAACAACAGAAATGTATCATTACTTTACTTTTTTTTTTTTTTTACTAATCTGGAGTCCAGAAGTTCAAAAATAAATATCACTGGGTCATGCTCTCTTTAGAGGCTTTTTTTTTTTTTTGGATGAAAAATCCTTTTTTTTTTTTTTTTTTTTTTTTTTTTTGCCTCTTCTGGCTCTGGTAGCGGCTGGCCTTCAGAGTCAGCATCCTCAAATCTCTCTGCTCCGTCTCCACTTGGCCTTCTTCCCTGAGTGAATATCAAAGCCCGCTCTGGCTCTCTCTTAGAAAGGCACTTGTGATTGCCGGTACAGTTCATTTGGACAGCCCAGGATAATGCACACCACACCAACATCCTTCATTTAACCACATCGGCAAAGTCTTTGCCGTATAATGTTTACAAATCCTAGGGATTAAAATGTCTTTCGAGGGCCCATTTTTTACCCTACCACGGTGACCAGGAGTCATGATCCAACCTGGGGGTGTTAGTGTGCTGGGATGGCTGTGTTTTGAAGCTTTCTTCGAGCTGATGGCTGAAGGCAGAGAGTGAGTGAGGAGAATGGAGAGGGTGAGGTAGGTGAGATTGCTTCAGACCGGGGAGCTCTAAACCTCGTTCTGGGTGTGGACGACTGCAAAGGTTTGAGTGTCCCCTCTTAAACTCGTGTTGAAATCTAATTGTCACTGTGACAGTACTGAGAGATGGGAACTTTAGGAGGTGATTAGGCCATGGGGCTTCTGCCCTCATGAATGGATTAATGCTGCTCTCATGGGAGTTCATCAGTTACCATGGCAGTGGCTTAGTGATAAAAGCAAGCGCTCTCACATGTGCTCTCCCCACGTGCTGTCTTCTGCCACGTCATGACGCATGAAGAAGGCCCACACAAGACACCAGTGAGAAATAGGTTCTTTTTCTTTATCAATTACTCAGTCTGTGCTATTGTTATAGCAACATAAAACTGATTAAGGCAGAAAACAGACAATATGTCTGGGGCCTGGAGGGGACCCAGGTGGAGTGCATAGAGATCCCAGGAAAGGTGAGGGGAGGCCACTTTCTGAAGTGTCAGAGGATTTGGTTCTTTTCCTAAGAGCAGTAAGAAGCCATTTGGACAGTATCTTTTGCTGAGACCCGAGGTTGTGAAAGATCATTCTGTTTAAGTGAGGACAACAGGTTATGGGGCAGGGCTTGCTGGAATGAGCGGTGAGGGGAACCAGTTGGAAGATGTGACAGAGTCCCATATGACAGACACTTGGTGTACAGTCCAAGTGATAGAGTTGGGAAAGGATTTAAGAGCGAGGTGAATCAATGGACATTTTAGAAAATCCAACAACTCATGACATAGTATGGACTTCATTAATTGTGGAAACGCACAGACGAAGTGAATCATCAGTGTATTAAATATGCATGCATGAATTGAACTATGCCTTTATTTCACCATACTTAACTTAATCTGAACTGAGCCCATGATAAATTCGATCTCAGTTACTACTGAAAATTCTGTATGCTCTCTTCCTAGGGCTGTGAGCAAGCTTGGAGCATGCTGTATTATCCAGGTAATTGAGCAAGGACCCAGAGTTCATGTTCAGTAATCACCACTCCTATCTTTGTTGAGGCCCACACAGGGTCTTGTATGGCTATTACGGTTTTTAGGGGCATGCTGAGCTGAGCTCTTGTGTCCAGCCACTGAAACCTATAGTTCTTGGCATTTAGTAACCTATTTCTTTGCAGTTGCAAAGTAATCTATGCCAATACACAGTTTTAATGTTCTTTTGGTAAGTGATTGTAGCCACCAGCAACTTTGAGATGGGGAAGAACTAGCTACTCTTCCTGTTACCAGAGTACAAATCTCAGAGCAGATTGTGTCAAGTGCATGGGCCTTTATCAGTAGTTTAAGGAAAGCACAGAAAGAGTTCCTACCACCTGGTAAGCTTGGGAAACCTTCAGACTTTGTTCTTTCAGGGGCTCCACCCACCACCTTGTTTGAAAGGTTCACTTGCAGCCAATCTCAAAAGTCCAGAGGCACGATTCTTGGATTCAGCCTACATCAGCTGTGGATGTGGGCCTTGCCAGCTTCTTGTGGCCTGCTTATTCTCCTTTTGGATTATCCCTTAAATCAGAGCTTCACGGCAAGTAGTTCATTTAGGAGATAAAGGAATCACCTATAGGACAGTGGATAGGTTAGCCCCAGGAAGAAAGATCAGCCAATAAAAGGAGTATTGTCATGGCAGTTACCACTGTGGGCAACTAGAGCTTAAATCTGCAGAAAAACGCTGGGAGCCAATGTAGAACACACACCTCTGAGTTATCCTACCTGAGGGATGGAGGAGCTGCAGTATTTATGCACCAACTCTGATTAGTTATTGATTGAGGGCTTCTCAAAAGGAGTTAATTTCCTGGTACTTTCGCCTGGCCACACAGGCAGCAAAATGGACTCTGGTGACAGGAAAGCCCACTAGATAGACAAGGCACCTGTTGTCACTTGGATGCTGGCTGGTTTGCCCAGAGTATAAAAGTGGTGGTACTCAAGTGACATGCTAACAACATCTGCTACATGTGGGGAGATAGCCTGTTGCCATCATTCTTTCTGCTACCAAACAAGTTGCCAATTTTACCTATGAAAACCCATTCTCATTTTTGCTATATACAAACTAGGAAAGTTTCAGGTATTGGAAACACCGTCGATGGTGTGCATGGAGTAGCCATCTCTGGAAGGCGGCCATTTTGCTTTCATGTCAGCTGAGCACTCCCTCAGAGTGGGGAAGTCTCCATTAAGCAACTGATGGCCCCTAGAGTTGAAACTTAAACGATTATACCTACCAAGTCACATCTATGCTGAAATCCTTTAAAATTCATTTCAGACATAATCAATCCTGCTATCCCAGAGTCCTTTGCTCAGAGGACTTGACCCTATTCAGTCACTGTGCATGGGAACCCCACCCATAGCTCAGGTCCTCCCCTATTACCTTAGGTCTCTCCCCCACTAGCTCGGGTCCACCACCCCTATCTCAGGTTTCCTACCACTAGCAGGACCCACAGTAACCAAGACCCCTTCCTCAAAGCTCTCCACATAGTCTTTACCTTTTCCCCATTTCTCCCTGTGAACTCCAAAGATTCTCCTCCATTTCCTCATGCCCACCCCTCCCAACACACACACACACACACGAGTATTTGTTAGGATTATTTCTTTCAGTGGCTTTAGGTTTCTGTGAAACCACAAACAAGGATTGTATTTCCTATCCCGTGTTCTGGTGACGGCGACACAAAATCCCTGAGGCAAAGGAACACCCACTTGTCTTGCTGTGAGAGGACGAGGAGAAGGAAAAATACCTCCAGCAGCAAGATCGAACTGCAAATTAATATCTTAATAAATTATGCTGCCACACTTGCATGAAACTTGCATTCTGTGCTTTCTGTTAAAAAACAAGGTAATTTGAAAACACATAACATGGATTGATGCTGCTGCAGCACAGGTACCATCTACTGGATGTCTCCCATGTCTCAGGGTCCATGACAAGATCAGTTCGGTGCATTACATCATCAAATTCTCATGCACCTTAGGCGAGGCTGATTTTCCCCTTTAGGCAGTTAAAGAAGCTGATTTTCACAGTGATTCTGAAAAAACTATTTTTTTGCAATAACAAAAAGTTCATTGGCAAGGAAAAAAAAAGCCCAAAGTGAGCGAAATAAAGAATTCCTTAAAATCTCTCTATTCATGCATTATAATTTATGTTTTCCTTGTATATTCCCATCTTTTTTCTTTGATGTCTATTTGCACATATATTGTTAAAAAAAACAAAATTGGGTTCTTTCAGGAGCAATGTTTTTTATTCACCCTCTGAGAATGCTGAAGGCCGAGTTTCTGACATGGATTCTCTTGAGCTGGGAACGAGATCTTCACCAGGGCGATCCAAAAGCATGCAGGCTTCAAATCATTCACCGTGTAAAGAGATGTGTGCTGAAAGGGGAGGGCACAGCTTCATTGTGCGATTTTGGTGGCTCCTTTGTGAAACTCCTGGGTCTGCAGTTTACAAAATCTTCTGTGGGTTTGCTAAACAGCCCTTCTCTTTTGGCCCTGGGTCTTCCCTCGGATTGAGCATTCCCAATTTGGACAGTGTTGCTTTAAAATGTGAGGCCATTCGCATTGATCATGTGGGACCATAACAAAAATCCACACATTTGATTCTTCTACTTTTCTACTTTCTCAAATCCGGACGAGGTTGAGAACCCCAATTAAGAGGAAAACATTTTGAGAGTGGCTCTCAAAGGCTAAGCGGAAAGAAAAGGGAAACCCTTCTCCAGGCTTCTCCCCAAGCTCCCGACAAGCCCGCGATTGTCTCAGGTTGGAGTCCCAGCTGAGTGAGCACATTCCCCGACCCAGGCCAAGACAAGACTTGGCGTCTTCCCAGCCCTCCTCATTATGACAGGAGTCTGCGGCAGCCCCCCTCGGAGTGGGCGGAATGGGGAGGACCGGGAGCCCCACACAAAGGGGAGTGGGTGGCCTCACCCCTGGCAACCTGGCAGTGTGCGGTCACAGCTCCCTTCAGGGACACTCACAACCATAACCCCGCCCCCACCCCCAACCCCCACCCCCCGCACACCCATTTCCTTCCTTGCTGCAGACCATAACCCAGACTGTGGATCGTTTTAGGGCAGGGACTGTGTCTGGCCTATTTTTGAGTCCCCAGCCCCTGGCAGTGCTTAAAATATGCTTATTGAATAAATAAATGAACGAATGAATGAGTGCATGAATATCTAATTTCCATAATACCAAAACATTTCCAAGAGGCAGCAGGGCCTTTGACCTTAGTGAGCCAAATGCACAGGATAGACAAAGGATTTCCAGAAAGTTCATGGCAAATGTGTGCTATAAAAAAATCTACGCATGGATTCTAATTCTTTTACTCTCATTTTTCTACACATGTTTTGAAGTTCCCTTATATTTCATGATACCTACCCCTATGGAAACAGGGGTCCCAAATGCTAGATTTAAACAAACCCCTTCTTGCAAAGTCAGACCTGACTAACCACAGTCATAAACTCCTATTCCCCCATGACCAGTCTGTGACTGCAACCCCAGCAAAGAAAGGGTCCCCGATCTGGCCTCTGCTGGCTTGTCAACCTCACTAGGAACTTCAGCCAAGACCCTCATCCCAGTCCCCCTATCACAATGGCATCTAACCAATCTTAGAGCAAAACACTTCCAACAAGTGGAGTTTTACACAGAAACCCAAGGTGTAAAATGATCAGATCTGTTGCTCTGGATAAATATGAAGGTACCTCCCATACTCTCCCACCCTCAACCTAATGTCATGTGCAATCTTGAGCTCTGGGGTCACGCTTTGAAACCAACAGAGCAAGACTTCCATAACAGCCTTGTACTGAGACTCCCTGCAGGTAAGCTTACTGTGTCCCTGCTTAAAAACCCATAGTGCTTCCTTCCTGCTGTGGATAGAAAAACATCATACACTCTTAGCTTACCTGCAAAGTCTTTCTTATCCTAGCCCCAACCTACAATTTCAGATCTATCTCTTATCAAGCTGCCCAATATTCCCTTTGTTCCAGTCTCTCTAAACTTCTCCTTGTTTGATAAATATGCCAAGACTCTCTATAAGCACATACCTTTGCATATGTCGTCCTTCACTTAGATCTTTATGGTTCAAATTTGACAGATTCTTGAGTGTCTTCCTCAAGGGATGTTTCCTCCCATTCATTCTTCTTGGGGGATTCTTAGGTTCTTTTTCTTCCCTAGTAGGCTGTGTGTTTCTCAGGGGCAGGGACTGTGCGTCATTAACTCCCCACCCCAAAGTGCCTAGTGCTGTGCTTGGAACAAGAGCAAATAAGTGTTGGCTGAACAAATGGGTAGATCAACAAATGCATGAATAGATCATTGTTGGCTAAAGCCATTGAGGACCAATTTCCAGAGAGAGTAAGACTCAGGCTGAATTTTGAAACATAGGAGGAATTGGGGTAAATGGAAACTTGCTGGAAGACTTAAACCCACTGTTGACTTTGAATAAAAGAAGTCAGGATTATTGCCTTGATGGGCTTTTATGAAGGAAATTCTGGCAGGAATTGAGATAGGAGTTCCCAAGGCACTTATTTATCTGAGTAGACCATGAGTTGAAATTTCTGGAAGAAATCTCATTCCCCCTAGTCAGTATCTTAGAGCTTTCCCTTCTTCCCACCCAATGCAATATCCAGACATTGTCATGTCTTCTCATCCCTGGGAACTGTATCTCTTGGCTCCCTTGCCAACTGACTTCCAATTAGATTCTTACTGTTGCAAGAAGTAGTAGCAGGAGACCTAGGGAGCCTCTTCCTGATTCCATGTGGTGGGCAGAGGCTGGCGTCATTCAACCATGGCTCTGTGGTAGACAGAATAACGACCCCCCTCCGAAATGCCCATGAAACCTGAGAATATGTTACCTTATACCACAAAGGGAGCTTTGCAGTTGTGATTCGGTTCAGGATGTTGAGATGGGAGATGGTCCTGGATCCTTACAAGCAGGAAGCTAGAGGATCTGTGTCAGGAGTCTCAACCAGGATGGAAACAGGAGTTGGACTGAGGGAAGGGAGGCACCGTGAGCTAGGGAGTGTGGGTGGCCTCTGTAAGCTGGACAAGGCAAGGAATTCCCCTCACCCTAGAGCATCCAGAGGGGGAACAACCCTGCTGCCCCCTTGATTCTAGGCGTGCAAGACTCGTTTTGTTTACCAGAACTGTAAGACAAAGAATGTTGTATTATGTAAGCCCCTACAAGCCACTAAAGACACAGTCATTTGTCCTAGGAGCAATAGAAGGCAAACACAAGCTCTCAATGGATCAGGCTTTTTCTGTGGCCCTTTCTTCATGGCCCCAGCTCCGACTGTGCTCAGACAGCTCTGATCTTTCCCTCGTGCTTCCTGCTTACTGCTGTTGCTAGTCTCTGGGTGTCTCAACATTCCTTGTTGGTTCCTCAACCTTTCCCATAGCTCTGTGAATGTTCCTTTCATTAAAGTCTCTCGAACCATCCTCTTCTGGACTGTGTCTCCTGCTCTGGGGGTGTCTAACTCCCCACCTCTGCGAAACACAGCATAGAGAGTCCTCTGGTCCCACTTGCAACTCTGAGCTGAAGGGGCCGTGCACCGTGGTCAGAATACCTTCTCTGTAGGGGTCTGATTTTCCTGGGGGAAAAATGCCTGCTGGCTTCCCCATAGAAGGGGATCGCCATTTGAGGGCATTCACATCACCCCTCCTGCAACGAGATTTGAAAATAATTCCCACTGTCCTTTACAGAGTAGGGATTTTAAACTGTGGTGGGCTCTGAATGGGCATGGGGGGAGCTCTCTGAAGCACCCACAATTGTGAATTTCGTGTGTAGTCTGGGGCCTGTGCACATTCCCAGGCAGCTCTGCGCAGCTCTGCACTGCAGTAGATGCTTTCTGTGGCCAGTGCCTCGCACCCTTGGTCCACCTCTGATTTTGGTGAGGATATCGAGGCCAGGCCCTAGGGAGGAAAAACGCACTCTCCCTCTCACTCTACAGAGTTTGCTCTGAAGCTGCGTAAACCTGTCTAGCCTTAAATGTAGAAAATAACCTGCACTTCCCCCTGGAGGCAGTCCTTACCACAGGAAAGCCGAAGTCAGTGGGACAATGCCCCAGTCACCAATGTCCTCACTGGACCCTTGGGGGAACCTTCTGTCCTGCAAAAGCCGACTCCTGACCTTGATAACGTGCCCTTCACTTGGTGTGATCTCCCTGTCTCCTACGCCCTGGAATTACCTCTAAAGCAAACCACCTGTGTCAAGTCCAGGTCTTGGGCTTGGCTTTCTGGAAAAACACACTAAGACATCAGGACAATTTCAGAGAGACCCAAATTTGGCTTTCACATCCTGGACACTGCACCTCTCACCCAATGATACCCAGGATCGCAGGCCCCCTGGGACTTAATGAAACATTCTTTGTTCCACCTTGGATTCCACAAAGACCACAGCTAGCAGTGATTCCTTTCAGACAAGCTAATCATTTTTCCTTCTTCACCTTCTGGGATCCAGAACGGCCAGCCTCTTCTCTCGTGTGATATCTGTCTCCCTAGACCGTCTTCAACACCCAAACCCATGCTCACATGCAAAAGCCCTTTTATAAAATTTATTATTTTGGCCGGCACCGCAGCTCAGTAGGCTAATCCTCCGGCTGCAGCGCCGGCACACCGGGTTCTAGTCCCAGTTGAGGCGCCGGATTCTGTCCCGGTTGCTCCTCTTCCAGTCCAGCTCTCTGCTGTGGCCCGGGAAGGCAGTGGAGGATGGCCCAAAGTGCTTGGGCCCTGCACCCGCATGGGAGACCAGGAGGAAGCACCTGGCTCCTGGCTTCGGATCGGCACAGCACGCCAGTCACAGTGCGTCGGCCGCAGCGGCCATTTGAGGGGTAAACCAATGGAAAAGGAAGACCTTTCTCTCTGTCTCTCTCTCTCACTGTCTAACTCTGCCTGTCAAAATAAAAAAGATTTATTATCTCATTTATTTGAAAGGCAGAGTTACAGAGATAGAGAAAAAGAGTGAGAGAGAGAGGTCTTCCATCCAATGGTTCACTCCCAAAATGGCTGCAATGGCCAGCGCTGAGCCATTATGAATCCAGGAGCCAGGTGCTTCTTCCAGGTCTCCCACATGGGTGCAGGGGTCCCAGCACTTGGGCCATTCTCCACTGCCTTCGCTGGCACATTAACAGGGAGCTGGATCAGAAGTGGAGCAGCCGGAATTCAAGCCGGTGCCCATATGGGATGCTGGTGCTGCAGGCCAGAGCTTTAATTTGCTGAGCTACAGCACTGGCTTCATGTTGGGGCCTTATTAGGCTTTCTCTGCCTGCTGCTCATGCTTTTGTCCAAACGTCCCAGTATCTGCTGTGCTTACTACAGGAACACTTCAACCGGATCAGAGACATTTCATGGGGAGACTGTATGATGGGGAAAAGATAGGAAGAGCTGAGTCCCTTTTCCCTCTGGCTGAGCGGAGTGGAATCACCACCACCATATCAGTCATCTATTGCTGCTTAACAGATATCCACAGACTTAAGGCTCGAAGCCCTTGCTTCTGAGCGCAGTTTCCACGTGTCAGGGGTCTGGTCCAGCCCTACGAGGTCATCCGCTCAGGGTCTCACTAAGCTGCAATGGTCAGGGCGGGGCAGGGCGTCTCATCTGAAGCTCAGAATCTTCATTCAAGTCAGTGTGGCTGCTGAGCCACTTCAGTTGCTTGCAGCAGTGACACTCCTGGTGACTGACTTCTTCAAGGCCAGCAGCAGCATTTGTCCGACTACTTCCCAGGCTGACTTGCCCATTCCCTTTAAAGGACTCTGCTGAGCTGCTCAGGGCCCGCCCACACTCAAGGGGGAGGGCACGCATTATAGAGGCAGGCGTCCTTGGGGGGGTCACCTGAGAATGCTGCCTCCCAGCCACCCTGAGAAACAGAAGATGCGGGGCGGGGACTGCAGAGCTAGGAAGCCATTGACCTTCATTGTTGTCTCTGCTTGTCATTCTCCATGAGTGATGCCTTCTCTAGTGAGAAAACATTTTTCATTTTGAAAATTAGCCATCAAATTGGAGAGGAAAGCCCAAAGGTTTTGAAGAATACGATTAACTTATTTGGTGAGATGAGGCAGAAAAAGCCACTTGGCTCCCTTTACCTTTGCGATCAGCAGGCCCTCAAGTCAGAAAATAGGGATCACCCTTGGCATCTCCATATTCTCCTGCCATATAAATCATCACCCGCCATTCACTTTACTTCCTTGGTGTCTCATGAATCTGTGACTGCTGCAGAGACCTCCTAATTGTCCTGCAGCTTCCACTTGGGCCCTCTGCACTCCATTCTGCCCACAGGAGCCTGGGCTAGGGGGTCACACTTTTGGTCCAGGGCAGGGTGGTGCACTGTGACCCTATTCCAAGCCTGCCTGGTCCAACTCTCCATGGGCTGCTGCATAGGTCACTCTACCAATGAACTTGTTTCCTAGGGCTGCCATAACACAGCACTACAAACTGGATGACCCAAATCACAGAAACGCACAGGGCCAGCATTGTGGTGCAGCGAGTTAAGCTGCCCCTTGCAGCAACCTAGTCCCATACCAGCGTGCCACTTCATGTCCCAGCTGCTCCACTTTTCATCCAGCTCCCTGCCAATGCACCTGGGAAAGCAGCGGACAATGGCCCAGGTGCTTGGGCTCCTGCCACCCATGTGAGAGACCTGGATAGAGTTCCTGGCCCCTGGCTTTGGCCTAGCCCAGCCCCAGCTATTGCAGCCATTTGGGCGGTGAACCAGTGGAGGGAATATTTCTCTCTCACTCTTTCCCTCTCTTTCTCTCCCTCCCTCCCTCCCTTCCTCTCTGTCTCTCTCCGTCTCTGTGACTCTGCCTTTCAAATAAATAAACCTTAAAAGAACACGGAAATTTACCGACTCAGTTCTGAAGGCTAAAGTTCTGAGGTCAAGGTTCTGGCAGGGACGTGTTCCCTCCCAAGTCTGTAGGGGAGGCTCCTTCCCTGCCTCGCCCAGCTTCTAGTAGCCTGGATTGGAGCAGCATCCCTCCAGTCTCTGCGTCCATGTTCATGGAACTGTCTTTCCCCTGTGTCTGTGTGTCTCCCTGTCTGCATGCAGCATTCTCCCTGGGTGTCTGTTTCAAGTCTTCCTTTCTCATAAGGACACAAATAATATTGCATGAAGTCCCAACCTAATGACCTCATCTTAACTTGATCACCTACAAAGAGCCTGTATCCAAATGAGGTCACAGTCAGAAGCACTGGGTGTTAGGACTTAAGCATATTCTTTGGTAGTTGGGGAAGAAGCGGGGAATCACAAGTCAACCCATAGCAAGTACCCCAGTTGGAATCCAGGTGTCCCACTCTTCTGTGTTTGTCCTCAATAATTTCACAGTGGAAGAACACAGACCTGGAAAACAGCCAAGCATGGCTGCCCCCAGGTAGACACCTGGCTGGCTGCAGAGACAGCCAAGCATCCAGGCTTCTGAAGACTGGGAAGTAGCCTGCTAGAGACACGGTGTGGGTGATGGGCCATTCTCACATTTAGGAGGATGGGATTTGGGTCCTGCAAGGACATTCACTGTGCCTCTGGCAATGCCCTTAAGTGGGCATTGCACACATCCACTGCAATCTACCCTTCCAATCTCAGTTCAAGTTCTCCTTCCCCAGGAAAACCACCGCTGATTCCCAAGGCTGGCCCAGGTCTTCTGTCCCCTGCTCTCTCAGCCCCCATTCTCCTTCAAAGTAGCCTCATGCGTGTGACTATCAGACCCAGGCATGGCTCCATCCCTAAACAGTAAGCTCCATGACTTCACGGCCTGTGCTGTTTTTGCTGTTTTCCCCCTATCTATCATCTAACATTTGCCTGCAAATGTTCAATAAATGTTTGTTGAATGAATGAATGAGTGCCTACCAGTTTGCTTCCTGGACATCTTGATAAATGGTGAAAAGACAAGAATAGTTGGAGTTCTATATATCCCCAATATTTGTGATAGATGCATCCTTGATGAATTAAGTCTTTGAAAAACAGAAACATTTATGTGGGCCTTCTCTGAAACTACATTCCCATGGAAGTCATGTGACTCCTCAAACTAGCCTCAGGTTTGAATATGTGTTTCTGCTAAAAGGCAATGTAATGATACAGACCCTTAGGGCTCCTTGTGCTCAGGCCGCAGCAGCCAGGATCCACTGATGATGGTTTAGCACAGAGGTATGTGAGGCTCCCTTCAGGGTCTGGCCCAAGATCAGCAACCGCATTTGGTAGCTGGTTAAGATAGAAGACTGTTGGGTCCTCCCACCTCCATAATCAGGACCTGCACAGCAACAAGAGCCCCAGGTTATCTGTGAGCACAGTAGCATATGGGAAACATAGGCACATAGTATAAGTGGCTTGGACCACTCAGAGAAGAGAGAGAAAGGGAGAGAGGGAGAGAGAGAAAGAGAGAGAGAGAGAGAGAAAAAAACAGAGAGAGAGGCACAATAGCTATAGGACTTTCTGATGTATCTTCAGATGTCACCTGGTGTCACTCCCACTACATTCTCCTGGTTATAAGTGAGTCACCAAGGTCAACCCAGGTTTAGAATTTGTCTCTACCTCTCAGTGGGAAAAGTGCCGAAGAATGTGCCTCAAGTCTCTTTTCTCCATGAATCAGAAATTGATGTCTGCAAACAGGGCAAGAGCCTGGGGTTAGAAGGAAAAGAGCAATGGAAGTCGTCCACTTTCTCCTGCTTGGTGGGATTCCAGTGCATCCTGGGATCTGTCTGAGTCTGCGTCCTCATCTCTGAGCCACGACAATACCTTTGCCAGGGACTTCTGGGAGTTTTAAAAAGAGAAGATCCAGGTAAGTCACAAGTAGTGTGTAAACAGTGCTTACTATTGCTAATAGCGCTAGTCACAACAATAATGAGCTGGCTGTTATATGTTAGCTTACTACCAGGGGTTTCCAAAGGTGCTGATTTAACTCTGAAGAGCGGATCATGTGACTGGAGTTTCAGAAGGCATGGAGATTGAGGGGAAGCCATTTCTGGGGATACAGATTTTTCCGTGGCCTCTGTCTTAGCCAACACCTGGATTCGTGGTTGCGTGTGACATGTTCTACAATCTGCATTTCCTGAGCGTAAGAATAGCATCACAGTCAGATCCATAAAAAGCACAGTGTCTCTGGCTCTACTCCCACTCGCTCTGCAGGGATGAGGAGCCCCTGGGATTCCTCCCAAACGGTTCTGAGCCTTCTCGCTGTGTTCAGCAGGCTCCTGCTCCTGGTGGCCTGTGGTGCCACACCAACTCCTCTGAAGTCTCTCACCCCTGCCTATGCTGAGATGGTCCTTTCACCCCAATGCCCGCCAAAGGCACTGTTGTATTGCCTGATCCTGTTAAAGATGCCCAGCTGTCACAGACAACCCCCAACATCTGATGGGACTGCTGAAAGCCCACACTAGAGAGCTGATGTCAGGCAAAGGGGCCACCTCCCATGCCCACCAAGGGGCTGGCATCAACACTGCCGCTTTCCCACTTCCCTTTACTCCAGGGTTTAGAGGCAAAAACCATTTTCGAGAACATCGATGGTGTTGGTCAGCTCTATGCCATTGTGCTAGAATTATGGCAGTGTGGTGGCAGGTTAGGAGTACAGAATTAGTCTACAGAGGGGCCATCGTGGTGGCACACTAGGTTAATCCTCTGCCTGCGGCACCGGCATCCCATAGGATGCCGGGTTCTAGTCCCGGTTGCTCCTCTTCCAGGCCAGCTCTCTGCTGTGGCTCGGAAGGGCGGTGGAGGATGGCCCACGTGTTTGGGCCCCTGCACCTGCATGGCCATTTGGCATAGCTCTGATTGCAGTGGTCATTTGGGGAGTGAACCAACGGAAGGAAGACCTTTCTCTCTTTCTCTCTCTCACTGTCTGTAAATCTACCTCTCAAATAAATAAATAAATAAAAATCTTAAAAAAAATTAGTCTGCAGAGGCTGAAATCCTTGTCTCTACCCTCACTAGCTGTGTGATTTTGGCCAATAACTGAATCTCCCCATGCCTTAGTTTTCTCATCTACAGAAAGAAGCTACCTTCTTCATGGCATTGTTAGAAAGTTTAAATGAGCTAATCCATGTAATGTGCTGGGTGTAGTGCCTGGCACACAATGAGTACTCAATAAATGCAGACTTCTATGATTCACCACCACCCTTCATATATAGAGTGAGTATTTTCCTAGGGGACTCTTTGATCTCAAATGCCAAGAGTGTTGGTGACTCCCCTCTCCAATCCTTAAAAAAATGACTGGACAAGTAAAAACCCTTCTATAACCACAACTTTGGCTCAACCTAGGACAATTACTGTAGTCAGAATCCCTGTGCAGCATAATTTATATTTATTTCACACAGGATGAGTGCTAACATTAATTATTATGGGAGCTAACACTTATTGACTCTTGCTATGTGCCAGAGACTGGGCATATAAGTTTTTAGTTTATTTAATACTCATAATAACTCTAAGAGGTAGGTGCTATTATTTTCCCATTTTGGTAGATGATTTATTAGTCTACTCAGGCAACCATAACAAAATGCCCTAAACTGGGTGGCTTAAACAACACAAATTTATTTTCTCACAGTTTTGAAGGCTAAATATCAGAGACCAGACTGCTCTCATGGTCAAGTTCTGGTGAAGGCCTCCTTTCTGGCTTGCACCCAGCTGCCTTCTTGCTATGTCCTCAACATGTGTCTCTTTTTATAATGGCCTCACTCCCATGACCTCACCTAAATCTAATTACCTCCCAAACCCTGTCTCCAAATGCCCCCATGTTGGTAGTTATGGAATCAACAGATGAATTTTGACGGGACACAATTCACTCCATAGAGTGTGGGAAAATCGGAGCACATAGAAATCAAGTAAATTTACCAAGAGGACATGGCTATTCAAGCTCATTTTTTGGTCCCAAAGCCCCAACTCTCTTCCCATACATAAGACTTTATCCTCTCATGAGTGGGTAGATAAAGTTTGGATCATGAAAAGGCTCAAGCACCCTTTCCTGTGTGACAACCACTCAGATACCAAATGGCATAAAGCAATGAATCATTGTTTTTCCCAGTTCTGTGGGTTGGCTAAGGACTGTTGATCCTGCCTATACTCTCATGTGGCTGGATTCATTGGGAGGGTTGGCTGGAAATTGGGTTTGGAGAGGTAGCTGAGATGGCTCAGCATCTGTGTCCATGAGGTTCTTGATTCAACATGAATGGTGATCTTGAGTGGACATTCTTGGTCTCAGGCTTCCAAGACAGTGGGAGTGGAAGCTTCAAGGTCTCCTGAGGCCTAGCCTCAGAAGTTGTATAACACTTCCGCTACATTCTATGGGCCAAATCAAGTCACATGGTCAGCTCAGATTCAAACGAAAAGGGAAACAGAGTCTACCTCTTGAAGGGTTTAGCTTAACAATCACATTACAAAGCAGTGTTCATAGTGGGATAGGAGGAACTTCTAGCCATTATACTATACCACAGATAGGTAAAATCCAGACACTGTTAGCACCTAACATCTCTGTTAGTGAGGACTCTTGTTTGCATGTGACAGACTTCCAACTGCAACTGTGTTATCAAGAAAAAGGAGGAGAAAGCTTATGGGGTCACTTTCCTTTCAAATCTATGTGTTAGCCTGATTTGGTCACCAGCACTTGGCCTCTTATTCATTCTTTCTCTCAGGTGAAAACAGCTCCATAGAGTGGTGAATCTGATACTAGTAGTTTGATTCTTACAATTTTACTAAAATGGATATTTTCTTCCAAATTTCTCCAGCAGAATTCCTAAGATTACACCTCATTGGCTTAGCTCTGGACACATATCCATCCCTGAGCCAATCATGAAAACCAGAAAATTAGAACATGCTGCTTGGCCTGTCTTTGGTCAAGTGTCTGTGGCAGAAAGCATATAAGCCCATGGGTGTGGTATCGAATGTTTTACAACCAGCTGTGCTGTGAGGGAAAGGAGATGCTCATTGGTAGCATTTGCCAAGTTCAAAGGTGTAAACACTCCCATCATGACTGGTTTCAAGCTATGTTCAATGGTCCTGTGCCCAAACCAGGGTGGCGTCTGGATTTAAAAGGCAAATGACTCAATAAATGTTCTCCTCCTTTTTCTTGATGTAAGCCAGTTGGAGCTGGAGTTGTGCCATGTGCAAGCAAGACTCCTCGCTAACAGAGATGTTAGATATTATCTAGTTGGGAAGGACAGCACAATGAGACCTTGTAGATGGTTGTTTCCAGCACACCACTGCATTACCCATCCGAACTGGAGGCCAAGGGTAGAGGAAGAGCAGTACCTCAGAAGGAAATTGGGAAGTGGAAAATAAATATAAAAACCAACAAGCTGCCAATCGAATTCCTGTATTTTCTTTCTCTATCAATGGACAATATTTAAAGGACTAGTAATTTATCTGTTATTCTGCTTTTTAAAATAATAATGAAAGTCAAAAGGAGGTTTGGAGCTAGATGAGCAACATGATAAAATATTGAAATAAAGAATTTGCTCAGCAGATTTTCATGCTAAATCAGTTCTTTCTCGACATGATAAGTTACCAGCCTGTCTGACCTTGTCCCTTTCCCATACTGAATATAGATAGGCAGTTGGTTTTAAAAATCACGTTTCAAGTAACAACTAAGCTTTTTGAGTGTTTCCTCTGTGCCAAATGCTCTGCCTGGATTATCTCATTTAGTCCTCAAATCAGCTTCACGAGGTAGTTACAAATGTGGAAACTGAGGCACAGAGAAGAGAGCTCCCTTGCTTAAGGTCATGCTTGTACTACTTGGGTTGGGATGTCTCACAATCCAAAAGAGCCCTTTAGCAAATACTTCACCGCCTTGAGGATCGCATCCTCGTATGTCTGTGATATCAAGGTCCCTGTTTGAATCTGGGTTTGCATTCAAGGGAAGGAACTGCTTCTTCTTGGAGGACACATTCTAGCCAGGACACATGTGTGGGTCGTCGCTCAGGCTGCACCTGCTTACAGCAGGAATCCCTGGCCTGTAACTGGTGGAGGGGTGAGCTCTTCTGGTCTCTGCCTCAGGAGCTGAAACTTGACCTCAGCTCCTTTGGGTCAGCCACCGGAGTTAGCTGCCAGTGATGCTTCCAAGCAGACTCAGCACTCCCTTACAGCCTCCTGGAGCATGTATTTCGCTACTACTCGTGGAACAATCTGAGGCATGTGGAAATGAAAGCACCCTAAAGGTGGGTTGAGCAAGGCCACGCCGATGACGAATGTGTGTCCCGGAAGACATTGGCATGCTTGGGTATCTCCCCCAGGCTCGAAATGATTTGTGGGCCTGAGAATTTGGATGCTTTTATGACCTGAACCTTTAGCCTTTCTGGAGCCTGGGAGGGAGGCCCAAGAGGAGAAATTGCCAGAAGCAGTTGACGTTTGGCCTTGGTTTGATTTGTTCCAGTTGTTGTGCAGCTGCCCCTGAGTCTGCTGGCATTGATCGCCTAGGGTCCCTGGACACTCCACTCCCAAGCTGGAGTCAGGGCTGTAGATAGAAGAGAGCAAGCAATAAAACAAGGATGAGCAAACCTTGTGTTCAGAAGTCAGGAAGGAGGATACAAGGAAAAACAGAGGTGCCTGTGCATATGCATGACATGTGCTCAGGGAACCCTTGTGCACGGAGCCTGCACGCGCAGGGAAGGGAGTGCGGGCAGGCAGTTTCTAGGACCACTCAAAGGCAGATCTAGGGCTCTTGACAGGAGGGCAAAAGCATTCCAATAGGAGGGATGGCCTGTGGGGAGGTACAGGCCGAAGGTTCTGGGCCTGAGAAGGAAGAAGGAGGCAGAGAACAGAACTGAGGGCACGTGGCTGGGGCAAAGGGTTGGAGTAGAAGCCACTGAAGCTAAAGATCAGGACTGTGCCAAGCCCGGGGAAGCAGGAGCAGAGCAGGGTGGAGCCCACACAAATATAAGTGGGAATAGTTGTTGTCCAGGTCATCCAGGAAATCGAAGAAATTGAGACAAACACCTGGGAGGGAGGCACCATGCAGGCCTCCACTGGATGGTGAGGCTGTGGGTTGAACACTCAAGTATTTTCCTCCACACAGACACTGTTTCTATTCTTCCCCAGCCACAAGCCTACAGCTGGGGGGAAAGGGATGATTTTCAAAGCCCATACTGAGATAAATCTTGTAATACAAACTGCTGAACAGCTGGCCCTTTAAAGCAGAGAACAGCCATTTAGTCATTAATCCATCGCTTTAAAATGCAGAACCATCCTACCCCATCACACACACTCTCACGCACACACACACACGTGCACACGCTCTGGTTCAATTTCATGTGGTGTGCTGAGAACTGCTGCTCCTGTCCTTTCCGTGGGCACAAAGACCTCCTTGGCTCCAGGTGTTAAGGGTTAACACCAGCACCAGGAAGCAGGCAAGAGGCTGGAAAGGTGCAGCACATTCTAGATGCCTTTTCACCATGTTCCTCCCCGTGGCTGCCCCTGAGCTCGGATTGTGGGCAACAGCAGTGCCCTTTCCGGATCCTCCTGTGTTGCCCAGGCTTCTTGCTGTCCGGGAAGTGGTCTGCAAGGGCAGCTGTCCCCATCAGGCCCCACAGCCCACGCATTGCCTCTAAGGCCCAGCTTGCTAGTTCTCCATCTTCTTCATACAGTTGGTCACCTTGCGTGATCTACACCACCTGCCCTCCTGATGGTGCCAAGTTGCCACCAAGGCCCATTCTGTTTGTCCCTCCCTGAGGGCAATGTTTGCCATCTGAGTGCAATGTGTGACCCTACTGAAAGGCAAAGAAATAGAATTAAACCCCATCACGTGCAAACACACACACACACACACACACGTGGCTGTGACTGACAGATTTGGAAAAGAGTAGTGTGTGTGTGTGTGTGTGGGTGGGTGGGTGGGTGGGTGTGGGTGTGTGTAAAGAGAGAGAGAGAGACAAGGAGGGGTAATCAAATGAGTAACTGCTTGAGGTGGGATGAATTGGTTAGCTGTCAGGTATAAGAAAATTAAGGCCATTAGCTATTTTCGATTTTTTTTCTGTCACGTCAACAAGATTAGCAAGCCAAATGCTCCAGGAGCTCGTGTGGGGGAGTCTTGAGTGCTCCATGAAACCTGCCAACCTCTGCCGAGGGAGATTGCCTGGAATTCTCTCCCGCCTGCCCTTTCAGTGGGTAATAATAACGGGAGAATTAGTGAGCAGACAGATGCCGTGCGCACTGGTGCACAGCGCTCAGCGTTGTAGAATAATGAATATATTTGCAACGGCTGTTTCAATGGTTGTTTCTTAAAATGATAAAGTTAATTTTGCTGGGCCCTCCTATATTTTTTCAACCTGCATCTCACAAAAGATGCAAACAGAGATCATCCCTTATTCTTTTATTCACAATGCTTTTAGTATGACACAAACAAGAAATCGCATTCTGCATCTGGTTGTCCAGCGATGGTTACTTCGGTTTGTTGTTGGTCGGGGGTCAGACAGATAAACAGGGTCATTGAGCAGTGGGGTGTTCTGCGGTTATTTACTCAAAATCTAAGCCAAGTTTTAGCACTTTCTGGTATGATTGCCACAAGCTGTGACCTCAGAAACAATCCTAGCAGCTGTAATGGCACATCGGGCACATCCCGTGTGCCAGTCCATGCACTTGATGCCTTAGATGTAGTAGTTTAAATCCTCACATAAGCCCTGCAAGGTCTGAGGTTGAAGCACATGGCATTGCTGGGACCGAGAAGTCAGATACAGGCAATTTCACATGCTTCAAATTAGTATTACTTCCCCATCTGGTAGTGAAACAGTCCCAGAAATGTTAGGGAATGGACACGTGGTCACCTAGCACGTCAAGGAAAAGCTGCGGTTTAATCCCAGGGCTATAGAGCTAGAGGGCTCTGTTCTACCCCAAGTGGCAATGCAGCTTGGTTGAATGGGCGTTATTATTAACTCCAATTACATCCAAGAACATCACAGCTTAGAAAGAGAAAATGACTTGCTCTAGGCTATACACTCAGGAAGAGGCAAGGCAAGGCTCAAACCTAGTGTCTTAGGGGACCCCATTAATCTTTCCCATTTTGCAATGAAAGCCCAAGAATAGGATAAGCCCCATGCAGAATTGCAGTGACAAATGAGCTGATGCCTTTCCGTTTGGCAATCGGTGACCTGTGTTGCACCTAGTTCCCATATTCCCCCAACATATCCCATACTTCCATCCCATCTCTTGCCCAGGGGATTCTCCTGCCTCCCCACATTCTAGTCACACAGCCACTGTCAGCCCTGCATCTGTAAGCCGTTGCCACCCTGGAGTACAGGAGCTTTGGAACAGTCTTGGGCAACTGGAGCTCCATCATGTTGGGCACCCCTGGAAGACAGCATAGAATGTATCTCAGAGGTATCCCAACCAAAGGTGAAGAAGCTAGGGTGTTCATCTGCCAACTTCATTGGATGTGAGCTCAACTTCTTTGACGCCTGAACATGTTCTCATGACCAAAATAAAAACCCTTAGGCAGGAGCCAGGGCTGTGGCATAGCGGGTTAAAGCCCCAACCTGCAGAGCCGGCATCCCATTTGGGCACCGGTTTCAGTCCGGCTGCTCCACTTCCAGTCCAGCTCCCTGTTAATGCTCCTGGGAAAGCAGAAGATGGCCCAAGCACTTGGACCCCTGCCACCTACATGGGAGACCCAGAAGAAGCTCCTGGCTCCTGACTTCAGATTGGCTCAGCTCTAGCTGTTGTGGCCATTTGGAGAGTGAACCAGTGGATGGAAGACTTTCTCTCTCTTTCTCTCTCTCCCTCCCTCCCTCTCTGTAACTCTTTCAAATAAAATAAATTAAAAAAAAACCCTTAGGCAGAACTCGGCAGGGGCTCAAGTGTAAGTGCCTGCAGAATGCCAGAGTGAGTATCAAGGGGATGAAGGCTTAGTAGCAACAGCACCTGGCATGCACACCTGAACATCCTCTGAACTTGGAAGAATGACTCTGTGGCTATTAAATTCAAGGGCACTCCTAAACTCAAGAACATGTCTAAGCTGAAGGATAAGCAATGAAGTCAGGACATTCTGAAGCGTGAGACCCCATGCAGTTTAGCTGGCACGCCCAAGGTGAACCCTAACCAAAGTGGGGTTTGCAGAATTTCCCTCTCCCTCCTTCCTCTGGAGCCCTTTACCCACAAGTGTGAGGATTCCCTGTAACCCATCTTCCTCCTGCTCTGTGAGTCAACTCTGAAAGTCAGGATTTTCCGCCCATGGTCCCTCCATCCCCTCCCTCCCTTGAGGTCACCTTCACCCTAGTGAAGTGGGTGATTCCTTGAAGAAACTGGGAAAAGGCACCTTGGAAATTTGAGAACTTGATTGGTGGTGGAATTTTTTTTCCTCCTTCTTTCCATCTTTAATGTTGCTCTAATTCTGACTTCGTTGCAGAGCCGTGAAATCAAATTAGGAAATAGGAGGAGATGAGCAACCCCTTCAAGCACAATCAACTTCTGATGGCTTCCCCCAAACTCTAATGAATCTGCATAGATCTCCAGTAATAGAAGGGTTTGTTTTTTTTTTTTGGCACTTTGGTTTTCTCCCTTTCTGAAGAGAAAACAAGCTAGAGCATAGGTGTGCAGATAGCAAATGGAACAAGGTTTTGGGAAGCCTTGGCTTTTTATAGGTGAGTGGGTAAAGCCCCTTGAGGGAAGGCGAAGAGGCTGATAAACAGAGAGAGAAAGCATGAGCAGCAGCAAAAAACCCCAGTCTCAGTGAGGGGTCTGTTTGGTGTAAGGCAACTTTCTAAACGCTGTGTGGGAGCCGAGGGAGGAAACATAGTTCCTGATCTTGAATGGCTAGCAGGCTGTTGGATCAATGTGAAAGAGCAGCATCAACAGCACTGGAAAGCCCCTTGGCATCTTAGTGCCCACCCCTCCCACCTCCCTGCCAAGATTTATCAGATGAGACTGTGAATTTTAACAAGACCCCTAGGGGATTTACTATGTTCAATAATGTTTGTGTTGCACTGGCCCAGAGGATTTCAGCTCTGATCATGTGACAAACATCTGCAGAACTCCACCCTGCTCTTGCCCCACCTTCTCATCCTCGGTGCTCCTCACGTCCTACCATCTTGCAGAACCTGATGCTCTGCTCTCCTGATCACAACACGTCCTTACATCCATCCTCAACATCCACTTAAACATCTCTCCCTACCGAAAACCGTCTACATCTTCATGCCCAGGTAGCTCCTCTGTGAAGCCAGATCCAGATCTAGATCATTCATTTGCCACTAACTGACTGACTTTATTTAAAAAAAAAGTCTTATTTATTTATTTGTTTGAAAATCAGAGAAAGATCTTCCATCCACTGGTTCACTCCCCTAAATGCCCTCAACAGCTGGGGTTAGGTCAAATCAAAGCCAGGTCTCTCACGTGGGTGGCAGTGGGCCAAATACTTGGAACCTCACCTGCTGTCTTCCCAAACACGTTAGCAGAAAGCATGATCAAAAATGGAGTAGCCTGCACTAAATGGAATATAGCACTCCTATGTGGGATGCAGCACTGATGTATGGATTGCAGGCATACAGAGAGCTGGTTAACCTGCTGTGCTACAATATCTACCCCACCAACGGACTTTATTATATCATTAGATGTTTGCATCTAGGATAATGGTTACCGGGATGGGCTTTACAGCCTAATTATTCCAAATTGGATTCCTAGTGCTACAAGTTTTGATCTATGTGTGCTAGATGACTGTTTTCAACTTTTCATGCTCTCTTTCTATTAGAATTACATATCCGTAGCCTTTTCTATGTGATTGTGCAATGTCTCCCACTTGATTGGATGTCAAATATTTTCCTGTCCATGGTCTTGGGCATACAACTTGAATTTGTTAATAGAATATGGGTGACAGTGAGTGTGTGAGTTCTCAGCATAGACCTTATAAGACCTCAACTGACATCATTTTCCTCTAATTGTTTCTCTGTGCTTCTATCATCACTATGAGTAGGACACACCCCAGGTGAGCTATTGGGTCTAAGGAGAATGAGACAAAGGTAGAAAAGAATTGAATTCAACCTATACAGCCAAGCCAAGGTCACCTCCATCTTGAAGCAGAATTGCTCTAGCAGACCCACAGACCCAGGCTTGATTTAAAAGGGGGGTGTTTATGGTAGGTCACTGAGTTTTGTGAGGGTTAGTAACAAAGCATTATTTGTGACACTGTAACTGCTATAGCATCCCTTTCGAAGCTTCAATTTTCCCATTTGTGTCATGGGCATATAAATATACACCCCATATTATTGTCAGAATGATTAAAATGTGGAAATGCATGTTAACTACATTCACAGTAGTGCTTCATAAATAGTGGGTAACTTGTTTTATTCTATAGTATTTTTTCTTCCCGCTAGACCGGAGAAATTTTATGGGGAAGGTCTTTGTCTTATCTATCTTTTTATCCTCCTCAATACCTATTGGGCTCTTAGAGGCACTCATTGAACGAACAGAACCAAGAATTAATATAGAAAGTTGCTCTTTTGCTTGGGCACTTCTTGTCCCATAAATCCCTACTAAGCCTACAATGATGAATCCAAACTTATCATAGGACAGATGAAAGCTCCAGGATTGAGGGTCTTTTGTTCACAACAGTGGTTATAGTAGGCCTTGGGGCATTTTGTTGAGTTTGGATGTAGTTAAGGAATCTGATAATATTTTGATTTGTTTCTCAATTAGATATGCTACACTCCAAAATTCAGAGAAATGAAGCATTTTCTCTTCAAAGGAAGTTGTGAGGAATATGGAAACACCTGACCCCTCTGCTTTCCAACTTCAAGTGCAAGCCTTAAGTGAATTCTTCATCCAGTCTAGAGTTTAACCTCTGAAAAGCAGGCTATGGAGGTGGGAAAGAGTGATGACTAGGGCAGGACCTGGTGGCATCTGTCTCTTTAAGAAACAGAAATGAAACCTAATTAGCATAGACTGGCTGCAATTAACATATAAGTCCCAGTTCTGGGAGTTGGAGGAAGGGAAAAGGATACAGCTAAAACTTAATGGGGTTTTGTTAGACAAAATTAGCTTCCACAGAACAGCCATAAAAATATCTAAATTATGAGAGCCTCTTGCCATTTGCCATTAACACGAGGGGACATGCTAATATTTAGTGGCGCCATGTCCTGGAAATTAACTGCAGTGAAAGAAGCCCCAGAGGCATCTCTGTGAGCAAGAAGGGCTTGTCCACTGTCTCCACTGTTACCAAACTGCTTGACTGAATGTTTTACAGAAACTTGGAAGCTACACATCACACACATCTCAGCTGGTCTTTCGGTTGTTGTTCCAGAATGGTGGGAAGACACCTCCATGGGCGATCTATGGAAAGCAAAAGTCTATACGGTGCAAATTCAGGGACACTTTGTCCTCAAAAGAAGATGTGTGGACCTTGGAAGATGCCTCCAGTTCTTTCTACCCCTCAGCCTTACATCCTGCAAGAAAACCAGCCCATTAGCATTTTGCAGAGACTTGCCTTGTAAACTCCTCCCATGGGTTTCCTGTTTGAGTTGAGCCCTCATCCTCTATTTTCCACCACTGATCACCTTAGCACACAGATTTTTCTCATCGTTAGTAGTCTCATCAGATGCCGCAGAGCAGACCCTGTGCTCTGGTGTCCAGCCCACTTTTCTCTGAAGCCCTTTGTCTCTGCCCTCTCTCTTTCAGTCCTTTCCCTTTCTTCTTTCACATCTGCAGCCATGGCCCCTGACTCCAGGCCTCTGCCTTGGGCCGGGTGAGGAGGTCTTCTCTTGCAATTCTCTTTGAAGACAATTGTTGGTGAATACCCACACTTGTAGGCACATGTCTCGGCATACCTGAAAACTGACGTTTAACCATTAGTCCTGTATTTGAAGCTTCCAGTAGGAATCTGGGGCTCTTACATCCACTTCCAAATCTGCCCCCATAGGCCAGTTGGTTATCTTTGTGGAGGTGCTCATTAGTTCCTCCCCACCCCTCGTTGACCTGTTACAGCTCCGGAGAGCTCACCTGTGAGCTTATTAGTCTCCTTCCCTCCCGCAGCTGAATGGATAGGCATTCCGGAACACCTGTTCCGAGGGCTTAGCCACTGGGTGGCCTGCAGCCTATCAGATTCTCCATCTCTTGAGAAGTCAAGCTGAATAGAGGACAAGAATATCCAAGAATGGCAGGCTGAAGTGAAGATTCATAAAGTCTTGCTGCTGAGATCGCCATCCTTAGCCTCTTTGTTGCCCTTTCCAAGGCTTGGGTTGGCAGCTTTTCCTTGCATTCTGCAGGATACCCTGATTTTTCTAAAACTCGCTCTTTTAAGTGAGTTTTTTTAAGTTGATGGTCTATTTTTTTTTCCATCATGGGGTTCCTGACTGAATCAGCTGAATTTTCCAGCGCTTCCCAACGTTCCTTTCAATATTTTTCCTTTAAGATAATTTTAATATCTATTATTTTTCCAGGCCCCAAAAGGATGAACTTTAAGGCCATCATTTTCCACTCTATAGCTTATCTGCCTTAATGTCTTACTATTACTTCCTCTTAAATACCCCAGAGATTTTTGCATCCTCCCTCTTCCATATACTGGTCATCTCCAAGTGGGATTTCTACACTCACAACTGTACCCCTCCAATCAATTATTTCTTTTTTCCTCAAAATACTATATTGCTCTGCCAAAGCACCTGTGAATTTCTCAATTGTCTCTTACTCCTCCTGACTTTCAGACTATCCACTCATCTTCACTTCCCAATTCAAAATCTTTTTAAGATAAATTTAATCCTATGCACAAACTTGGCTATTCTTCGAATGCATTGGTTAGCTTTAGCTGCATAACAAACCATCCCACAATTTAGTGACATAAAGCAGTACCCATTTTACTTAGCTCTCCATTCTGTGCATGTTTGGGCGTGGCTTCCATTCTGAAATGACTTGGCTGGTCTCTGCTGGACTTGCTCACCCTTCTGCAGTCAGCTGGTGAGTTACCTGGAGTTCAAATGATCGAGAACAATCTCCCTCACATGTTTGGTGACTGGCAGGCTCTCTGTCTAGCCTTCCTAATAATTCAGGTTCATTCATACGTGGGTCTTGCAGTCTAAGCACAGCAAGAGAACAAACCTCAGTGTGTTAAGTCCTTTGCAAGTGTCTGCCTGTGGCTCATTCGTTAGTGCCTATCGGCTTTAGCAAGTGCCATTGATGATCCATATTCAAGAGGCAGGGAAATAGACTCCAGATCTTGATGGGAGGATCTGAAATGTCACATCATAAAGA